>NC_084906.1:13111067-13711067 GCF_949316345.1 Pungitius pungitius | reverse complement strand
TTAATCCATGAGGCGCTGTGCAAGATCTCTATCTGTGTGCTGCTCATAGGCTGTCGATCTAAAGTTTCACATCCAGATCATTGACAGTGAAGAATGGCAAGAAAAAGAACATGGAGGCAGTGAGTTAAATTGTCCTCTCTGACTCACGATATTATATTCAACAATCACATGTGAAAAGGCCTTAAATTCTCTAACAACAGATGCCCAGATGGAGTGGTTTTAGTGTTTTATTAGAGGTTAGATTTATATACACAGGTAGTATTGGGGGATTTCCAAGACTGCTAAGCTATACATTTTACATTAATAAATTATACTTTTCATGTTCTATGCAAAAGAAAAAGAAATCCGATAAATCCTCTGATACTTGGATTTGTGCAATCTCCTTTATTCCTGTCACCACTAAAAAAACAGTAAAAGGTTGAAACACACTTCTTGATCCAGGCAACAGAAATACAAATAGTCACTTCCAACATTCAGCCATAGATACATCCAGGGAACCGCTACACACAAGATTAACTACCTGTGTTGTTCTCTGTGCCATTGAAATGTGGGACAATTGTTCATTTTTACAGCTACATAAATTTACATTAACACTGCCATGAATATACTGTATTTACTGGAGCCTGTCAATGCCAGTGTGCTGATGTCAGCCAAGGAAAATGTGTCATCAATCATTGAGTGACTAAAGATTTCTTATAATAAGACGGTTCCAACTGTGCTCTCACACTTTAATTAATTAGACATATACCGATATTTACTCTGACTCATATATTATTACACCATTTTTTACATAGGTTAATTTGCTAAAATGAGTGCAAGGCCAGCATAACTGTGATGCTACAACGATAGATACCTAAGTCCAAAACCGACTTTTGTTAACGCAATGAGGACACCAGTTTTCCCAGAATCAGATGCATCGACGGAGGCTACAAAACCATGAACACACCAACTTGCTTTGCATTAAAAACAATGGAGAAAACACCCAAAAAAAGACATCACAAAAAGCTTGAAGGAAATAGTCAGTTCTCTGTAATGGATGACCCATTGATAAGTAACCCTGACACAAAGGCCCGGTTCAATATACCCTCCAGTGTAACACTGCATGTGACAGAAACTGTCTTCGTGTTTCTAAAGACACATTATAAAAGTGCTTAAGCTGGACCCCAGTCAGCCCACACTTCTGTCAGGATCAGGGACAGGTTTTAATACGCAAAACACTTTTTCAACGCTTCGCAAACAATGCTGCTTTCAACAAGAGCGGGGACACACCAGCTGGTGGTGTTACCATTTCTAAAGGGAGCAGGGCTTAGGCTGCCAGCGGGGACACATAAATTAGCTGCTTGAAAGATACCACCTACATATACTTTCCAACTGGGAGAGTAAAACACGACAGGGGTCACTGTTCTCTAAATGAGCCACCTTAGATAAAGACTTCATCCTCCACCCAAAGACAACGGGCTCTTGTAAGGTAATAATTGGTTGATCTAAGCGCAGCCCCTCCAGAACCCTTTTGATGGCCATTTTAGGGTTCACTGTCAATCAATAGGGTCTTTTGGCCAATGAGGACTTGCTGATTTAGTTGAAACATCCAAATGTATTGTTCTTAAAAGCCTAAATTCCCTCTGATTTCCAGTTGGGTTGTGTGATCAGAGTTGAGAATGTTAAAAAGTACACTCGATCAAGCAAGGACATTTTGTAGACTAAACAGAAACGTTTTTTACGATATTTTGAAGTACAAAGAATGATAAGCACAGATGAATGTGGGAGAGGAGCAACAGTAAAGTATGAAAACTGCTCACATGCCAGATATCAGAAAGTTGGAATACAACTTTTAGCCAAATATACATGATGCAAAACAGCCCATGTCTCAACCCTAATCAGCATATTTTCAACATGATGTTTTGACATCTTTGAGGAACATGAGGGATAGTGATAATGGGCAGTAATAAAACTCTCCGAAGGATTCTTATGATGATCATGTTCTCGTCAGCGGGCCAAATAAAACAGAAGACTTGGAGAACTTGGACCTTTGCTGATATGTGCACCAATACTCCCTACAACCTCCCTTTATCGTTCTTCCCCTCCCTCCTTGCCTGATAAATGGTTCCCATAGCTGCATTCAGAGAGCCAGGGGAGGGTCCTGCAGCTCCAGATAACAGACAACACAACCCAGATATCCTTGCATCCCCTTATATCAGGGAGTCAAAGCTATATTTTTGGCTTATTTATATTCTTCGTTTGTGTTTTTTAACCACTAGAATCCAGCGACAGTGCTCATTAATTGGTTCCTGCTTAAAAATGGATGATTTAATCAAGATCAAGGGGAAACTACTCAGATACTTATGGGTGTTTTAGGCTCTGAGCAAAGAAACAAACTTGCATGAACTCTAGAGTAATGCATTATGCAGTAATCCTTTGGAAGCTACTGTGTTTTCACATGTGCTATAATGAATGGACAAGGAGTAACACGGCCACTGAACAAAAACGTACCACAATATTTAAACACGTTAATCTCACTTACATTTGAGACAGTTGTTCGTACACAGGTTATACAAACGCACATTGAGAGACCCTTGTAATGTATTTTCATCATTCTTATCTGCGGTGCTAAAGCCTTCGTTGTTCTTCTGCAATCCTAGCGTTTGAGAAAACACAAGAGCCATTAAAAGAAAAGGCCCTTTTGCTAGTGGCGGCACATATCTTCTCTGTCGTCCAAGGTGGGCGCTCAGACAATGTTTGTTCTGTTATGGGATCTCTACACACAGTTAGCTGCGTATGTGCAAATGGGTGTTTCTGTAGGGGAGGAAGAGAGAGATAGTGTGTGCGTAGACATGGTCGACGGTGTGTCTGTGTATTTTTTTGTGCGATAAAGACAGCATGTTATTGCTGCATATCAGCAAGGATCTAGCACAAGACCCATGCCAATCCTGAATATGGGGCTTGTTCTGGGGAGTTGGACTTAGCTCTCTCTTAAGGCACAGCGTGACTTACAAAATTCTGCTCGCTTGGATCTGATCCACTCTCCAGGTTGAGTTTGGTCTCTTTGTGGGCCTGCTGTGAAAACCACAATAGTCATACCAAGCCCTGGTTTATACCTGGAGATGATAAAATCAACTTGAGATATCCACTGTTCCCACAGGATGTTCAGTAAGCTTTAAAATGTCCCAGCTCTTAACAAAATAAACATATTATATTTGTTTGTAATTGATACTGTACAACACTTTTCACTGTTTAGTTGTCATAACTTATATTCAAAATCCATTTTAGAGGAAAATATCACTAAATGTTTACACAATGTCAAATGTATGTAGCATCTTGCTCTAAATCAAGAACCGATATCACCAATCATCACCCCTCTATCCCTTGTGATTTGAGAGCTCATGGTTTAAGTAGTAATGCATATGTAGAATGGACGGCATTAACGTTTGGCTATTATTTTGCAAAAGAATGACTCACGTTTCCTTTATCAATCACATAAACTATGACGAAACGTAATGAATTGTAATCAGCACTCATAAAAACAAGCTTATTGATCCTCGAGTGTGGCATTCATTTTACAAGCAACTGGGCTGATGTGCCTAAAAACTGGACAAAGCAGGGAGTCGTGTCAAGGTTATGTGCGCCCAGCCTGAAGCTTAAAGAAGCACGCTAACAAGAGCACACTTACTGGCAGTGTGCCATGTTTGTGCAGGGTAAAGGTCAAAATGAAAGCTACAAAGGAGTGGGTGGGAATCTAGATTCTTTCTACACTGGGGAATAATATGCCAGTGCAGGTATCTGAAGGCCAACTGGGATGAATTAGAAGATGAATACTCATTAAACACTATTTCAAACTTGATCCTGCAACTCGCTCAGTGTTTAGAGTGTATGTTCACATCTACATCTGTATCATGATTAAATGTATGTGCACACACTAGTTTCACTGCATGAACATGAATCACCTTTAAACTACTCAGTTTAGGGTAGAGGATTGCTTTTTTTGATAACATCAATCATCATGTTTCATCCTTTAATGATATCCACCTGCAAAGACACTGGGGTGGGAAGTTCAAGGGCTATCGATCACATTATGACACAGAAAGAAGGGAAATACCAGTGAGGCTGTCAGATGAGGGGGCAAGGAGACAGATACTCTCCCTTGACAAGTTACAGACCGGTAAAGCATGCAGATAATGTTGGAAAAGAGGTCCAGAGAGAGACACAGGTAGAGACTTTGAGTGCGATGTGAGACATCAATTTGAAAAGCAAGAGAATTGGAGAAATTCCATTTGGTGAATCCAGATTTTTAACTGTTTGAAAGTAAAGTATGAAACATGGTGCAAAATTGAAATAATAACGTTTTGTTTGACAAGGTGCCCTAGCTGCTCAAACGCAGTACGCAGCTTTCTTGTGTGGAAAACACCAATCTGCCGTTATAGGAGTGTGTCACTGTCCCACCTGGCCTTGGCAATAGATTTTTCATTTTACATTTAGGTCAAAAAAAGATAAGTTACATTGAAGTGTACAGGTGTAGCCTAGCAGTGTAGCTAACGGATGATTGTGGAAGATATCCAACCAAATATTTTCTTTCAAAACTGCACATACAGAATGTTCTGTGCTTGGGGAAAAATGAGCTGAAACAGGGGTAGGGGCCTCAAACCGTTGTCTCAAGGTCACCAAGGTATCTGCTCGAATGCCTCTGAACAGGTGTACTGTTATCCCGTTAGCCATGTTAATGAAGTCATCACTGCCAAGCTTCTGGATTGATGTTTCTCCGTGGGATAAGTGGAAGAAACCCTCGGCTGTCTGTTTTGCTCACCTGTCGTACCCAAAATGGCTCCCAATATTTAATTAGGTAAATAAATGCCACCGCGAAGCTACCCTTTGTAGCAAAACCTTTGACTGGAACTGAATATCCAAATGTTAACTTTAGTGGGTAAGTGCACAAGCTCTACATGATTCACCTGAATTGTTGATTAACACATCTGATGTATTCTGATTGACAGACCCTTTGAACCAAGCAGTGATACAATGGGTGATTTAACTTAGTTAATGTGGAAAACAAAAGCAGATGGTGGTGTTGTGCTTGACTCAGTGGGGCTTGACCACTCACACTTTGACCAGCTGAGTTATTTGACAAGTAGCAGGTGGAGGACTGCTCCAATATCTGGACAATTACTGCATTACAGTGACTATTAAAATTACTTTTTGTTTCCTGCATGTGCCAGGATTGGAATAAAAAATAATTATTGATTTTGTAGGAAGAAATTAATTTTCGATGCGATGCTAGAAGCCGATTTGAAAAGATTGCTTCCTGTTACTCACAACAATTTTGCCACTGCTTCCAAAATTAGTCGGCTATTCATGAGGGTAACGCACCCCCCCCCCCACCCACACACACACTAATAACGAGAAACCACAATTTTTCAAAGTTGCCTGAAGAGTTAGGGAGCGTGCGCATACGTACACAGCCGTCACACACTCTGGCTTTCACTCCGATTCATAAAATGTCCATCTGTAGAAGACTGTGACAGCCAGATTCACATGCCTGGTTTATCTTGCTCATTTTATCGAGCGTCTCTTTCAGCTGAAGACAGAAAACGCTGTAGTGGAATTGATTGGTTGTCAGCATGCAGAGTAATAGCCCTTCTCATTTCGCATTGAAAATACACATTTTCCCCCCGTCCTCTTTAAAGGACTGATGCAGTGATGGGAGGGGGCAGAGTGATCAATGAGCTGCTGCCTTTGTGGGAATGTATGCACCGAGGATGTAGCGTTGAGTCTCACACCGAATGACTCAGTCGATCCCCTGACGCTGAGTAAAATTATATCATGAGGATTCCACCACCAAGCTTCTAATCCTGTGATTGGGTTTATGGCAACACTTTGGAAACTAACAAACCTTTAGTGAAGGTGAGTGAAAACTGTCTGACCAGACTACTGAGGCAATTCCAGCATCCCAGAAAGACACTTCATTAGTTCCATTTACAAGTCTGTTAACGTGTTGTTTTTCTCAGTCGTGTCCTGCAGTCAAACAATGGCCCATTCATTCTTCATTCCTAGACCGCAAATTAAAGTATCATTAATTTCATTACAGCACGGAACAGTGAGAGATACAACGTGGTGATTCAGAGTAATTCAATTGAAAGGCAGATAGCAAGCTGAGAAGGCAGCAGTCCACTTGCTTGCAGTCATTATTATACAAAAGCCCCAGAATAACCCTTGAAAAGTTTTTTAACAACACACCTGACATTGGCTAATGTGATACAAAACCACTCTATAAGCTGACGGCACTGATTCACTGATTATGCATCTGTAGTAGCCCTTTGAAACACCATCCTATAGTGGCCCAATTCACATCAGCAGCTTATAATAATATATATAAATGTATATACAGTACATTTAAAAAAATATGGTTAAAAAAATGTAGGTATGGTTTTATATTACAAGGAAGAACAAGGAAGAATAACTATTTCAACCAAACCTAAAAAAAAAAGTCTGACCATTTGTGTCCTGGTTACCTTTTAAATTCCCTGTAAATTGCAGCTCTCAGCATGGTCACTAGTGAGGCGTGCGGCGCCAAGCTGCATGGGTTATTTTGGGTTGTTGTGTGAAATGCATGTTGGTACTTGAGTCTCAAGTGGACTGCTGGCTCTTACAGGAAGGGAGGCTCCCAGACATCCTTCAAGTGTTGCTTTACAAAGCACATTGCAGAGCACAGCGCAGAGAAGACCTTGTGTTACCGCTGATTTACCAGGTGGAAACATCACACACTTGTAAGATTACACTCGTAACCTGTTTGTCATTTCCATGCTGCACGTGTGTGATTTACCCTCTAAGACAGACGTATCACAACCCCAAATTCCTGTTAAACATGTAATGCTGTCAATTTTAGCCGCTACTTTTTTCCCACGCTTTGAACCCTTACATATGTACACATCTTATTTTTGTTCTAAATTTAGGTGGTGCAGCTTACAATCAGGTCCGCTCTATAGTCCGGAAATTACGGTACATAACATATACTCAGAGCCCATATGCACACATATGTTCATACAAACATACACAACATAAACTAGGGCAAACTTGATCAAAGGTCTGATTTGCGATGAAGCGGTGTTGTAGGCAGGTCGGTATGCCCAACCTGTCGTTCCCTTATCATGTGATCGTGCTGAAGAATGACTAAGCCACCCAAAGTCAAATAATTATTAGGAGTCTGTAGTCTGAGGCTGATGATTGGAAAGATTTGAGGCATCAAAGGAGCACCCATACTGTGAGCAGCCATGCAACAGCCGTCTTCATGCACAATGGTGAAATAATTAGCTTCCTGTTGTTGCGTGAGAAAGGCAGACACTATCTGTTTAGCGCAGTTTTAAAAACCAACCCAAGCAACTTGGATAGTTATTAAGTGCAGCGCAGAGTGGTTTCATGTGTTTGTGTACACTTCCAGTTTGATCATTAGTGAGTTGGCTCAGACTATAGGGGATTATCATTAAAACAGCAGGGTAACGTTTCACATGGCGCAATGCCATTTACAGTAGGTTGCATGCAGACCTGCTCCTTTGGTGGAAGCCACTAATTGCTTTAACTGAGACCATTGATATTTTGAACATGATGGCATTCTTTTAGGGAAATACATATTCTCATCCTACGCGTTCCACAACATAGGCTCATGTATCTCCACCAGAACTAGTACATGCTCTGGATTTCAAGGCAACTTGGTTCAAGGCAAGACATGATTTTGTCTTTGATGGTGGATGCGCTATATCATTTAAATGTATGAGACGTTGCAGTCTTCCATTCCAACTGCTGCTGCTAGACCAAGGTAATGAATAACAAATGAGGACAGGAGGTAGGAGGTGCCAGGATAATTATCAAGTTGCACAATGTGTGAGTAATTGAAAAGGTAATATTGTTCCTGTTTTGTTGCACCAGCACAATTCAAACAGGAAGAATCAACAGTAAGTGTGTTATCCAAACATGCGTGTTACACGGCGTACCACTAATATAACCGTAAACAGTGCAGAAAGAGGCATAATTATCAACATCATATTTATCGCTGATGAGTGAAGTGACAGTGGGGATGATTCATAGTACTTAGTAGGAGGCAAAATAGCTTCACAGCGGAGCATAAACATTAGTGGTTGTTGTTAAATGTCCCCAATTGGATCAGCTCTGAGCTGAGATGGTTCTCATTGGGAAAGGTTCATTAACCACATGCCATCACAGTTTCTGTGATTGAATAGTATTCAATATTATTGTGTCTCAAAACCGAAATGCAGAGGTACGGTCAGCATTATGAAATGACACAAGCAAAGGTCAAGCTGTCAAATCAACCTACAAAGATATTTAGGAGGTTGCATTGCATCACAGTAAACCATGAATCTGCACCAGGTTTCTAAAATCACCAAGCAGATTATTTGTTCTGTTTCTCAAAATATGCAAAAGTTGCAAGGAATAAACATGAATAAGGACTAGCGGGAGATGTGGGAATGAGAGACACGAGAGGGGAGGAGAGAGTAAAATCTTGAGAGAGCAGTTGATGCAGGGAGGGAGCAACGGCTGTTAGGAAAAATGAGAGCTACAAACGATTCAGTGACAGTGCCGTGTGTCGCGTTGGCAGAGGCTTAGACATACAACGGATTGCTGTGACACTGACAGGCCTAGCAGACGACAGCACATCACAGGGTGTCCGGCACTGTGGCGGTGGGCAGTGATGATGACACACTGTCTGATGACAGAAAGCGGGAGCTTGCTACTGGCAGAGCTCTCAGTCTAAATGGGGATAATCTTCAGTCCTGTACAGGGCAAAGAGTTTTGAGTCAAAAAGTGGACTCGTTTGCTTTGGAATAATTAAAGAAGCTATACACACAAAGAGAAAACACCTTTGCGACTGATAACATCACAGACATTTAACATCATACTGTAGTGTACCTGGAATTCGGTGAAAGTGATATTCGATCACCTCATATTCCTCACACAAGCCTAAACGCCCTGTTTCAGACTTTGATTTTCTTAAGCAGCATTAATTGACTCCAGTAATCTTTAATTTAAATCTTCAAGAGAGCAACTGTTGTTCATTAATTTATTCTCAATTGAAATACTGATGGATATTATTGATTATGATAAAACTGCTATAACAGCTTCACAGGTATGTTCAAGGTGTAATCTCCAAAACTCATTCGCAACCAATAGAAACTCTTCTTTCAAAGCCAACAGCAGTATTCAGTCGGATTCCCTTTTTGAAAACTAACACCTGTGTTTGGAATATGTGGTGCTGTTGTAAGGCAGCAGGAAGGTGGGCCTGAATCAAATCAAGCACCGATTATTCCAGGAAGAGGCGATCAATTCTGAATTCCAAAATTGCAAAGGAGTTTTGGAAACCAGTTGGCCGTCGCCAGCCTCTTAGATAAAGTTAAAAACATTGTCCAGACCTTCTCATTCCAATGTTCCCTTCATGCCCACGAGAACTGACTCCATTTGCTCTGATCCACTCAGCAGATTCCATCCCATTTTCCCATCGATTTCCCCCAGCGAACGCCCTCCAATCTCACCTCTCAAAGAAGAACAAATTAAAAGCCTGACACATAGTGTTTGAGTTCAGGTTGGGGCGTGAAGGAAAGCGTGACAGAACTGGATACCTCGTTGCATTTTTGTTCTCAGCACAAATGAGTAAATTAGACATAGTTTAGTCATTGGGATACAATTGTTGGCAGACAATAATTGGGCTTGTCATTGATAGTAAAAGGCATCGGAAGGTTCTGAATAATGATCATGTAAGTAGAGCCTACAATACAGACCTCCTACTTGTTATGAAAGCTCTGTTATTGGTTATAGGTTGCATCATATTTTTATTTAATTTCCGTTCATGCCCTATCAAAAGCTCTTGACTCTAATCCTTTCATTTAGCAGCTGTCTTAGAACACCATCTGATGATCTATTGAGTTTATGAATTAACTACACGATAGTTATACTTTTTTGAAAATGTAATAATTAATGTTATTTATTCTTGCCATCGTAATACATTTATAATTACTTCTTACAAAACTGTTGATTCATTATTCTTTTAATTACCTACATTATTTTGCAGCATGTTATTTTAATTAGGGCCTGTAGAGTACAACACAATCACACTGTAATTGTGTATTTCCACTCAAATTACCAATAAACATATAAGAACTTTGCTTTAGACTTTCCAAATTCTAGGTGAAAATTAGCCAGAAAGCTTTTCCAAATCGTTTCTTTAGGAGGGTAATTGTTTCATATTCATTATACATTTAAAATACAGTAAGTGCAATTGCAGTTGTGGCAAAACTTCACCCATATCTTGCTTGTAGCAGTATTCATTTGTTGCCCTTTGGGAAGGGGAATGAAAGAACCCCGTTTGCCCCATCGTTCTATGACTGCAGAGAACTCCATACAAATTAGAAAAGCTCTGCGACTTTCTTAAACCCTTAGGTGTGGGAAATCATGCATTTCCTTATTTAAGGTAGTGGTAACATACTTTTACTTCTACCTCTAAAAATGCAAATACGCATTGCTTTTAGGCCAGTTGCTGGCCTGGAACTTCACTTTCTGATCATCGTATTCCTGTGTGGGTCATCGTTGCTTTTGCATTACCAAAGCTGTGGTTTATTCTTTAATGTAAAGTTGGAGTTTAGAAAAGCAATTTAGCATGCTAAATAGCATCTTAGTAACCCCTCATGAAGAAAAAAAATCACATTTATCCATTCGCTCAATGCTCTCATATGCATTAGTAATGTTTGATCTTTATCCAACCTGTTTATTTTTTCTCTATAGTCATAAATTAAGCAGCTAATTTAAGTTGAGATCGGATACATTAATCGATACTTTGAGGGCTCAATGTTATTGGGGGTATTTGGTTTTAATCAAGTGTAAAGGCTGTATTGCCCCTTGATCTTATCCCTCTCATCGCAACTAAAGCTGAATATTATAGTAAGGTTTCTTGAAAATGATTTAAACAATAATAGAAAAAGGCCTTTGAGGTTTATCTATTTCAAAAGTATTTTAAATTATCCTCCTTCACATATCAGAGGGTTTACATGCACTGTGAACATTGTTTCCTCACCAAGATATTGTGTGAACTTGCGTCAGTAGTACCACATTCAGCATGATTAATCCCCTTTATGCCATTTAACTTTCTACAGCGTTCTTTTTTCTATTGAGGTGGTGAACAATGGAGCTATTCCAGTGTTTTCTTTTGTAAAACCCCAAAGAGAAATAACATGCCATACGTGAGTCATAAGCTTGGTCCTTTCCTTTCGTGAGACACCTTTGGACGGTAATGTTCTGGTTTGGCTTGTTGTAGACCAAGCCCTCTTTTTCAACCGCATGCTCTATATACGGCTTTGCTGTCTTTTCTGTTTTTTGTTCCAATGATCTAATGCTTGTAAAGACTGAGCCACCTGTGCATACACCACTCAGTGTGTATTATGCCAATATATCGGAGATCTGACTACTCTTGTGATGACTCGTCTACCTCAAAAGGGGCTATGGATCACCTTTTATCATCTGATTTTATACTGACACCATTTACTATTCAGAATATTATCTAAAGACTAACTATGTCAATGCTGCTACTTACCAGTGCATATTTTGTCAAAGTTGATTGATTGTTGATTGTGTGTGCGTGTGTTTCCATAATTGGTGTTGTTGGTGCATGTAGGTTTTCTCAGCCAAACACCAGGGCTTGGTGGGAATAATGTACTCCATGTGTCTCTCCCTCCCCCGATGATATCTTGACCTCTTAGCTAGTTGATACACTTCCCAGTAACAGGCACATCATTCATTCATTCATCAGGCACATGGCTGTGTCGGGGCTTGTCTGAAGTAGAGCTTCAAAAGTCACAAGGTGGTAATCGAATATATCTTCATTGGAGCATTATCTAATATTATCTGGCATTATCTTCTATCAGGCATTTGTTTATTGCCCGGATGTCTGTGCTTTTGCAAATGTCCTTGCCTCATCCCCGAGAACAGAACTATCACCCCCTGCTCTATGTTGGATTTCAGCTGCTCTTTGCTTCAGAAGATTTTCTTTGACAAAGACCTTTTACACTTTAGGCCATCTGCCATTTGTAGTGATGGCATTTGCTGTAGTGTTCATTTGACGAATGTATCTATCCATCAATCAACTCATCCGTCTATTCTAAACATTTCAGAAGATGAATCCACAATTAACAGAACATGAATGACAGCAGTTATAAAGAGGAACTATTATTGTATGTGGGCACTCAACTATCTGTATTGCACTTCCACAATATCAAAAAACAGAAACACTTAACTGCGGCAATAGAAGGCATTATCATTCATCTATGCCTAAGGCCAGTGACCTCCTAACAGCTAACAGGTTATGTATGAGTTGCATTAGAGGGAACCGATTTACCTGCCCACCCCCTGCCTGGAAGATGGCTACTTTATTGGCCTCTGTGAAACACAACGACTAGCTATACACATGTCAGGAGTGATTGAATTGGTAATAAACCATTCTATCCATTAGCGGGTGTTTTTTGTTATTAACTGAACCAAGGATGGTGTTTTAGCTTGTCAGTGCCTTCAGCAAACCCATATTGCCTGAATGAATTGGTGGGTGGGAGGATATTGCTGTATCTTTGCCGTTAAAAATACACAAGGGGGTGATTTTGTGTTTAGTTAGGGGCTAAATCTCGTCCGTCTTCTCCCCTGACGTGTGCTATTGAAGGAGAAGGGGACAGGATGCGAACAAACACCGCCGAGCGTCCTGTGTGTGTTGGTCCTCCGCCCTTCTCAACTGTGATCCGTCTCCCTCGTGTCAAACTGACTGGAGATGACTCCCAGGCTATGTTGACCCACTGAAATGCTTCCCTTCAGAACACACGCACACACTCGTGCACACTTACAACAGCCACAAAGCTTTGTATAAACACAATCAAATGACCCCACCCACCACTGTCATTCTTATCTTATCTCACCCTCTATCCTTAACCCTCTATACCCAGTAAACACACACACTGCAAAAGGCCCTAGGGTGGCCCCTGAATCTTCACCTTCCTCGATACACACACAGACAGACAGCCCAAGCTAATTAACTTCACCTTAGTCACTCCATCATTTTTTTTGCACCGTGCCTCCCCTTTCCATTGAGCGAAGCTCTCTTTTTGTGACGCCAAAGAATCACAATGTGAAGCTGCCAATGAAACAAGAAAGAGGAAAGGGCTTTTTTCAAGTGTCAAACAGGTTACAATAAATTCCATAAAGCTTTGCCAATTCACAGCCTACTTACTGTATCCCATTAATGGCAAATTCTCTTAGATGCAGCAGTTCATGGCTCAGTGTTTCCTGCTTGACTTGTTGGCCATGTAAAACTATTAAGCCATTACATGGAATGAGAGGCGCCTGCGTGAGGAGAACCTTTTGGCATGGCTGCAGAGTGGGGCCAAATGAGACATTCACTGACATTTTCCACTGCTCTGACTGCATAATGGCCAACGGTGGGCCTTGCCCTCAGCCTGTAATATCTGATGTATAGCTCCGTTGGGTGCGTTGGTGAATATATGAACTAGCCAGCACAGACGGCTCAACGCTTGGCCGCCCTGGGTAAATAGGTAGCACAGTTTTCGGACGCTGATTTCTGTATTGCCCGGGAGCTTATATTTATGACAAACAAAACAGAAGGTATTATAATGTATCACAGCGCTCCAGGTAGCTGCAGGCCAATAATAAATTGTATGGCATGGCTGGTGATACTTTCGGCCCCTTTGCCTGCTTATAGTGGAATGGCTTCATCAGTCACTGCTGGTTTCAAGAGCAGTGGAAATGAAGGATTGTGTCGCGGCTTTGAATCACTGCACGTCTGGCAACTTCTTCACTGGCCAGGGTCGTGGCTTGTTTTTTGACTGTATTTGAATTTTTTTAATTGACATTACTCCCTGTCTCAGAAACATAATTTTCTGCTCCATATGTTAAAAATATGTTTTGATAATGTGGTGTGTGTGCTTATTAACTTTCCTAGATTTCAATAAAACAAAAACAAAATCTCTTCAATTAAAAGGTAATATGTAGAACCGTTGGAATGTATTTTTGAAGAACCGACCCTGGACAACGCCAGCACCTGATTCTATGCACATTGTAAGGATTTCATGCAAATTATCTTTAGTGAACTTTAAAGTCATACTTTCAAATGGAGCCAGACTTTATTTTTCTCCTTTATTTCAAACCCTCTACTAAGCGCAGCTACCCGACTGCTGGGTCTAGTTGAACCTCTTTCTGCTCATCCCTGCCAGCATTTTTATCAAAATATTTTTTTATTTATAGAGACACATACTGCAACTATCAATTATGATATATGCCTTATTCAGCAAATATTGCATCATATTGCTTCAATCTCAAAATGTTTTCAAGGACTTTGAAAAATATGGACGTCCACAAAAAAAATCCCAATAAAATATTGCGTCTGGCCTTCTCAGACAGTTACTTATACTCTCTTTAATCTCCAGTCGGCTGAACTAGACAGGAGTGTAAGGCTATCTAGAGGAATGTAACATTCTCTTCACCTCCATGGAACAGAGACTCTTATCTCCATGCGTCTTCTGCCATTTCCTCTACCCTCAGGCTCCGCGGACATAAAGACAGAAAGGAGTGTAAATCACCTCCTCAATTCTCCCTTTCCTCTCTTTCCTTCCTTCCTTCGGTATGTAGAGTCACACTTAGTCTGGTGCTACAGGGTGGATCTGCCTCCTGCAATAGTAAGAAATCTCACTGTTTATTCGCTTTCTGTACATTTTTCCTCCCTGTGGCTTTTTTTTTTTTTTTTTTACCCCGCATGGCAAAACAATGCTTAATTTCCTATTCATCTCAAACACATCCCCTCACTCTCTTTGATGCTGCCACTGCCTATTTTCTCTTCCCCTCCTATCTCCCTCCCCGCTCCCCGCTTCCTCCTTTCCTTACAGTTCTGGTTTAATTGGAGCCTTTTAAGGTGGTTGTGGTGGATGCAGAGGGTGGTGAGGGGGTGTCGAACTGTGCAGTTGCCTCTGCTGCCGCTGGGTCTGTTGAAGCGTGGTGTGGCCAGCTAGAGATAAAGCAGTTCTGCTTGTTTGTGCGAGAGAGCGGCAATTAGGGCCCTGCCGCAACACAGAGGGAAGGAGAAGAGTCGACGTCAGCCGCTGTTCCAGTGCATTGGATGTGGAAAGATGGCAGGTTGCACTTGTGGAAGGAGGAAGAAACAGATAGAGGGTGTTCGACGGCAACGAACGGGAATGAAAGAAGTGAAGGGATTAAGTGAGGGAGAGGGTTGAAGGCAGGCAATTGACACAATAAATAATTCTCATTAACCATGAAATTATCATTTCAGCGTGGAAGGCCTAGAAACAAACCCATTTTTAAAGATTCAAAGGCATGCGGCTGTGACTCCTCAAGTGTCGGAGGCTGTGTTGAGCTGAAATATTTGAGTATATAACTTGCAATTACATTTTATTAAATGGTCTTGCATTGTAATAGCCACTACAAAAAGTATCTCAGATCTTTTATTTATTGCCTACGAGTTTTATTCTGCGGCTTTGGTACCAAAAAAAACTCCTTGCCCAGTAAATTGATTAACTGAATTCTTTACTTAAAAGGGATGTACGTGCAGCTTATCAAAGTTAGTTCCCTGTCTTTCACATTTTTATGAGGCCATAATAAGAGTTGAGGTAGATCGCAGGATAGGAAGTTGTACAGTACAAGAACGTGTCAAGAATCAAGTGCCATGAAGTAGAGAGCACCACCACAGAATGAGGTCTGGTGGCCTGGGGTGTCATTTAGTGAAGAGGTCACAGACTCACTCACTCAGAATATGATCTACTTTTTTTCCCTCTTTCCAGAAAAAAACTTAATCAGCTTCTCACTACCACATTTTAAGATGCAGGGCAGGGATAGAAACATGTCACCATGCTGATTGCAAGAAATGGAATTGAAGAATTAAAAAAGTCGGTTATGCTGCTGTTTATTCTGCAACATTACATGGGTTGGCTGCTCCAAATGGTATTGATTAGTTATTGATAGGCTATTACTGATATGGCCTGTAATGACTACTGATGTTAACTAATGGAACTAAAAAATAGAACACACTGTTTATTTATACAAAGAAATATATATTTTCTCTTTGCATATACAATTGTAAAGTGATGTATGTTTTGTTTCATGACTTTATTTAATGAATTATACATAATTATACATAATTCATAGGGAGAGACATTTTACGTGTATAACTTTGGACTGGTCAGTTTGTAAAAGTCTGGTTCTATCACTGCTTAGACGGCTAGTCATGCCTCTGCCTGGGTCGTGCTCATGTGGGTAAGACTGTTATGTCTGTATGTGGGTTTCATCCCATGACTCACTGGCCTCAATTTTTTTGCTGCCATTGCAGCTCTGAGCGGCAAAATAAAAATGGCTGTTTATTTCCACAGCAGAAACAACAATGGTGAAATCCCTTGAAGGGTATTGCTCAAGTTGGCCATAGCTCTCACGCCTCAGTGTGTCATCAGAGTGATTGCAGTACAACTCCTGTGGGGGTCTGGTCCTAGAGCGGGGTAGCAGTAAGGGCTGGTCAGAGGAAGCTACAGCTCCCAGTCACTCTAAAGTTGGAGGCTGTGCAGGAAGAGGTTTTTGCTTTTGACAGAAACGGACGTATGTGTGCTACACATACTGTAGATACAGACATTTGATCTATTCCGTGGAATGCAAATGTGAGGCATGCAGTATACAACATGTTGATTTAGTCTCATAGGTGAACACAAACTCCTGACACAAGTCTCAGACCCAGATTTGATTTTTTTCTCAAAGGGTTCCTTTGTCAACAAGCTTAGTCTATGAAAAGTAACTACAGTGCTGTGACTTGATTTGAACTGAAGCTGCAGTGTGTCCTCCCATATTGGATTACAAGGTTTATTTCTCGTGACTGCTCGTCGGATGTTCTTCCTCTGCTTTCCATCATTTCTTTGGAATCAAATGGTTGATTCAAATTTTGAAAGGGATAAACACTCCCTGAGATCTGGGATAGACAAAATGCCCGATAGTACTGTGGAAGCACAGCGGCAGAGTGCAGTGGTGAACCTTTATCTGAGGAAAGGCAACAGTAAAAGATTGTGTAGAATCAATTTTTTCCTGTGCATAAGTATTTTAAACTGTCCTCTATGTTCACCATAATCAGACTAGAAAACATTGATCAAGTTTCACAAGGTAGTTGAGATCTCACCTTTGACACATCTGAGCAAGTGAAAAGCCCAGAATGAAACCGAATCACAAGTTAAAGCATTGCGTCAGGCATGGAGCAGAAGCCAATTACAAGTGGCTACAACAAGCTTTTCCACTAAGTACACATGTAATGATGTAGAAGATATGCTGATTCTGTCACGGTGGACTTTTGCCGCCTGAAATAAATAAATACTCCAACACTTCACCCAGAGCCTCACAGCATATCAAAATAAGGCCTTTGAGAATTCACATGAAGCTGAAAGGCCTGCAAATAATTAGTAAGGTAAGGTTGACCCGCAATAGAGGAAGCAATGCTAATGAATGTTAACTCGATTTAGTCTCACTCATATTGGCCCAAACAAAAAAAAAAAAACTCAAGATGGCTGGTCACGTTTTCTCCTTCCCCCAGGAGTAAACATCTGCTGAGGCCTCCAGGACACATGACATGCCATCTGTTGTGTCTCTCTCTCCTGCCCCGTCAGACCCTTTCCATCTTTCCCAATTATGTGAGTAGCAGCTTTTAGTAGAAAGGTGTGACGGGACAACTCCCACGTACACATCCCTACAGCTGCAATAAATAGAAATAAATGTCAAGAAGAGAACTCCTCAACGCTATAATGTTACCGTGTGCACTTAGCTGGGGACTGTTACTCCATACTGTACGTTGGCGTTCTGTCCGGGTTATGCCCAGATGAGCCTGCCACAGATGAACAAAGGCCCCTTCTCTAAGTGAAACGGGAGATCTCCAAGGAAGCATCTGGCACTCTGGACACTGGGCAAGGCGTGTAGATGATCTGGGGATGAAAAAATGCCAATAATGCATGCTTTTTGAGGTCGCTTGGCATGGTGGGGCAAACTAGATACATTCGTCCCTCAAAGTTTCTATTTTGTGAGGCTCCAGACTCTCACTCTCTCTGCCACTCTCTCATCCACTCGTCACCATCGACACCGGCTGGGATGGTGAGAGGTGGGCTGGCGCAGACAGGATACACTGTTTGTCATCCAGCAGCGGATGTGCCTGCCCGGAGCTCCGCTTTCAGCCGAGGTGTCAAACAAAGAGTCACTCGGTCCAGGAACTGCGGGACATGCTGTAAGTCCGTCTGCCCTCATAGTTCTCCCTCCCCCCCATGGATAGTGCTTGCCAGTGCTCCCTTTTTTACTACATTAACGACTTTCTCTTTCATCCGTTACTGGGAAAGCTCAAATGAGCGATCATGTGACATCTCATGCAGCCCTACATCCTACACATCCTGTGCGTCTCTGTGTGTGTGTGTGTGTGTGTGTGTGTTACAGGCGGCGCAGGGCAAACACAAGTAGATTTAGTCTCGGACACAATCTCATCATCTTTTGTTGCTGCTGTCAGGCAGATGGTGACGCGTAGTTCCTCATTTAACACGCACACACAGACACGTGCGGACATACAAGTACACACGCCAGCTTGGTAGGAAAACACACATCATTTCATTACCCTTCTTTGGTTTTGTACAATAACATCCGCTGGGGTAATAACCGCATGCTCTCCCAGAACATTTCATCAGGGATATCAGCCGTACTGCTGGGCAACGTTGCCAGGTCTAGTCTTTTCTTGTAAAACTATCCCTGTATTTCCCCTCCAACACCGCCAGCATCTTCAATCACAGCAACAACCTGATACTTTTGATTAAATGTGATCTACTTCATTCAGACTGGTGGCCCCAGTGGTGGAAATCCTAGAAGTAGAGCATATTGTTATGAAAACTGTGAGAACAATAATGAGTAAATAAGAGAAATGACCACCTCAATTAGATAAACAGTGTTATTTACCATTTACATTTTACTAGCAGATAAAGTAGATATAAAATATGCACAGTAGTTTGGACTTTTGTCAAACTAAACATTTAAAGCAGCATTGATTGATTTTAAAGACTTGACTATGTGTCTCTCATTTGTTGTAGGTGTTATACGGTGTACAGTGCATAGACTTTATAAAATAAGACTCATAATGACCCTGTGACATGCTTTATGCATTATGGTTTTGAATCCTCATTTCTTCATTTTACCATAGTTATTTTGAGCTTTGGTAGTATTTATTGTCCAAATAATGAAACTCTTTGTTTGTTGTTTGTCTTTGTTAGGTTGTAGAACATGTAGCTTCTCTCTTACTCTCTTGAAAATGCTGGAAATATCTGTACATATTGTCACCTGTCTTTAAAGCAAAATGGTGAACAGAAAGCTCTGTATGTGTGTGTTCATTTTTGTGGCTCAGCATCTTTCCTCACTCCTCCCTCAATGTATACAAACATAAGTGAACACAGTCATCGATGTGCCTCTACATGTGCATATGATTCTTCACTTGTGTAAAGACCCCTCTTTATTTTAACACGCTTTGTGTTTGTTCCAAAACCAGCTTTGGCAGCAGAGCTGTAACATAAGGAAGCCAATCGTCATCACAGTGACTGAACGGTTGACTGATAACACAAAAGAACACCATTGACACATCATCACTGTACTGGGTCACCCTATCACAACTGTTTAGTGACACGTACATGCACAGCTGCTTCCTTTATGACCTTCTATCGTCGCTGACCGTGGTGAAGTCACAGACCGTATGGGTGACTTCCTAGCACCTGACTATTTACATCCTTTGGTGGTGCTGTTTGATCAATTAGAATTTCCAGTCACTCATGAATCATCATTTTTTTTGTGTGAAAATAAAACAGACAGACCGTCCATACGAGGATATCTGTGTCTGTCTGTCAAAAGAATTGGCGGAGCGCCCCAACAACCATGACCTTCTAATAATCTTCAAAAGCTGTATCAACAAAAATCTGTGCTTGTATGTATGAATGCATAAAAATCCATTTAAACAATACGAGCAAAAGGCACAATATGTTATTTGACTTCTAAAAAAACAAATTTGAGGAATGGCTCTTGTTGTCACACGTTTCACATCATCCTAGTTTGTGCTCACCTGTTCACTGTCATTTCAGATCCAGCCTCTCACCCCCAATCAGCGCTCACATCACTCACCTGGCACTCACGCCCTTCTCACCTGCTGTCGTGTCTGTCATTGCAAAGCTCCCCGGGGCATTCTTCCGTTCTGTGTCCGACCTGCCTGTTCTGACCCCTGCCTGCCTGTTGTTTTTTCGACTCTGGATCCTTTGCCTGACCCTGCCTGTCTACTGAGTGAAGCCACTTGTCGCCGTCTCAGTGTCAGGCTTTTGGCTCCGAGCACTGGTCAAGCCTCTCTCTCGTATCGGCTTGTGATTAATAATAATTTGTCAACTTAACTCAAAATGTAGTGACGAATTAAAAAATCTCGGGGGACCTTGGTTAATGAAAGAAAAATAATGTGCAATGACTCAACCAACCTTTGGTGCCCCGGTCCTGTGCATTTAAATCAGTGAGACAAAATAATGTGTGTGTGTGTGTGACTGTGTGTTTGTTCTGTATGCCAGCCAAGTTTAAGCCACGGAGCAGATGGACAGTTTGAATAAATAAATGTTGTGCATGACATGATTGCTCTTCCTCCAATCCCCCCTTGTCTTTGTTTCCCTCCCTATAACTGTTTCTGTCAGGCTGCCTTTCTCCCTCCCTGTGTCCATGACTACATGTAGGCCAAGTCATGAGCTGACTCTATGCTTTCATGAAGCCTTTTGTCCGGCTTGGCGGCCCGAACAGATTCAATCATGTCTGAAGGTCAATAAGTTAGAAATCCCCAAGTTGCCCCCTGTTTCTCTCTCCATGAAATAGAGTGAATGTAAGCATAGAGGGAAAAAAATAACAAAAAAACATTAAGTATACTGTAGGGTGTGGGTCGGTATGGCTCCGGACACAGGCGCTCGACACCAGGGTGGTGGGTTACAATATTTTATTATTTTTATTGTTTTGCTCCTGCCCACTGGAACACGCCGCTCGCTCGGTCGGTCCCTCCTCCCGCTCGCTCGCCTTACTGCCTTCTTAAGTCGGGAGGAGACGCACACACACACATGTCAATCATTAATCACAATCAAATCAATCGTTCTCACCTGGCACTGTTCCCCGAGCCACTCCCCCTCTCTCCCACCTGCAGCCGAGCTGAAACCACGCCCGCCACCACATACCCCCACCGCCCGACTTAGGCTGGGGAGCCGTCCGGCCTAGCTTACTCCCCCCCCCCTCCCACCAGAGGGCGGGAGAGGAAGTCCGCCACGACCATCTGCGTCCCCGGCCTATGGACCACCTTGAAGTTAAACGGCTGCATGGCCAGATACCACCGAGTGATCCGGGCGTTAGTATCCTTCATGCGGTGGAGCCATTGGAGCGGGGCGTGGTCCGAACAGAGGGTGAATGAGCGTCCCAGGAGGTAGTAGCGCAGGGAGCCCACCGCCCACCGGATGGCCAGGCACTCCTTCTCCACCGTGCTGTACCTGGCCTCCCTCTCCGACAGTTTCCGGCTGATGTAGACCACGGGGCGGTCGACCCCCTCGACCTCCTGGGACAAAACGGCCCCCAGCCCTCTGTCCGACGCGTCAGTCTGCAGAACAAACGGGAGAGAAAAGTTAGGTGTGTGGAGGAGCGGCTCCCCACAGAGAGTCTGTTTTACCTTCTCAAACGCCCGCTGGCACTGCTCCGACCACTGGACCGGATCTGACGCACCTTTCCGGGTCAGGTCGGTCAAGGAGCTGGTGAGGTCCGCGAAACCGGCGATGAACCGTCTGTAGTAACCTGCCAGCCCCAAAAACCGCCTCACCTCCTTTTTCGTCTTGGGGCGCGGGCAGGCTGCAATTGCCGCTGTCTTGTCCACCTGAGGACGCACCTGCCCCCCCCCCCAAGTGGTACCCCAAATACCGTACCTCCCTCCGTCCAACTGCACACTTCCCCGGGTTGGCGGTGAGCCCGGCCCGCCTCAGCGACCCCAGCACCGCGTCCACCCGCCGCACATGCTCCGCCCAGGTGGTGCTGTGGATAATGACATCATCCAGGTATGCGGCCGCATATGCGGCGTGCGGGCGCAGCACCTTGTCCATGAGCCGCTGAAATGTGGCCGGAGCACCGAACAAGCCGAAGGGAAGCATGGTAAATTGGTACAAACCATACGGAGTGGAGAAAGCAGTTTTCTCTTTGGACTCTGACGACAGGGGAATCTGCCAGTAGCCCTTAGTTAAATCCAGGGTCGTAAAGAAACGTGCAGTGCCCAGCCGGTCCAGGAGTTCGTCGACCCGGGGCATTGGGTAGGCGTCGAATCGTGACACGTCGTTCACCTTGCGGTAGTCCACGCAGAACCGCACAGTCCCATCCTTCTTGGCCACCAGAACGATGGGGCTGCACCAGGCACTGTTGGACTCTTCTATTACCCCCATCTCCAACATAGCCGCTAATTCCTCCCGAACCACTTTTCTTTTGTGTTCGGGTAGTCTATAGGGACGTGACCTTACCGTCACCCCCCGGGGAGTCTCAATTTGGTGCATTATCAGGTCCGTCCGGCCTGGCCGGGGGGAGAACACATCAGCAAACCGCTCCTGCAACTGGGCAATGTCTGCTCTCTGGTCCTCAGAGAGACGACCCTCACACGGGAGCGGGGTGGGATTAACCGCTTTTGGCACCTCCGGCCCCAGGTCCTCTCTGTCAGATACTGTGGAAATCAGAGAAACAGACTCCGCCTCCCTCCAGGCTTTCAGGAGGTTGAGGTGGTATATTTGTGTAGCACCGCCCCTGTCAGACCGCACCACCTCATAATCAACCTCCCCCACCCGGCGTGTGACCTCGAAGGGCCCTTGCCACTTAGCCAGGAGTTTTGAGTTGGAAGAAGGAAGTAATACAAGTACCTTTTCTCCCGGTGTGAATTCTCGCAGCTTGGCTCCTCTGTTGTACAGCCGCTGTTGCCGTTCCTGGGCCTGGAGCAAATTCTCTCGTGACATCCTCCCCAGTGTGTGGAGCTTTGCTCGCAGGTCCAGGACGTACTGGATCTCGTTTTTTCCGGGGCTCGGACCTTCCTCCCAGCTTTCTTTAATAAGGTCCAGTACCCCTCTTGGTGACCTGCCAAACAGAAGCTCAAAGGGAGAAAATCCCGTGGAGGCCTGGGGAACCTCCCGGACTGCAAACAACAGAGGGTCAAGCCATTTATCCCAATTACGTTCATCGTCGCTAATAAATTTACGAATCATGGACTTCAGCGTCCTATTCATCCGCTCCACCAACCCGTCAGTCTGGGGATGGTAAACGCTGGTGCGGACGGACTTAATGCCCAGTAACCCGTAAAGTTCTCCCAGTGTGCGCGACATGAACGAGGTGCCCTGGTCTGTTAGAATCTCTTTCGGGATTCCAACCCGGGAGATGACCTGAAACAGTGCCTGCGCGACGCTCTTTGCAGAGATATTGCGCAATGGCACTGCCTCCGGATACCGGGTTGCATAATCCATGAGGACTAGCACAAAGCGGTATCCGCGTGCGCTCCGGTGAAATGGCCCGATTAGATCCATGCCGATGCGCTCGAACGGGACCTCCACTAACGGTAGAGGCCGCAGCGGGGCACGCGGGATGGCTGGTGCATTGACTAACTGACACTCCGGGCAGGACGCACACCAGCGGCGCGCGTCCGCCCGGATGCCTGGCCAATAAAATCGGGCCATTATCCGGTCTAGTGTTTTCCCGTATCCCATGTGACCCGCCATCGGATTATAGTGAGCCGCCTGGAAAATCATTTCCCGGCGGCTTTTCGGCACCAGCAACTGTGTGTTTTCCTGCCCCGTTCGAGTGTCACGACTCACTCTGTACAGTCTGTCCCTAATCAATGAGAAGTGCGGGTACGACTGTGCTGCGTCAGGGCGCACCAAATGACCATCAATTCTTATCACTTGGTCGTAGGCTGAGCGTAGAGTATCGTCCCGAGACTGCTCGAGTGGAAAATCTTCCATGGAGCGGAACTCAGGAACCGCCGGGGTCTCCACAGGAGGCTCCGCCGGTTCCCCCTCTCCCCCGGCGGCGTCGGACGACCTCGCGTCACCGCTGAGCACAGCACAAATACCGCATGTCCCTGTCGGTCGTGAACGCACCCCCGCAGCCTCTCCCATTAGCGTGTTAAATCCCTCCCAATCCGTTCCCAAAATTACTGGGTGCGTCAGGTGGGAGCTAACCGCGACCTTTATTCTATATTTTTTCCCCTTGAACCTCAGTTCGACGGACACTATGGGATACTCATGAATGTCCCCGTGCACACACCTAATTTTCACCCGCGACGCTTCTACCAATGCCCCTGGCCGAACCAGGCTCTGGTGTATCATGGACTGCGAGCAGCCCGAATCCACCATCGCCTGGCGTGTACCCCCCTGGATTCTTACCGGAACGCGGTACGTCGCTCCCGGGCCGGGGGAGGGTGATGGGGCGCCGGCGACCCGGATCACCTGCCCCACCTCCATAAGCGGGCACTCCCTCCGCAGGTGGCCGGGCCGCCCGCACTTCCAGCACTCCTGCCCTGGCGTCTGAGAATCTCCCGGTGGGTCAGGAAGAGTGCCAGATTTTGCTGCGGTCGGGGGGTCCCGGGGTAAGGCTGTCGGCGCCCGACGTGGGGCCGGTGTGGGCCGCCCCGCGGTCCGCTGCGGGCTCCCTCCGGTTGGCGCTGCTGCTGGTTGTGTCGCCGGCGGCGCGCCCTCCCGGCCGCCCTGCCCGTTGCGGTGTGCCGCCAGGTGGTCCTCGGCCAGGGTGGTGGCCGCCTCCAGCGTCGGTGGCCGGTGACATCGGACCCACGCCGCTGTCCGGGCCGGGAGCCCCTCCACGAACTGCTCCAGTGTCACCGCTTCCAGGACCTCTGCCGCCGTTTCCTCCCCCGTCGGCCGGAGCCACCTGGCGGCGGCGTCCCGGAGCCGCTGCCCGTAGGCGAACGGCCTGTCCTCTGGCCCCAGCCTGGCCCCCCGGAATCGCCGCCGGTGGTCCTCGGGCAGCAGCCCCAGCCGGTCGACCACGGCCTTCCGCACGGCCGCATAGTCTCTCCGGGCCGCCGGGGGGAGCCCCATGGCCGCCGTCTGCGCCTCCCCGGTCAGGAGGGGCACCAGCCTGACCGGCCACTCTTCCTCCGGCCAGCCACATGCCTCCGCCGTCGCCTCGAAGGCCTCCAGGAAGGCCTGGGCGTCGTCCTCCGCCGTCATGCGATGGAGGGTCAGGCTCGCCAGTGCTGTCGGGCCCGATGGTGGTAGCGCGGGTCCCGACCGTGCTACCAGTAGCTCCAGCGCCTGGGCCTGCCTCCCCACCTGGGCCTGGAGCGCCCCCAGGAACTGCCGGTTAGCCTCGGCTTGGTCTCTCTGGATTGCCGCCAGCTCCCCGATCATCTGGCCCAGTGCCAGCGCTGGTTGGGCCTGCATCGCCTGCTGTCCCTCGTCTGCCATTCTGCCGAGTTGGGCGCCACTGTAGGGTGTGGGTCGGTATGGCTCCGGACACAGGCGCTCGACACCAGGGTGGTGGGTTACAATATTTTATTATTTTTATTGTTTTGCTCCTGCCCACTGGAACACGCCGCTCGCTCGGTCGGTCCCTCCTCCCGCTCGCTCGCCTTACTGCCTTCTTAAGTCGGGAGGAGACGCACACACACACATGTCAATCATTAATCACAATCAAATCAATCGTTCTCACCTGGCACTGTTCCCCGAGCCACTCCCCCTCTCTCCCACCTGCAGCCGAGCTGAAACCACGCCCGCCACCACATATACGTTGACTCATTCTTAAATGGAAGCATGTACGCCGTCAATGTTGACCCCGACCGACACGCACACCCTGGATATTCCATTCAAAAATATTTTCAAGCAGAGAAAAGAAATACGTTGAAGGAGTGCCAAACACAACAGCAGCAGTGCTATGTACATAGAAGCACAGAAATGTGTGTTAAGTTGTGAGCAAGATCAAACAACTTCAATACCTTATTATTGAATTAGGTAAATTAAAGATCAAATCTAGTGCTGGGAAAAGATGAAACCATGTAACTCAATTAATTGCGTTATTTTCTGTAATTAACAGTGATTAAACGCATTATGAGCAAAATTCAATAATACATTAGAAACTAGTGTTTTGCATCCATTTATTTTAAAGTAATGTTATCAGAACTATATAAAAGTTAAGAAAGTTACAGTATATAAATCTTTTTTTCTGAACAGGTACCAGAAGAAACATTTGTCTTTTAAGGAACAGCACAGTGTGAGGGAGGTAAAGTGGTCAACCCCAAAAAAAATTACTTCTGAGTCTGTAAAGACTGTGGATTTCCTTTAAACCCTTTAAAACTTTTTTACCCAATGACAAAATATACTTTTAAACTTCTTTTGTCCATTCCTCCAACTTTTTTTTAGTTTTTAGAATAACTTATCTTTTACTAGATGCTGTTTGTTTTTTTGTTTTAAACCAAACTCACCTTTTAAACCACAAGGATTGAATGTTGTAGTCTTTGATCATTGACGTGTATTTTTGGTCATATCTTATTTATGACCCTATTTATATGCAGTAAAACTCTTTCAACAAAGGAATTAGATGTTCTACACAAAGCAGCTCCCTAGGACAAAAAATGTTTAAACATTTTCTTTCACGGTCTTTCTGACAACTATTTTCATTACACAGGCGACAATTCATGCAGATATGAGTTTCTGCTTTATTTTGGGCTAGAAAAGAAATGTACGGTTTTAACAAGTACCAGCGGTGGACCAGCCAATCCGCTTCAAGCGATTGGGTTGAGGATTATTGAAGTGTGTGTGCTGGGACGTCTGGCCAGATTAACATTCCTGGGGGAATTTTAACACTCTGGGTGACACATTTCCAACACTGTTCCGTCCTGTGTTCCTCCTGTGTGCTAAGCCCAAGACCCGAGCTTAGAGGAGGTCATCTGGAAGGAGCCGAGCGAAAATCCCTCCTCCCTAAGAGCTGTCGGACTCCACTAAAGAGAGTGTAGGGGTTGTGTGAGTGTGTCTGGGTGCGGGGGGGGGGGGGGGGGAGAATTTCGCAGCAGAGCGTAGATACTGGATGATTTTCAGTGTTCCTGGTCCCAGCGGCTGAAACTGAGCCCTTTATTGGAGTTGATCCCTGCCATTGTTTTGCACGCGGAGGCACAAAGAGCTGAGGATTTGGCATTGGAATGTAAATTAGTGCAGTTTAGTGCTATCTTCATTTACTTTCAACACTGTTCGTGAAGCAGCATTGCAAAGTTTTGGAAGATCAGTCTCTAAGGCATCTTACATGTTACCTAACGACAACATGGGCAGAAAATGCAATTTCGCTACAATGTGTATAGCATCTTGAAGAAAACTTTTGCATTTTGCTTTTATTGCTGATTTTTTGGGGGGGGGTGATCAAATGTGTGGCACATTTCACTGCAAGAGCTCTGTAATACATTTGAAACTGCTACCGCATATACCACACCATAGTAATTTACTAACAAAAGTTACATAAATAACGTTGCTATTTTGAGAACAAAAATACTTATTCCAACATAAAACCGGATATTTTTTAACCATGTTGCCACGTTCTTTTGTTGCCTAAATCTAACAAAGTAGTTAGTGCAGCTAAACTTTAAAAGTTAGTTGATCTAAAGTTAAGTTTGAAAGCAGGCTATGCATTTTATGCAAATTAAAAGGCTATTTCTGACATGGCCAAAACGTAGGCTACAGGGGCACCTGGAGTCTGATACCAACCCATCGGAGGCCCCCTGTGGTGACTGTATGAGACGCACCAAGTAATTCAATTGTAAACCGATCCGTTTTTTCATTGGATGCTTAGAGAGAATGCTCTTGGATTTCAAAGCAGTCATAAAATGAACGCCGGTGGATGGATCCCACAGATACAATGTCATTAACCAACGTTTATAGACATTTGGGATGTCTTAGTCATAATTTATGTTAAGTTTTTTACAAGTATATTTCCACCAGGATATTTTTCCTGAACCTAATACCAGTTGTGAATGAGCACATGTTGATCCAATACAATCTGTGCAGGATACCTCTGGGGGTAAATAAAAGACAAAATGACTTATGACTTACAAAATTATATATATATATACATATGTTAAAGTCCTCACAGCTGAAAATAGACACTAAGAAATCAAAATTCCAATTCTAGTCTAAAGGAGAGTGGCCAGCTGAGCAATCTCCTCCAGTTATTTGTGTTTCAGTAACCTTGCAAGTAAAACTGACCTTTTGATATTCACAATAATGCACTCATCTCTGAGGCGGAACTGTCGTCTGCGGTTAAATGTGTCGGCCTGCCTCAGTGGAGCCAGAAAAATCACTGTTGCTCTCCCACAGCTTATCTGTTAGCAACTCTTATGTGAGTCAGTCCGGGCCCAGACGTGGGAGGCAAGATACCACAGTGTCATCAGCTCCACACCAGAAAACCCAGGTATCTAAATAAAGCATAAAGTGTAGTGCAGGAATAAAAACAGATAAGCACTCTCATTCCATTTTCACATACACTATCAAACGCACAAACAGCATCCTGACGCTAGGGTCTTCAAAAGGATGCAGCGTTTTCAACACCTCCAGGGCCAACTTCTATTTGTGTTCCTCTGGAAAGTTGTCTCTTAATAATGTTTGGAACATTTTAATTGTAAGGTATTGCCTCTTAGTGGATAGGGAATTTCATTAAAAAGAGGTGCATTTTCCATAGTAAATCATGCTTTGTCCAAACTGGGGGGAAGACACATGTTTAGAACTATCTCCTTAAGGAACACAATTGCTGTTTCTCTTTTGTAACATCTGCAGGGAAGTGCTCAAAACAGCGTGCAGAAGATTTTGAGCGTACCTGTTTATTCTTACACCTGTGTCTGTTGGCCGCAACACTGGGGCTGTTGGTGCAGCAGGAGGACAGTGGATGAGAAAATAAGCTGAGTCATGGTCAGCATAGGAAACTCTCCCTAACCTACAGGACAAGTCTCTGCTGACAGGTGAAAAAAAGACTGCTGAATCTAGATGGATTACCTGCACACTAAGGTAAATGAAGGCCCTCTTTGATGGCAGCAGCTACAGTGACATCATTTTCATCATGTACACACGGTTGTTAGTACTTGTGCTAAGTATGTGTCTCAGAATGTCACACGTACTTTAATTAATGGTAATGGTAGCACAGCTCCCATTTTCCCAAGTGGTAAAATACACTTTGTGCCTCACACATCCAAAACAGTCTGTCACGCCCCAGTGGGATTTGATGAAAAGAACATGCAATAAAGGTTTAACAAGAACCAAGATGACATGTTGTGGAAACTGTTATAGAGTGGGAGAACCTTGGCTTGTAGACCTGGCTGGTATAGCGTATATTCAAATCCAAACATTGTCAGTCATCACTGCAAGTTGGGTATGTAATCCACTTTAATCTCTCGGAAAGCGCTCATGTCTTTTTTTTTTTTAAACCAAAAGGAAGAACTGATTGAACGCAAACAAAGCATATACTGCCAGATTAAACATAATTTGTACTAGTGCTAATACATAGGGACGTTTGACGTGGCCCCAGATAGAGATTAGACATGGGCAAGAAGCAAATAGTGCCATTGAGAGTTTAAAAAAAAGATGTTTCCAGAGAAACAGATAGAACATTTAGATACAATCAGGAATCAGGAAACGGTTATTGCCATCATATGTCAGACATACATGGAATTTGACTTAACGGGTGGTGCATGACGGAAGACAGTACAATAATGGACAACAGACAACGTAGTGCAGCAATAAGATAAAAATAAGATATTTTATCATATTTTCATTTGATCTAAGTATGATAGAGTTATCCCACACAGTAGAAACAACAATAAAAAGACAATGTCACATGTTAATAGCCATGAGGCCATACAGCCTCTGGATCCACAAAAGTTCAAGGTTGCGTGAAAGGTTCACTTGAAGTGATTTTTAGCCTTTTTAACCCGATGACCTAAGGCACTCTGAAAAAAAGGCATTTAGGTGACTCACTTAATGAAGAAAAAGAGAAAAGTGTGTGCAAACTGATGAGAAGCTTCATGAGCCGGAGTGTTAAAGGCCTTTATATTTTACAGGCTCATAAAGAAGGTAAACTGACACTAATGTATCATGAGTATCCTCACACACCTGTCCAAACATTGCTCTGTCAGAACAGTGTATGGGCCAAACACCACTGATGGGTCATTCATTTCCAGGAACAGACAGTAAACTAGAGAGAGGCAAAATGGAGTTCATGAAGTAAACATGGATGGTTTTGGCTCATTGATTGAGTCATCAGTCACGCTTTAGCTCTTTTCATTATCACACCAACACTGTTATTATTTCATCCACCTTGTTTCTATCTATTCAGCAGTATATCTGAGGGAAGGAATGTTGGAGGACGGATATGCGGCTGTGAGGGTTGATGATGGATTGTTTGGAACAGGAACAGCCAGGCTGTCAAGCATCTGTTTTGCTCCTGTTTAATATCTCTTGTTTTACTAACTTACCAAGATTTATCGGCCTGTTTCCATTATTTATACACAGCAGCATTGGCGTTTGCACTAAACGGATTGAAGTCAGTGTCGGTTTCAGTTATATGTTGGCCTTTAAGTGTTTGGTAGAGAGATTCTCAACAATGTGCATTATTGCTTTTTTATTTTCGATTTTTCAATTTGAGTTACAATTCTTCATTTCATTGCAGTATATCCCCACTATTTTAAGTAGTAAGAGTGGTTGAAGATGCATTGATGAAGAAGTTATAACATAATATTAAGGCTGTGATGCATCATTTGATCTGCACTGCACAGCGCTGCATAGCAAAGATTACATTTCAGTGTTTCCAAAAGGTCTCCTCACTTATGCATGCAGAGGAAGACTGTGGAGATTTCACCAAAAGGACTTTTGGGTCATCCCAATGCAGCCAGAGCCTAGGTTTTCTATCTACTGCCTCCTGTGGGTAAGCTGATTAAATCTTAACAAGCCCCAAAATGTCAACCACTCCCCTGCCTTGCCACTCTGCTACCTGGCCAGAGCACACGTGTAATGGAATACCAGGACATTGAACAAAAGGTTAACTGGGAGGCTATGGTGTGACAGAATCCAGGGGCTGAGCCGACCTGTGTGATCTGTAAAGCTGAGAGAGTCTCAATCCAGACCTACCGCTGTTAAGAGTGCTTTGCTTCAAACACCGGCAATTTCCAGCATACAGAGTGATTTGTATCTGCCTCTTCTGCCTATGTGGGATTTGACTTCTCGAGATCTCTATCTAAATGCTATAAATAACTTTGTTCGTCAGTGAGCTTTTTTGGTTTGGCAATAGCTGACGCTTGTTCTTGACCATAAACTAATTTACAAAGTTGCATATTTTATATCCTGAAAACCAGATAAATTAGATTAAATATTTAATTGCATTCCATTGCTTTCCCATTGCGTTCCCCAACAGAAGAATATGGATTTCATGGCTATGGTCATCCAGTTATATGTGGACTGTTTGGTCTGAAAGAGTCTGGAGCCTGTTTAGGAGGAATTACGCAGTCCAATGTCGTGAAACAAATGCAGTAAAACCTCTGACTCATGGTAATAAATCAGTTTGTTACACAGGTAATGGAATCTTTGTAATTCACTACTTGCAACAAAGTTTCCTTAAACTTTAGAAAATTAAAAAAATAAGATAATGATCAACAGGTTAAAGTTAAATAGTTTGCAATGATAAAATGCCCACCTTGAGTCATTTGCTCTTTAAAACAGTAACTAATCTTGACTGTCTATAACCAATGACATCCACCCGTTTCTCCAAAGGGGCGTTAGATGAAGATGATTGATTATAACACTTTTCCTGTTAGTCTAGGAAGTGGTCAACCGCAATCTCACAATCCACCATGGAGTCCATCGACACTGTGAGGCTGCTAGCAACTAAATCGTATACATCACTCAATCCATTACTCCCTAACCTTTTTGCCATTAACATGCACTTAGTCCTACATGTTTACGGCCATTTCATTTAAGAGTTCAGAGAGAACAGGCCTTCCTCGGCCATAACAAAAAAATAAAACCTTTAAAGGAAGTCCAGACATGCAATGACCTCCCCCGAGTTTTATGTTGTAATAAAACATGTTTACATGCTTTTTGCCTGTTTGGACCCAAAGGGCACAAGGGTGAAAAGGTTATCATGAAGCCACCATCTGCCCCAATCTTCAAAAGAATCTTTTTTATTTTCTTTCCTTGGGGCACTTCTTCATCATTGCATTTTAGTGTCTTAGATGTCCCACCCCCATTTATCACCACAGTAATGTTTTAGGAGAATGCCAGAATTAGAGTGGTGTTTGTGGAAAGAAGAGGATTTACTTTGCTCCACTAAAACTGCTTTGAAGGATTTATTACAAAGATCAATACTTGGATTTGGATGGGAATCAAACACAGACCTTAACCTCTTGAGTCCTTCAAACGGAAAACAAAATGTTTCTTTTGAGGTGGCAAAAACACTGACTGAAGTTATTCAAATAGAACACTCATCCCTTGAGATCTTTGCTCTTGAAACTTGGCTTAACCATCCGCCTCTCATGTCCGCCTCAATTTCTTAATATTTTCCCTCTTTCCTGTACAGTCTCTCTCTGTCTTTTTACCCTTCATGCCCTGATTCATATGTTTGTCATCGACAAAAGGTTGGAGTTTCATTAGTGCCCCTGTTTAACAGGATTTTCTGAAGGGAGCGCAAAAGGTTCCTCTGCTTGGTTGGGCCCATCTGTGGTGTGGCACATAATGATTTTTTCACGCCATATTAAGTTAACACTGCTGCCAGAAAAGAGAGCCAAGACCCAGTTTCTAATTGGACCAGGAAAGTAAGAGAAGCGGGAACAACAGGTATAATAGCATCTTTCAACCTCAACTTTGACCATTCATCCCATTTTCCTCTTCCCAAGGATTTCCAGTTTGCTTTGTTTGTTTGCATTCTGGGCCAATTAAAAGTCAGCGTCCGGTCATATTTTCAGGGAGATAAGGTTTTTGGGATTGTGGTTCAAGGCCAGGCTGTCAGTCACAATAGAACAAGCTACACATTGATGGATTTCCCAATAGGCTTAAGCTGCATTCAAGCTTACTGACCCGCTGTCTCCCTTGACGAAAGGTTCATCTTTGACAAGCCACCTCTTCTTCAAAGCCACCTATGAGCTCCAGCAATCGTTTAGTTGGCTCTGGCTTTGAAAGAAAGTGAAGAATAACACTGACCTGTTTAAAGTTTGATTCAAATAAAACAAAATAATTTAGTTTTCCAAGTCAATTTATTAAACAAAAAAAAAATATCAACACACAATTCCAGCAAAGGAACGATATTGTTCATTTGAAAAAGTGCGTATAATTGGGATATTTATGTACCCCAGATTTAAAAATATTATCTCTGGTGGGAAATGCATACAATAATTGCATACAATATGATGGAGAATGAAACAACAAAGTCTGCAAGAATAAACCACCTCAGTTTTAACAACATTGAAGGATCTGACCAAAAGAAATACAAGGGCTGCCTTAATCTGATGTTTGTGGAATCATGTACAGTTTCCTCACTTGTCACAACCAGTCATGCATGCATGCCAACAACGGAAATCCAATCACAACATGTCATGTATTGGTGCGAGTCATCATATTCAGCTTGAATGCTTGTAGAGCTGCAAACATTGGAATGACATATTTTAATTTGCTCTGTTAGAAGACATCTCCAGGACATTCCATGAACCCATGAGCCTCAAATTTTTAAGTTAAGTAAATCTGACATCCTAATTATAGACAAGGGAGCAAACCTTGAAAAGTATAGTAATCCCTTATTCTTCGTTGACGTTTGTAATGTAATCTGCTCTCTTTCTGTGGCTTTAAAAATCCTATCCTTTAGCTAAAAATGAACAGTTATTCAACTGACAACTGTCACACAATACACATGTTCATCACTGCTCATGACGAACTCTACCATGCCATTCATACACTGTTTTGAATATCCCATGTGTTTTAGAACGAACAATCTACCAACTTACGTGACTGTAAAAGCTAAATCTCAATGTTTACTTTTAATTTTTTCACGAGACCATGCAGCGGAAAGTCCAGACAGATTGAGCCATTCACCACCACTTCCATGCTCTCACTAAAGTGACTGACTTCCAAGTTGGACAACGTCAGTTACCCTCAGAAAGTAATGAGAACATGGGTTTGTTTACATTGGAGTTAGTTGCAAGTCTTTTGCATTGCATGTACACGTTAAATGGTGCATCCGAGCGTCAGTGTCGGACTCCAAGGAGCCCAGACCAAGCTGCAGTATTTCACAAACAGTTGCTATTTATACAACTGTCGTGTCAGGGGTTTTTTCCGCAGTGAATCAAATGTGTGTCTACCATGCAAATGCTACCTTAAACCATAGTTCATACAAAGTGGAACCAAAGATCGGTTTTACTATTGCCAGATTCCAATTGCACTGTGACATGATTCGAATACCAAGTCACAACAAGTTTGCTTTTGCTTGTAACATTTTAGATTTGATTGGAGAAAAACATCAATACGATGCTATATTGTCAAAAATGCGAGGGGAATATGACATCTTGGTCAAATACAAATCCACTCTCAGTCAGTTCTAAATATAGGTGCAGTAGAGTTCTAATTTCTTTATTATTGCTTCATTCTAAGCGCGTGTTTCAAAAAATAAAAACATCATTGATAAAAGTGCAAGATATACCAGAAAGTGTTCTGAAGTGAAGAGGTTGCCCTTTATCATGTTGTGTAAGCTGATTGTTCACTTTGAGAGGCGATAACAATAACCACCCCCCCCCCCCCCCCACACACACACACACACACACATACTGAATAAATACAATTTCAGGAAAAGATGGATTCACATCCCAGAGAAGACACATCAGTGGGCAATGATGTAAGCCAAGAGTGTCTCCTTCTATCAACCTGTCTCACCTCCCTCCATCCCTCTCCCCTCCGCCCCTATTGGTCCTCATCCTTCATTCTTTGTGAACACTGGTGTCTTTTTCAGATGATGAATGCTTCCTCCTTCGCACACTGTCTGGGTTTTGACACTCTTAAATTACCCCAAGCACAAGAGACAAAATGAAAGAGGATCTTAAAAATAGCATTTGGACTGGGCTTTTTCTTCCTGGTTGCCCCTCTCTCTCCCTCTTCCTTCACTTCCCTATTCCCTTCTTCACACCTTGGCTCCTCTATTTATGTAGAGGAAAGCGATGGGGTTATTGATGATGATTCGGCAGACCTCTGTTACTTCCGCATGCACGCCCACACGTGCTTTTTCTCCTCACAGGACACATTTTGCTTTCGCTTCCTCTCCTCCGGCTTTAGCTTGAATAATGTTGTCCCCAGGCCAGAATGAGGTCAAGAAAGTAATGGCGAGACACATTGGGCAGTTAAGGCTGTCTGCAAATGGCCCATCAATAACAAAAGGCCACGCATTAGCAGATGCAACATTGTGCCTCTGAGTGTGTGTGTTTTTGTTGAAAATAGATGGTGCTATTGATTACCTTATTACCTAAAGCCTTTAGTGTTTAGTGCAATTATTCATTATTTTAGGAATAGATCCAAGCATGAAAAGATAGACATTTGCAATTGATGGAATCTCAGAATGGTTTCAAGTGTTGAGGTTAATTGGGGCAGGAAGTATTCTTGATGATTTTTGTAAAATGCGTATTACATTTATCATTCAAAGGAAAAAAGAAAATACATTTACCAAAGGAATCTGAAACGAATGGAATTTCTCCCACAGACTGGTGCCAACTAAATAAATTAGCCAGTTGCTTGCCACCACAAGCACTTGACATATTAATTGTTAGTCATGCAATTAGAGAGACGAAGAGCGCTCAGCTCTACCAGGGTCTGTTTGACCTCAAATGTTAGCACATCAGCAACATAACCTCTCATCAAAGTTTGTTACAGCCCAAAGAGCCCCAGTTAACCCTTGACCCTTCACCTCAGCAGCCTCTACGTTGAGTGGGTGCCTTTAACGTTGAGAGATTGACAGCTTTCTTAAAGAGTATTTGGAGGGGTTCTGGGTCACAGACATTCGGGACAGGCTGAAGGGGGGTAGGGCACAGTGTCGTACGTTGTTAGGATTGGTGAAATGAGTGGGGGCTGGCTTTTAGAGAATATCTTAATTGTGCCCCGCAGCACTCTCTTCAATCTCCTTTTACTACTACCCAAGCTTAAATATTTACAAACAACCAGCGGCGTGGCCCCATGTTTGTCCATTTACTCATTTGCTTGTGTGGAGAGAGCTCTTTTGTCAGACTCAAAAGCACTTATTTAGAGACAACCTATCTGTCCCAGCAATTCTCCGTAATTCTATTCACCTATTAGCAATGAGGCAAATTACGAATGGCCACCACCTCTGAAACTATTTTCTAAATTGAGTATTATTACGTGCCGGAAAGGTAAAAAAAAACATGATTTCTGGTATCTATTTATTTAAATAATATAAAAGATAAGTGAGAGAAACCTCGATAATTTACCCACACTTTAGGTCTGTGTTGATTCAACTGCAGCATTCTGGAAGTGGGTTACACAAATTTGACTTCACTCCCTCATGTCTACAGACCACTACAGACCGGCTACAAGCATGGGACCGAAAAAAAAAGTTGTACGTGTTGTTTCCAGAGGAGAAATCAAAGCATGTGTTTAAAGACATCAAACAGCCAGGGAGACGAGGGCGGCGAGGCGGACCATGCCTGTTAAAAGGAGCTGACTTCCATTCCCATGACGCCCTGCTGCACAAAACCAGCTGAACAAATTAATACCATTCATTGAAAGCCATTTTTTGGTGCTGAGGAACATTTACTCCCGAGCGTGTATGTGTGTATGCATACGTGCGTTGCAATTTATTTAACATTCGACCAGACACAGAATCAGGCATTTCGATATTAAAAGGAGATATTTCTCTGAGGTTTTGCAGGACAATTCATAACCGCCCTGTTTGCTATAAGACTGAAACACAGAGGTTTGAGAGCATGTTGCAGAGCAACCACGTTTTCGTTTAACATGATTTAATCAAAATATCCACAATGGATCATTATGCATAATGACTCTCCACTTTGGTACGCCACTTTTCAAATTAGAGGCTGATGTTAAACTCACACAGAAGCTGTCCTGCTGGCTTCAGACGGCTGTGGGGATCTAATCAGCTGGAGAGGAATGCTTTCAAAGTATTCGGTGGTGACGGACAACGGTAAAATTAATCATCCGCCAATCTTTCTCATCATGGCTGGCTGATTTACTGGCATACTTAGTCAGGATTAATGAAATTAAAACTTTAAAGCCTTAATATTTAGACCCACAGATATTCCATTATCATTATTACTAGAAAATTCATTCATAATATGTCAACGAAGTAGCTTCCATTTTTTTGAAAAAGCAAATAAAGACATTACATTACATGTAATTTATGCTGAATACAACTACATTTTATTGTGATATATAAAATAATTTGTTATAACTCCACAACTTGGTTATTCGTGTATATTTTGCTTGCTGTTGGAATCAAAAAATGATCAACTGAGTGACAGTGCTGGTCCCAAATCTTGCCCCTCGGATTATTATTACCTCACTTAAAATGAGCAAAGGCTGGAAAATTCATTCAAGTATTAGGACAAAAACATAGGCCTGTGGAAATGTGAAAAATGAGGAAAATGAGTCATCTTCATTTAAAGTGAGAGATGTTAAATGACTTAAAGCAAATGTGGATGCAAGCTTGTGCATGAAATGTTTTACCTGCCAACAAGATGTAGAATGATGGATGCAGGTAAATAAAGTGGAGAAAGAGGCCATTGAGGTGATATCATCTGCATTGTGTGTTTGTCTGAGTCGGTTTGTGAGTGTGTGTGTGTGATGGGGGTGCGGGGGTTGCCGGGAGGGAGTAAGTAAAAAAATAATGTGTTTGTGTGTGTCCATACATGTTGCTGTGTGTCAGTTTAGAGCAGGCCAAGCTCTGTGTGAATATAATGAGGCAGCATCACAGCTCACCTGTCCAGTTGCCAGCAAGAGGTCAACCACAGGTGACTGCAGCATTACCTTCTCTGACATATACACACAGATGCACGCACGTGCACTTAAAACCACACACATTCACATTAATGCTCACTCCAATACAGAGAAAAACCTTTTTAGGATGTCTTGCACTGTCTGCTCTGACTTAACTTAAGATGTGATGGTCTGAGTCTTCAGAAGGCGATATACTTGCATCCCTTGATCTCTCTTTAGTTGGTAAAAAAAACAGTTAGAGACTATATATCTGAAGGGCTTTGTGGGCTGTGACAGGTCTTGAAGGCCCAGTGTCTCAGTCCCCGAGGAGCATAAGGCTAAAATGTGACTTTGGTAGTCCTTTTAGTGCTGCTGTCCCACCAGAGAGCCATTGGGTCTTAGCAGCTCTAATGGCGTTCACTGCCCGAGCCACTTAATCCAACCCTGGCATTCCATAACTCCCGCCCACGGGGAAAAAAAGAGCCGTGACAGTGTCTCAAAGTCAATTACCAGGTCCGAGGCAGTCCCTGAAGAGCCAACAACAGCATTTGTGACAAAATGGCCTGTCCCCATTCCTTCACCAAGAAGTCATTTGCTAGGAGAGGCTTTTGCGGGGGGAGTGCAGAGTGCATGTCTTCGGAGCAGGAGATCATGGATTCCCCGTAGACGATGCTGTTAGCCCAAATGAATAAATGATGAAATGGGCTAGCACATTGTGCTTTAATGTAAAAGTTGAGTGCAGCGCAGTGAATTTACACCGCGTGGTGTCACAGGTTTAAAGTACGGTGGGTCTACAATGGAGCTCAAGGCAGTTATGACTTAAGTGGGCAGGGCACAACAGAACTGAGTGCTGTGTTGGAAAAGATGTTGGCAACAAACAAGGCTGGGAATAACAGACTGAGTTGATAACTGCATTGAGACCAGAGAAAGGTCCAAACAATTTTGGTAATTGTTATTAAATGACTTATTTGATAACTTATGTAACTCATCGGCTAATGATTTTATTATTGCTTTAATGCTTACTTTATTGTGGAGGTGCTCTCAAATAAAGTCACTGTTTTAACACTTTTAGTGGGTGTGGTTGGAAAGTCACTGTTTTGGATTTGCAGAGGACCTTCCAGTTGCCCTAAACAACAACATTTGTTGTCGTTGTTGTTGTGTCTTCCCATTAAACCTTGGTTTTAACGCTTCATTTAGCATCTCGGTGATTGTGGTTGAAAATTCATTGGCTTGAAATTAGATGAGGAAATTCTGCACTGGATAACAAAGCATGAAAGGCATTTATATTTCTCCAGGAGCTAGAGTTGGCGCACCTCCTGAGAGAAGTTCTTAAATGTCCCTGTGGAATGACTCAATGCTGTTGGGCTATACTGAAAAATCCCTTGTAAGCTCTTGCCCTACCTGCAAAAGAACAGAAACAACTCTATTCTGTACAAACACTACAATTTGAATAGGACATTTATGAAATAACAAAATAATGTTTGTTATAATAACAATTTGGTATCCCAAAGCTATCTTGCTAAAATGTATAATTCAATCCATTCATTTTAGAATCATCCAATCCAAATTGTTCAGTTAAATTAATCTAATAAAAAGGTAAGACGTCAATTTTTCTTTCAATCCCTAAATGGCAGTTTATTGGATTACGTGATTTAAACGAAGACGGAATGATATGAGGGCAGAAGGCAATGCTTTCCACCTTTTTGAAAGATGACTTAAGGACTAACATGAATCACATGTCATACTTGGGTAATTCCTCGTTCTAAATGCAACTGTTCAAAGCTGCGTTTTTACTATCAATGTTTAACTACCTTGATAGTAAAAACTGTCACTGCACAATAGAAGAGGATTTTTTTTCCAGAAGGTGTCACGCTATCGGAAACCCGTTTTTGTTGTCTGAAAGGACAAACCCTTTTTTGAAAATCTTTTCTTTTGTGATTTAAATCCCTCATTATGATTCCCCCGAAACACGTTACAGTGAGCCAGCAGTGCTTCAGCTGCTAGAGTGAGTGTTTATTTTCACAAGAGAGGCATAAACACGGTGAGCTGAGTGTGGGGGTTGGCCATTTTTATGCCAAGTCTGTGGAGTTTTGCAAACGATACCAACTCTGTGTTTTTCAGCCACCAGACAAGGTATTCCCTTTCATTTGACAAGGGTTCACCCCGTTTAATGTCAACAAGGCCCATCGGGTTGTGAAAATCAACAGAAATCACTTTGACTTGGGGTTGATGGACAAACCTCTTCCTGTATTCAAGAAAAAGACAAAAAATGAGGCTCTCGTTGCATGTATTTGAATGCGTCTCAGGCACTTCACCTCACGGACATTTGTTTTTAAGTTTCAATTTAAATCACAGTTTATAATCCAACTATTACTGGGGCAGGATCTACTCAGAAAATGTAAATAAAAAAATCTCACAGCGTTGAGTTGCTTCCTGATGACATATTTCACTAGGAAGCGTCAGCCAGGTGACGCCACAGCCAGATGCAGGCGTTGTCTGCCTGTCTCTCGGTCAGAGCTGACTAAGCCAGGACAGAGGCCCTGCCACTCGGTCATTCATCCACCGCCACTTCACGTTTCTCCCCTTTCAGCCTCAAATGCCTAGGCTATCTGGCTCAATCAATCACCTGTGTAAAGAGCAATGGCTTTGTCTGACGGCGAGGACTGGACGGCGGGGGGAGGGGGAGAGGGAGCCGGGAGGTGGGTGTCAGGGACAGGTGGCCGGGGTCAGCATCTCTCTCACCTTGGCAGCTCTTCTCCAAGTGCTCTTGACAGGCTTACATGCATCCACCCACCTGCACAAGAGGGGCCACGGGCAAACTGATACGGAGTAGGTGTCTCTCCCACGCACTTGCGCGCACATTGACACATACACGCTCAGGAACAACAGCATGCTGCAGGAACTAATTCAGGATACTGGCACTCCCGAGGGGAGCACTCGAACTATGCTAATGCATGCCAGTTCATCAATTTAGTCCTGGACACAACAAGCTTTGTGGTCTGCCTGGGCATGCATATTATTCAAGGTTAAAAAGTTATAAGGGATAAGAAGGCCACTTCTGAGCGAATGAATCTCCATATCATGAAAGGAAAATCAATAACTGTAGCCAATAATGCGACAGATGGAGTTAAATGCTTTCAGATGCACCCAATAGTTTTTAATGCTAGGTTATTAGCTGGGATGTGGCAATTTTAGAAGGCATTACTACATCTACACAGTTCTGTGATTGTTAATAATGTTGACAAGAAGCCATTAACTTACTCAAATAACCATAATGACATTTCTTTTTTTGCTCCCCGACCAAAACGTTCCAGGTTGCTTCGCTGTGGTCATAATTGAGCCCAAACAGTGACATTAGGTTTCACGAGTGATGGATGTTCTGCATGTAAGTAGCGTAACAAACCAAGCGGCAGCCACACGGCAGCAAAGATAGACCAAGAAAGAGAGGGAGAGGTTTTACTAAATGACGCAGATTGACAAACAAACAAAAAAAGACAGGAGGAAGAAGAAACGGAGCAATAAGAGAATGGGGGATTAGGTGGGAGGAGAGAGTGAAGGAGAGACACGGGGTTTGGGTGGTACGTGGTAGTATTAAGGAAGCTCATGCATTTGTAATTGCCATTTCTATATTCAGATTTGTGCCTCTTTTTATTTGCTTTTTCGAGAAAAAAAACTCATGAATATGGATGAGTCTATCAATGTGATGGTTCTATTCCTTTATATCGACCAAATAAAACATTTTTCCCCCGAGGTTCACTTGACCGAACGTGGCTGTATTTCCACTGCAGAAGTGGAAAACCGCTGCAGTGCTGCTTCTTTAGTTGCTTTTCACAGAGGGGGAAATTGGGGAGAAAGACAGCATGGTGCAGTTTTACCTCCTTTTGTGTTTTAGCATTGCAATATGTAAATGAGTACTGTGGGAAGAGGAATAAATGGGATGAGTTCACGTTTAAATGCTTGCATTGACAGATTCATTCAACACAGCACACTCACACACACAAGTTGCAAATATATGGAGACCTGATTTCAATATTGGTTCCCTAGTGATTATGTACTGCTATTTACTCTAAGCCTACATATGTGTATGAATAATTCGAGATCCACCCCCAGCCATTAAAAATAACATGGCTGTATTGTTAGCTTCCCAGTCAGCATATTCCTTTATCTCAAATCCCAGTGATCAGAGTATTTCAGTGTAAACCCTGTCATTTTGCCCTCAAACAGACGACATAGGGTTTATTTTTCATCACTTCGGCTCAATGACATGGCATTTTCACTCTGTAACGGTGCAAATAACTACAGTATGAGAATTATAATGACTACAATAAAAGTAAGGAAACAGAAAGAGAGAGAGACGTTGGGACTTAAAGCCTGAGAACTGTCCTTTGTTTTGATATATCACAAAAATAATGAGAGGCAAACCAGTTGAATTATTTACGAAGTAGTTAGGGCATGATAAGATATGTCAGCTGAAGAATAATCTTTTTCTTCTATTTTCTCGCCATGTTTTAAAAAGAAGAACCGGTAATGAGCCAGAGAAAGAAGGTGGCATTTTTTGAGCAACTGAGCCAAAACAGAGATTTGCTCTTACTTACACAATATGAGACGGCGGCGCTGGTGCTGGGCTTTGGTCAATTTGAATTTTTGCTTGACTGACAAGAACTGAGCAGGGCACACATGATCATTTATCACAGCCAACACACAGCGGGATGACCCCTTCCGTTCCCAGCCTGTGGTGAAGGAGACACAAGAAGCAGACTCATCTGGCTTCCTGCAGTCTCGGCTCAAAGCACTTAACCCTCGACACAGGTCTAGGTTCAGCTGAAAGGCACGGATCCTTACGGTTACCACCCCGGTGCTCCCCTACTCCAATGTACAGACTCCTTTCAACAAAAGGATCGGGGGTCGTTTTGCAACCACCTAAAAAGCGCCTCCCTCTCCTCTATCTTTATCAATGCATTTGGAAATAGCATGCAATTCATAAAAAGGTACACCGCCGAGGATCCCAGGATTTCTTCCTTGGCAAAAAAAAGATAGCGTTGATGAAAGATTGAGGAAAAGCATGCAGACACTGTTGGCAAGCGCACACAGTGGCCAGAGGCCTCCGGGGAAATGCCAGATGTGTCCAATTTATCACTGAGACGGGTGAGAGGTAGGAGACTCTTTGTCTCTTTAGTAGCTGCTTGCTGTGTGTGCAAAGGTGAAGAGTGGGAGAACCTGGTCTTGGATAGATGATATGTTTGTTTAAATTCATGATCCAAGATGTTTTGAAGTATTTATGTTTTTTCTTGTATGACCAAATAACACAAGAGACAAACTATGCAGCTGATTGTTTCCAAACCAGCGCTTAAAGCAGCAGCTACCATAAACTGAAAAACAAAGACAGTGGCGGCCTCCAACAAAACCTTAAAAAACAAAACTGATCTTGATCCTTGCCTCAAAATCCCAACATGGTGAATTGCATTCCAAAGAATGCCACGGAATGGGATCCCACACAGATTAGTCCCCCATCGAGGCGTAAAATTCAAGTGTGCACAGCAAGCAAACAGCTGCTGCCCACAAGCCTTAAGCCTCTGCTTCTCTGCGTACCTTCCAGCCCAGGTAGGTTCACACATGTAGCTACATGAATTCCCCGTGTGATCAGTCTGGGATCTGTTCTGCTTGCAAAGGACCCATACCTGCGTGCTTGATTATAACCAGGGGCAAGGATTAAAGTTATTTGGCTGTCTTTTTCAGCATTTAGCAAGCTGTCAGTGTCAATCCTGTATGATGTAAAGAGTAGGCAACCGCACTTTGACAACTGTCCAAATAATTTGTAGCTGCACTTCACATTTTTCTTGAAGTCATCAAGCTTATCCAGACCGACAATGTAAAAAAAAAAAACGTAATATTTTGTAATAACGTTTTGGAAGCGGAAGGTTAAGGTTATGGGAGAACTTTGGTAAGGGTTAAAACAGTTTGGACATTGTTTTACTGCTGTTCATAATTGGTAGAAAAGTAGTTTCTGATGGAAACTGTTCACAATCTGAATTGTAGCTGATCAACTAGAACATTGCTTCTGGAAATACGCACCACTGTTGAGTTGATCTAATATATTTTTCAACACAAACAAGTCATTATTCATCCGGCTGTGTGCTGCAGCATGGCTGAAGTCTTAGCAAGCAGGTAAAGCATCAATTGTCTATCGCATTGTGGCCTCCTGACGCGACTGTGCCTGCAGAAACCGGCATTTATACACATTTTACTGCTGAACAATGGTGAAAAAAACAACTCCAAGCCATTTTGCATTACAAGTACAATATACTGACTAGTGACTGCTGATGATAATCTGACATCTAACATAGTAACATAGAAGAAGAAACATTGTGATCGTGGTGGAAGCTCAGTGCCTTCAACTGACGAAAAGGACTTTGGAAGAAAATTGATTGTTTGGGATGACGTTAACCGCGCCGCCAGAAGGTGTGAATTGTTTATTGACAATAAATTATTATTTTGCAAACACCATCAGAGCCCACATCACACCCAATCTGGTAGTTTCATCACTGTGATTAAGTTCAAGTCCAAAATAGATTAAAGAAAGCCTCTCACTTCCATTCTTTCTGTTACTAATTTAATATGCCTTTTATCTTTGAAGAATTTCACTTGGCTTTAATGTTGCTTGTTCTTTGTGCCGTCTAAACGGGGCACATCTGACAAACAGCTGTGCCAATTCCTTTTAGATTAAAAAGTGTATTTTACTTCGTAGTGGCAGTGAGGAGACAGAAAGGACACACACACAACTGACTGCACACAAGTCTTATGAAAAACTATCAATAAAGCCACACATGAACCATCAAAAAAGGAATTTCTCACTTTCCACGTTCCCAAGCACCGACTTTCCTTTCTAGACAAAAAAATCTTGAGTAATACTTCCATCCTTTGTCCTAACGCCCACAACCGCCTCCTTCCACCCCGCCCACACCCTCTTCCCACATACACACAAATACACACACACACACACCAAAGTGTGACTGTCTTTAGTTATCAGCACTGAGGTGAAAATAAAACAGACCAGTATCATCATTCTTGTTGGTGCAGTTTGTCTCAAATGAAAATGAGCAGAATTGTATGTTGACAATGAAAAATTCCCCATCAATAGCATGTCAACAGCTGATTGTTGGCTGACTCTGAAATTCATTTCAGTCGAATTAAACGGAGGAGTCCATTCTAAAAAACATGTTGAAATGATGATATACTGCAAACTCAATCCTCGTTAAGTTTCCCTTTTCTTATCCATTTTCATTCTCCCTTAAATTAGCCCAGCCATTTTCTTTAAACATAGAAACCAACAAAATGCTTTGCGTTTGGTCACAAACGGGTTTGGTGAAATTAAAAGAAGAAAAACGGCTCATTGAAATGCCAAAACAAGGCGATAGAATCTCCCCGTTCTCTGGGATTATTTTTTCCTTTCATCCAGAGCCCCGTGCTTTTTAGCCTCACCACAAAGAACCCATTCAATGTTGAGTTAAGAACTACAGAGACTAAAAAATCAAAACTCCCGAATAGCTGTCACTCACCAAAACATTATCAGGTCCCTAAGACGGTGACGACATTGTGCCGACCCGCACGTTTCCCGGGTCCTCCTCGAGCACGGCATCCTGGTACATCTTGACGAAAAGCCCAGTTGGCCCGCTAAAGCTTTTGTTTGGTTTTGTGTTACCGCAAAATGCTTTTTGTGATGTTGTTTCAATTAAGACTATTATTGAAATGTCAAACCCATTATGGCTCTTTTGTTTCTCATGTTTCAACACCTGGAATTGGGCTTGACTTTGGAAGGCTGCGTGGATCTTATAAAACCTAGAGGCGCTTGCAGTATCTCATTGTACATCGAGGGCAGTAACAAAAAGGGCGAGGCATGTATTACCTTGATAAGATCCGTGTTGACATTTTATTAGTGTCCTTTATCTTTGAAATTTTGTGATCATGTGGAAAAAATGAAAACCGTTATTTTTCGCGCTTCGCTCTGCCATTGACTATTCAAACCACATAAGAGACCAAAATAGGAAACAGCAGTGCGGCTTTTACTCCGGTGCCTTTTTCAAGTTGATCCTCCCAACTCTTCCTTCAGGTCTAATTTGACACTGAGCGCTAATTTCTTCATCTACCCCCCGAGCATTCACCCGTCCATCCGTCTATCTGTCATCCAACACACCCATCCGTGCATGTACAGTAAGCCGTTTAATCCATTTTCACAACGGAGCACTTCTTCCGTGTTTGTTGAGGTGGGAAGCTGCTCTGTCTGAACCCCATCTTTGATCTGCTGTGCCCATGCCAGCTTATTCCGAGGCAGTAAATAGCACCAGCTCACAGACACATTGTCTGAATCCTGCCACTGGAGTTTGGATGGCAGCTTTAGGCATGTCAGGCCTTCGGGGCATCAGGATTGGGTTTCCCCAGACCCCCTTGTCAAAGGATTAGCTCACACTCAGATCATAGGGAACGTAAAACTGTTCCTCGTCTTCTCCATGGCCACTGCAGACTCTCGTTCCTTTGTATTTCTTTCACGCCTGGTGAAATTTTGCAAAATGTGTGGCAGAAGTCTTACCATATTGCTCTGTTCCACTACCCCTGCCTTTTCTCTCTCTTACTACCCTTTCCACATCCACATTTCTGCTTTCTCTCCCTCTTTCTCCATCATTTCCTCCCTTCTTTTTCAGCCGTGTGTTGATGAGCCTGAGCACTCTTTCTTTTTTTTTTCTGAGGAAGGAAGAGGGATTATGTTAAGCCCTAACTCGGGAAGACCGGCCTTATCTTGCCTGTAGCAGCTCCGTGCACCAGAGAAAAACAGGCTGGAAGAGAGCACAGCTACAGGCTGGGGGAAGACAGTAGGGGAGGAGACAAAGACTGGAATGGCTAGCAACACAGAACACATCCATGCTTGTTTGTTAGCATAGTGTTAGCACATTTGGTGATGGTTTTCGTCTTGCCTCTAGTAAAATTGATAATAAAAATAATCCTTTTTTTACTTTTCATCATCTTTTTCTTCTTCTTCTGTGGCCTGTAAATTGCCCCAATCCCATACCAGATGTTATTCATCCTTCAGTGGAATGACAGTGTTCACCAAGTGATATAGACCTTCCTAACTATCCCTCATCAGGACTCTCCGTTGTGCAGGACCCTGCTCCAATCCCTTCTTTTAGCGTATCTTCAATTACTGCTGCATTATACTCAATTATGGGGACTCTATTTAAAGTCCCATCCCCTGATCTATTTCCGGAATAAAACCTTCCCTCTTTAGCCCTGTCCTGAGACAATGGGCCATGTTACATCTGGGAACAAGGCCCCACTGTAGGCAGGCTGCTGGCCTATTCACCTGGCCTAATTGCCCCAACCCTATGGGGGGCTGTTCTCCTGGGAAAGGCCCTGGCTTTGGGGGGGGGCCCAATGTGAACTCAAATTTCCTTACTGTGTCCAACATGGGCATCTGCCCAATAGGGCGCCAGCACCAGTGGGAAAGCAATGCCAGTAAGTGATGTCAGCATTGTCAATTCCAGAAAGAAGGTGCAATTTGCATTCATGTTATGACCCAAGTGTGTTCATGAAACAAGCCAAACATATGACGCAAGTGCCATGATCGGAACAAATAGAACATTTATTGATCCTTCAACTTGTTAAAAGCAAAAGCTCTCTCAGGGCTAGGCCTATGCACACATTAGCTATGGATGGCATTACTCCGTTGTTAGTGTTTGTTGTCTGGCTCCATTTACTTTAATGTCATCTGAAAGCTTTGCCAAGAAAGGCACACCAGCAGATTAGCTGTGACTTGTGGGGGCACCAGAGCTAACAGAAAGTAAGCCTCCATAAACCCAAGGACGACATTAACATACTAGCCAAGGACTTGGTCTTTCAAATATGTCTGTAAATCCAACATGCAAGAAAACGAAAATTGATGAGACTTTAAGCCTATGCATTGTGTCTCTCTAACACATGACCCTATGGACTTTGTTATTCCTTGGTGCAACAATGGCACGGGTTGTGAATGCAAACAGACATCTGGTAAATGTGGTCCTTTCAATGTTTTCTATTACTCTGCTATTCGTCGGGGAAAATTGCAACTTTGAGATTTTAATGTTTGCACTAGAGAATAGAAACACCGACGCATTCAGAGTTGTATTTTTCTTGGGAGTTTTGTACTTATTTTAAGTAGGAATGGCCTAGTAAGAACAATTTGTTTGACAGTGCAGTACAGTTTGGATGAAATTTAAAATATATATATAATATGTATCTTAACATCGCTTTACAGAGCTGAATCTGTGTAAACCACAATCTTCAAGTGACCTGCATGGCCCTGGGGTTATTAGAAGGCCAGGGTGGGGTATCGGAGGGGGGGAGCTATGGGGCAACAAAGCCTCTTTCTTCACTCTTCCTCCTGATCCTATCACTCCATTCCTTGGCTGGGGAGATGAAAGACTAGTCTGTAATTGGAGAGGAGGGAGCAAGTGGAAGTAATGAGAAAGTAAAAAAGAGAATGGCATAGGGAGAGTGCTTGAGCAGTAGGCAGGGGAGAGTGGAAGAGAAAATACTTTTGATTTCCTCAAATTAAGAGAAGAAAAACAGCCCCACCTTGGTCCTCCATCAGGCCAGAATTTGATTGACAATTTAGCAACATGAGGCTCTCGGCCCGCAATAACTGGCTTTTGTGAGGAGAATTCAACGCTTTGTCTTCCTTGTTGATGGGGCCCAGGGTCTAGGGATCAGCTTTGACTTATTATGACTGGCTTTTGTCCTTCAGGAGCTGTGGGAGACTTGACTTGCCCTTTTGTCTGTCATCGGAATAGGGATCCCATACTGGGGCCGTCCACCAGGCATGGGAATGCTGGAATGACAGCCAAGGACGAGGCTAAAACATTTAGTCTGCTCTGATAATGTAATATACATGTTGTGAGAAGCACCAAGCTGTATATTGCAATTTAAACATGACAATGTTATGTAACAATGAATAAACAGTATTAAGTCATTTTAAAATGACGTCTGTATTTGACTTTCCCTCGACTGTGGAATAGTTCAAATGAAATGGCAATGATACATTTAAATTGTCAAAACTTAAATGCATTGTGCTGCTCTGGAGAAAAGACCTAAGTGATACACCTGTACATGTTCACAATTACCTGTGCAGTATATATAATCCACGAAGCGCTGTCTCTTTTTGTCCATTATAACTCAACTGTGTGACATTGCAAACTCTTAAGCACCCTTACACTACACAAAAATGGGTTACGTTAGTTTGAATTATTGTTTTCACTGTTAAAAGGCCAACTAGTGGATTATTATGCTGGGAAGATTTACTCTTGTCTCCTACTGAAGTCTTTTAGTCTCCTGTGCATGAAGGGGAATGTCTTCCATTATCGAGTTGGAATTTTAAAGGTGGGACCCGGGCGCTTATCTTTGGTTAAAATCTGTAAAGCTGGGGTCTCCTTTTCCTTCACCCTGCCTTCATAAACTAGGGCAATAAAAGAGCTTATAACCCACCCATACAAACCAGGAGCAACAGCTGGTCACGGCTGGGGAAACGTATTTGAAATAAAGATTGGGTACATATGCACTACATTACGCCTGGCAACAAGCAGCATAGTTCATTCCAATGTACTGTTTCATTTTACTGACATAGTATATCCCAATGGATCAAGTAGCTCAATGGGGGAAAAGACAAGATGAAAAAAATATTCACTTACTTAAAATCATATTTCTCATATACTCATTACATGTATGTATACATATTTACTACAACAAAAAAAAAACTACAACTACTGTATATCGGGCAACCGGAAGCATTTGGAGTTCATCGAAAGGGACTGAGGACTATGGGGGAATGCAGAAAAACCATGAAGGAGGAATGGAGGGAGAGTCAGTGAGACACAAGGGCATGGAGGTAGAGAAATAGAAGTTAGTGGAAAGGAAGAATGGGTATTGCAAAGGTCAGAGAGGCAGTAGAGGAAGAGAGAGGGAGATGGAAGAAATGACGTTTTTTTTTAAGGAATATGTGTAGGAGGTGAGGTTTGGGTTGAGCTACAGGTTAGGGAGACACAGAAAGAGGGATCCAGCTAAGTTGTTCCTTTCAAAACACTCTGGCCTTAGTTGGATTATCTTAATACGGGTTGCTATTCATCATTTCTTACCTGCATTAATCTTTAGATGTTGTGACATACAGAGCATACATTCAACTAAGACCTAAAAGACTACCATCATAGACTGAGAAACTCCATGATCAAACGGAGTGGGGGATAGAGGACAGTATAAAGACTAATTTAGAGACTAAAAGAGACTCTTTGTTAAGCACAATCTACTTTGAATCCTCTTTTGTGAAATCCCATTAACTGCAAAGCTAAATTGAAATGATATATAATATAATATATATATATATATATATATATATATATTACTAATCCTAACTCACACTGGATTTTAAACTAAACCCAATTTTACTATGACCTTGAACCAAGCATTAACTCTAAGTGGGAATAAAAAATATTAAAAACTCGTATTACACAATAACATTTACATCATATGGACAGGCAAGTTCCAACGATTTGATTGTTTTTACGTCTCATACACGCCAACACACACTCACAGCTAAACATACACAAGGAGAAATACAATCTATTTAGTCCCGCTTCTCCGCCCTCTTTTTCTTTGAAAGAGAAATGACTGAAAATTGTGCTGCGACCTTCAAAGGAATTGGCTCTTTTCCACCCGGCCACCCCTTCTTATTTCCATTCAGCCATCTTCACATCCTATCAGGTTAACCGTTAAGATGTAATTATCTCTGAACCCGGTGAACCACCAAGTGGGGGGAATGGCAGAGTACGGAAAAGTAGCTTAGAATCACGACAGGTGTTTTCTCCTGGGACAAACGGCAATGAACATGGAAATGAATGTTTGAAATACCTTCAGCGGACAGGGGGAAGAGAGAAAGGGAGCACGAGGGAGAGCGAGCATCGGAGCAACAGAGGTAATTATTCCGCGGCTCCTTCACCTGTGACAAGAAGCCGTGGCCACTGGGGGGTGTTTTCAAAGGGAGGCAGGGAGATATAGGGTTGCTGCTACCCAGAAAGCAATTGGCCTGAGACCTCAAGTGCTGTCCCAGCCAACTTCCACAATGACATAATAAGCCCTTAAACTCTCTCCCTCTCCCGCACACACTCAATTTCTCTCTCTTCAACTAGTCGAGAGTGATTGTTTCCCCTTTTCTGTCTTTACTGATTTCTCTTCTTACAGGAAACAGTGGGGCCAGGCTCTCAAATGAACTTTTGCTTTTCTATTTTTCCGCCCCTTTGTCCAAGCAGGAAGTAACTCACTCAGGGATGAAATTTGTAAGGTCCTCAATCTTCAATCTTGTCACTATACGTCGGGGTGTATAGCTATTTGCTGACTTTCTCCATTTTCAAACAGCTTTGGAGCCTTGGCCTCTATTTATGTGCTTGCAGCACCTGAGCTTTATAAGGTAGAAAGCACAGTAATAAACTGAAAGAGTAAGGTGAAAGCAGCAAACACCAATCAGCCTTTTGGGGACAGAGCTAGCGAGACAGTACAGAAGCACATCTATCTTGAGGTCTCACGGATCAATAATGTTCTGTCGGTTCTTCTTTATAAAATGATATCTCTGAAGGAAAGAAGGAGTGAGGAAATGAGGTAGGTGGAGAGAGTTATTGCCAAAAAGGGTACAGTTCTTTGAACTTGTGAACTATGACTCACGCTCCAGGCCATCTCTTTCAATTAGAGAGCAGTCTCCAGTTGCCGTCCAACACACAGGAGGCAGAAGATCTTCTTGCACTTTACACAAACCTGAATCAAACACTTACGCAAATTCAACTCTGTGTTAATCTAGGTGATGGCCATGCTAACCCGCCCGCAATTTCCGGTCCGACATTGACTTCAAAAAGACGCCTACTAAATGGAGGAGAGTTTTGTGTTGATTAATAATTATATAATAAGGAAATGTCCTTCTGTAAATTTAATTAAGATGTAATGTGAAAAATCCCATTATGTAGATGCAAAGTAAAAGTCCTAGAAGGGGAGTTTTTCTTTCATTATCAGAAATGCTCAGGCTTACAATAAGTTGAGTGAATTCATTTTACTGAAATTGTTAACAGTACAGACTCAATTCAATGTAGCCTGCGTCCCTATGCAGTACTCCATGAACAATAAAACTGATTCTCAGTCCACCCGGAGGCAGGCTGCAGATGATGTCATGATGCCATTATCAGCCAATTACATTACAGGGCAATTGCCTCTGATATATTGGCTATTCAAAACAATCACCAACATCCACCGGAGCCATCAGGGGCCGTACCACGAGCTCCCCTTTCTTAAATAAATGCATAGTTTTTAAAGCCAAGCTTTGGGTGAATTTTCTGTGTTAGGAACTTACTTTTGAAAAAGCCCTGCAAACGGTTCACAGTTCATTTTAAGTACAATGCCAATAAAAAAAAAAACCCTGAGAGTAAAATCTGAACTGGTTCACAGTGAAACGTCCCCCTTCCTACTGCTGTGAATCCAAACTGGGCAGTTAATCAAACGCTGCGAGTTGCCGTGCGGTCATCGTACATTATGCGAATGAATTACAGTGTCACCGTCATGAGCAAAAACATCTTGTGTTACTGCTGTCGCCATATGGAATGTGGTAAAAAACAATATATGGCTGCAGCCGAGACAGATGGAGAGACAGAGAGAAAGACGGGAGTGTGATCAAATGTCTGCAGCCAGGCTGAAACCAATTCAAAACGACAACCTCCTAGTTAGTCAGAGGAGAAAATATAAAATATAGGAAAGTAGCAAAGAGTACTTTTCTTCTTTTGCTTTCTTGACACAGTGAACTGCATGCAAACAAAGCGGCAGAGTACTGAAGCCCTTTAACCTTGCATGAAAGTCAACTTCACAGAAAGAAATTGAATGCACGCATCGGAAGAGTGTTGACGTAACTCTGCTCCTACGTGAGTTTCCCGGTACTTTCATACAGATTCATACAGATGTTCATGCTGCATTACCGAATGGTCGAGCCAAAACTTGACCGTGACAAAGTGTCTGCTGTGAAGTGTGGAACCCTGTTTAACATGACTACAAAGAGAGTGGGAGCTTGTTTAAAATTTGATTATTTATCAATGTTGCAGACATCTGGATATAATCATTTCAACTGACACTGTGTGAATGAAGCGATTATGCGGTGAGTGTGTAAATATATGGAAGTTGTTTGCAACGTCTGCGATTTCCTGGCAGTTTTTGGGTCTGGCCTCTTGCCATTGCTTCTTTCAGGAATGAAAGCCTCCGTGTGTGTATTTTCATGTAATATGTTCATATGTTTTTCAGTGGGTGGTTTTGAAATTGGCCTTTGGTATTAGATAAACACTAATCAGGGTTTTCTCTTCAGAATATGACAATTTGAGCAGATGATTATGCTCAACCAGCTGTAACTCATACTCATCATTGATTACTGAGAACTGCTTGTGTGAGGAAGAAGCATTAGTCTGGGAAACCCCAACACTGTTTTTCACAGTTAAATCTCATGTATCAATTAATTTGATTCAATTCATTTCATTTTGTATAGCCCAAAATCGCGATTTACAAATTTGCCTCAGAGAGCTTTACAATCTGGGCACCACATTGTGTCCTTAGACCATCACATTGGCACAGGAAAAACTCCCCAAAGAATGAAAAACCCTTCGAATGGGGAGAAAAAAAAAAAAAACCTTAGGGAGAACGTCAGGGGAAGATCCTTCTACCAGGATGGACGGACTACAATAGATTTCATGTGTACAGAATAAACAGTGTAAGAGGTGTACAATAAGTTCAATTCCTTACAACAGAAAATGTTCAGATATTGAGAGCAGTACGCCAGGTGTATACGGCAGGACCACTGCAGGGACAACCTCCATGTGACATAACCTCCATCCACAGGAGCCTGTGGACTTCTGGACAGAAGGAAAGCAGGTAATGTTGGTTTATGATGACAGTAATAGTAATGTTATTAATATTTATAATGCTAGTGATAGCAGCAGCAGTTGTCAGCGGGGTAATGGCAGGAGGCAGGAACAGGGTCAATTACTTTGTACTACATTGGGGATCCGGCCCTATTTTATTGACTGATAACGAAAGGACTTTGTGTGTGAAAGTTTGGTTCAACTAACAAGCGTACATATGGATTTACACTATGCTACGTAAAGAAATCCTCAGATTTAGAAAAAAGCAGAGTCACACGTGATGTTTAACATAACAAATGCAAATATCTTGTGTTTATAGCTTCATGAATAAGCACAATATGCTTACTGTACACACATGGGAAACGTAAATGTTAAGTTTCAAATCAGCTGCTTTGCTTCACCAAGAGGTTTCCAACACATGGAAGAGTTTGTTCCTTGAATTAAATAATGAGCAATGTCTTAAAGAATAAAAATGGTCAGTATTGATATTAGAACTCAGAGATCCATATCACCCGAGTAGGCAGTTGGTCCAGTTCCCTCTCCTTCGAGTTGGACAGTTCTTTTCTTGGAAAAGGCTTTCTTAATGAACCTCCTGGAACTTGCTGAAATCTCAACTCCACTGCCTTGAACTTCACAAAGGGCCTTCTGCCGTCCCCCCTGTGCCAGCAACTCCTCACTGTGGTGCAGAGACCTGAGGGAGAAATAAGGAGCAGCTAGTGTTCAGAGGTAGAAGGGAGGGCAGCATGAGACAGGACATTGAAGGAAAGAAAGAAAAAAAAAAAGGAAAGAAGAAAGGAGGGGAGAGCTGCAAAAAAAAAAAAGAAGTGGAAGAACAAGAGAGAGAGCTGGAGGGTGCAACTCTGGGAGAGAGAAGAGATGACAGGAGCAGAAGGAGGAGGAGGGTTTGTTCTCTGTTTTTCTCTTCCCTCTGTTGCCGTGTCTCCCAAGAGCAACGGAGGCTCCTGTCTAGCCAGAATGAGGATGCTCTTAATCCCGCTTTGCTCGTTTTTGCTCTGGCCAACTCCACTGATTCATAGTGTTGGCTCAGACACATAGAGGGGCACACACACACACACACACACACACACACACACCTTCAAAAGAAGATGCACACATAAACAGATTCTAAAGTACTGTACGTACTCAAATATGTATGATATAAACAGACTTTTTCATATATTAATATATTCAAAAAACACAACGTTTTAAGATATAAAGAAGAGAACATTTGGCGGAGGAGCTCTTGTCAGACACTTCCATAGTGTCTGTGCATCCTCACAAAGGAACACAAGCACATGCACACACAAACACATGTGTGTATATGCTAATCCACAAGGGAACGTTTTATTTTGCACAACAACAGGTGCACAATACCTTAAATGTACACACATACCTGCCAAGAAGGAATAAACACACACACAGAGACACACACACAACAGCCAGGTGTATGAATAAAAACCCGTCCGATCCCATTAGGCTGAGCGGTTCGATGGCGATGATTACCTCTGATTGGATATCACAACATTGGCAATGGGGAAGAACAACTGCATCCCCATGACACACGACGCTGCCGACCATTCAATCGCAATTATATCCACCATATTAGCAGATTAGCAGACAAGCTGACCCCGGTGTGGAACGGAGCCAAGAGAGAGCCCGGGCGATTTACGAGGCAGGTGTTATGATTTACCCCTCCTCGCTGCCGCCTCCATCCACACACTCTGCTTTGGCTGCTTGCTTACAGCTGCAACAGGGGCGCACCATGCGTTAAGTCATTAATGATACATGGCAGAGGGGCCCAAAGTCCATTTATCAGCTAATAGTGATGCGAGTTGACTGCACACTATCTGTTATCTGGTATATTTGATGGAAATAGGGAGGGGGAGGCAATTACTTGCAGAATTCAGCAGGGGTATGTTAAAAATTTGTTATGCAATTGTGGGGAATTTCTCAAAATCAAGCCTCTTTTTTTCAGATATCTACACACAGACTGATGCTGCAGTCATGTATGTATGTTTTTTTGTCTCTGACAAACACCAGAGTTGTTCATCTGCACATCGCCAAGGATTAAATGCCACAAATACATTTGCTCCTGTCACTTTTTTTTTTTTTTTTCATTTCATCACAGCAACGTTTAAACCTTAAATATCTCTGCATCTGTTCTGTGGGAGTAAAAATATAACCAAAGAGTTGGTTACACAACAACAGCGTTCTCTGTTGAAGAGGCTGTTTCTCTATTCATAGTTTGTAAGGGTTCAGCTGACACTGTAGTCAGCAGAGAGTGGTTGATTTTGTATGTGTACAAGTGATCTGTTCACTCGCGTAACGATTCAGTTACAGTGAAGTGCAACCGCGTGTTTTATCACTGCACTGCCTTGTTGATCATTCTGCTGGCATGAGCCATCCCCTTTGACTACATTGTGATCACTGTCGCTCTTGTTGTCATCATACCCATCATTCCATAGTAAGGCTGCGTACAAAAGCACTTCTCTCCACGGCGTTTGGGTCCCTTATTTTAATCAGGGACATGAACCAATGTCCCAGCAGCTGGTACGACTACGAATGGGTTGACGCAGCTCAGTTTGATAAAGGCTCCTATTCACCAACCTCCTGTCTTCTCTCTAAACGCTCATATCATCTGTGTCCATCTCGTCCCTGCAGACCCACCCAGGAATGCGACCCGCTGCCAGCACGAGCGGACTTACAAATGAAGTGGGTGTACTTGCTGTCAGCAATCACAGAAGTGATGGGTGGGTCGAGGTTTTCCATCAAATTTCATTCAGTTTTGTGTGAGGAACGTGTAGTGAATTGAATGGGGTAAAAACACCATGATGAATGTTTTATGTGTAGCACCTCAAACGCGCACACAGAATAGCTGTCCTTACACAGAGCTTGAGTTATATTGCAGGGAATTGTAAAATACCAAGGTAGAACCCAGTCAATCAGAATGGGTCAGATAGGTTAATTATTTTTTATAAAATCAACATGAAGAGAAGGAAAAGAAAGGAACTGGAAAATGAGTAAAAATACTGTCCAAAGGTTTGTATTTTCTTGGTACTCAGTTTTCTAATATTCAATGCTAAAACATAAGGACCATGCTACTCAACTATTCACAGCGCTCCTGATATATGATGAAGCTTTGCTGATGAGTGAGATTGTACTATAATTGTTCCATTAGCTTGTTCCGAGAGCTGCACGTTGTTATTTTTCTCAGGTTTTGTTGGAAGCCTAAATAATTAAGCGCCCTCTGGTTAATTAGAGAATAATCTATTTTCATTCTTTCCTGTAGAATAGATTCAGCAAGATTCCACAAGTGAAACACTCGACGAGAAAATAATATAACAAAGCGGTACTATTTACCATGACCGTGTTTGCAGGGAAGCTTCTCTTTCCTCTTAATATTCATTGTTTTTTCATGTAGGGGGATTGATTAGTGAAGACTGCCTCAACATCTGGAAAGCACAAAGACTCAAACTCGCACTTTATTTCCCTCTTAGATAAATTATGGTTAGAACTGTGTATTTTTAAGTACTGGTATATCATTAAAGTCAATAGACACTATCATTTTTTATGTTGGATTTAATGCCATAAAAAAGATGAACGCATTTGCAAAGACAAAAGGTTTTGAGGCCAAACTAAGCACCCATTACAGCCTTAAACCACCACACCAGTCTTCTAAATGATATTATTCTCTGTATATCTACAGCCATATATGGACTCTTGCTTCAAAGGTCAGAGATACACGGGCTGCAAATACATTACATTTCAAAAGAATATTGGAGCCTCTGAGCAGAGTCCCATATCACACACAAAAATGTGATATAAAGTAAAGCGGAATGATGTTACAAGAGACACAGGGGCTGTATCTCCCTTCCTGTGGCTACCATATATCACATGTTATATTGCTTAGAGCAAACAAGGAATACAAGGTTTGGGGTGAGTGATTGATACGATACTGAATCTATCCGAAAAGATTAAGCGGTAACCATGGCATTGGGGGAAGTTCTGAATATGTTTGCATGAGAACTGTTACTTTACCGTGTAGTTTATACTTTGCTGCTGCGATGAGGCTTTGTCTCGTTTTGAGTGCTTTCTCCTTCTCTTCAACATCATCTTTTCAAACTAAGCAACACAGACTTAGACACACTTTTCCATTTTGTGTCTTATTTCTCCGCCAGATAATGCAGCCTCGCTGCCAATGTTAAGTACTGCGGTAAGTAATCACTTATGTGTTTACATCCACCATCTTGTCTAGTCTCTCTCTCTCTTTCTCTCCAGCCAACTCCTGTTCACACACACACACACACACACACACACACACACACACACACACACACACCACATCATTGTTTTTATCACTATGCTCTAAATCCCATAATAGATGTTGATTTATAATGTAGATGTTTTACCAGTTTTGATTTTTTTTTGTTTTAAAAAAAATGAGTTTAGATAAAAAACAGTTATTTAGAGCCATGGGTGGTGCCATGTTAATAAACGTGTTGGTAATCCTAGTGAAGTGACATTTTTTTAACTAATTGTATAAATATGAATGTATAAATGTATATGAAATAAACTAATTCTAATTTTTCCAGTCGAATGTTTTCCATACACATGCATGTGCACATTATATTTAGACACAGGCACAAACTCAATTCTCATTCACGTCTAACATTAAGTCATTCGGTCATGTTTGTGGGTGAAGTATCAATTTAAAATGAACTCTATTTTCTTCAAAATCATTACGTCATCTCTGTGTCCCAACATTCCCCACATTTTTATTCTTCTTCATCATTCTTCCCCTCTTCCCTTTTCACCAGCTTTAACAACACCTTGTGGTATCTGTTACGTGCACAAGGCTCTAGAAACCAATTTTACTTATTTGATGAAACTGTAAGAAACCTTCCACTCAGTTTTGTCTATTTGACCTTTTCGTAGAAGAGTCCATCTCTGTCTGCTCCCTGTGACTCCTCAGTGTGGACCCATCGCCGCCAGTTTCACGGATCACAGCATCTTGACAGACATAAAAAAATAACCCTATCAGATAAAGCGAGCGCCTGCCAGCCTTTCAATAAAAATGAAGTGAACCTTGACGGCTGGCCATAACTTGCCCGAACAACAGAATGACTCATTTAGATATCACTAATTAGAATATCAGCTCATTGTTTTCAATGATGTAGAGGTTTATAAATAATGCACAGCAAGCTAATAATTGATTGACAGTGGATTCGTGTTTATGCTTAATACATCGAGACCTACAAAGTCAAGGAAAGAGCTACAAACTGACATTACAACTCATCTATAAAAAAACCTGTCAAACAATTCACTATCAGAAAATCCACTCCTCGGGAGTTGCGCTCTCCCCAATATCCCAACAATCACCACACAGGCCCCCTTTAGATTAGAAAAGAAAGTGGGTGCACTGAAGCAGTCGGGAGCAGGAAGCCTTTTGGCTGGCCAGAACTCCCAGCCTGTATTCTCCATAGCCCGCTGGCCACGAAAGACGGCGGCTCCCTTTATAGATGCCCACGCTGAGCTGATGGGGCCTGACACGGGTTGGCTGCCTACACGGTCTCCCTGACACTCACTAACCGCCAAAAACCCAGGCGGGTAAGGGTGCCCGGTTTTGACGTGTGAAAGCAGCCAGATGCCTTAACAGAAAGAACCGTGGCATTGCTGAGCTGAGCGCGCTCCCTTGACATACCGGGGCATCGGCAGGAGGGGGGTCGCTGAGGGCAGCCAAGATCCCAGGTGACAGGCGGCTGGGACAATGTCCCAGTGGTTGGTTCATAAAAGACGATGGGTCGTTTTGTGGTTGCGGCCTACCCCAGGACATGAATGTAATTAGAGAACAGCTGAAAGGTCAGGACTGTACTTTTAAGAGCCGCTGAACACTGCAAGAGCCTAATGTACCATTGAGGGAGAGATTGACTGGTGCCCCATCCTACCCTCTCACCCTTCCCACCAGGGGAACCAGCAAGGGTTCAAAAGTCTTTGTTGGCCTGTCAAAACACTGGTTGAAAAGAAAGATTGTTGTGCTCAAACGGGTCTTTGATGATATCTAAATGAAAATTGGCGATCTTTTCATTTTCATTAAGCAACAGAATCATTTGAGACATCATCATTTGCTGAATCTGTTGTTTTTCTACAATGAGAACACATCCAACGTACCAGAATCTTAACTTTTAATCACACCATGACACACAATGACCATTTATAGAAGTATAGTCTTCCAAGCCCCTTTGTTATATGTCTGTGTCTAAATGATAACCCAGCTCTTGTTGCTAGGAAACCCATAATGCAACTGAGCCTCTATAGTGTGTTAAATTTCTTGAAACAACAGTGAAACTCCTATCAGTCCACTGCCTATAAAGGGCTTTTTTTTCCAATAACTTTCAAACTACAAACTTTTAAATAGATATGATAAGCAGAGTGTGGTTAATGCCTTGATTGCGGTTTGTGTTAAACCTATGCATTTGCATCAACTGGCAGCTTGACATGTAAGCAATACACATTTTCATCTCTTGGATGTTTTCCTATCATCAACACAGTCTGTTGATGGACCCTGCCAGACAAGCAGCTCTATTGTCCTTCATCCAGAATGCACCAGATTTTCCCTGTTCTAAAGATCCATCTGGTCTACAAAGGGATTGGGCCGAACTGAATTGGCTTCATTCTGCCGCAGACACAACTCTGATAGTTTGCTCGCTCATCACGCCCTTTAACGCAGGAGGTAACTTTAGAGGCGCTTGGTAAAGCGATCAGGCATGTTCTTTGATATAAGGCTTATTGTCACTGCTGGAAGAGTAACGATGCTCCACTGGACAGCTTTTCATTGACTACAACAATTTGGATCCTGCAGTGTGCAGCTTGACCCCGATAACCAATCGTGAATACTCATAAGTCTTGCTCAACGGTAACAGCTCTTTGGAAAGGACTGTAACTGCTCCTTGTGCGTGTGTGTGTGTGTGTGTGTGTTTTTTCACCTTCTGTCTTTGCCTGGGGCTATATTGAATTATGTCTCTGTCAGGTCCCTAAGCCCCCTATATTTCCTCTACTGTGCAGCAGCTCTAGATTCAGTATCAAATTCTCCTCATGCTGGCACTTTGTGCATCCCCCTGGCCCCTCAGATCTTTATCCCTGCATCCCCTTCTCTGGCCTGTGGACAATGCTGAATTCATGCTCGGGTCAGGCTTTAGAGGATTTTACCACAGACAGAACATGCAAAGACCTGCCGAGACCATGCACACATAATCAATCAAGGTTTAGAAGTTTGAGGGGTAAAATTGTTTCATTGCATCACCTCAGCGTAAAGGGCTCCAATAGTATTCAGATGCCGAAAAAAAAAGGTGTAACATTTATCTCCATGCTCAGTTAGCTTATTTTAAAAATATATTCAAAGTGCAATAGTGATTGGCTTTAATTACTAGAATGGCTAATTAGCCATCTAAATTTCCCGTCATGTACTGACGAATTGGATTTTGCATCACACAGTGAATCTGACAGAACAGATTGGTGAATGGAAGTAGTCACAATGACGACAATAAAGATCCCAGCCTTGCATTGGTCCATGGACCCCTGTCTGAATCATCAATGGTGAAGCAGAAGTGAAAATGGGCCTGATTGCTCCATTTTCTCAAATGAGGCAATTAGGAGGGCAGTCTGAATGGAGATCAGGCTCAGCTTCACAGTACTACGAGGAAATGAGTGAGGCAGAGAGAATCAGCGAGAGTGAGAGACACGGGGCTCTTTGCACTTCCATTGATTCCTTTTAGCCCAGAAGCATCAAGAGCGCCTGCGAAAATTGATCAAAGCAGGGAGCCACCTTTGATATCGATAAAGATAAACTGGGAGACTCCCCAACACCAGAAGGAATCAACATGGGAAAATAGCTGGAGCTGTGAAGGCAATCCGGGTGCCAATGCAGCTGTAGCCAAACAGGGAACACAATGGTGTGAGACAAGTACTTCAGAGCAGATTCTGTCCTTTGTGTAGTTTGCTTTTACTGCAAGGTCAGTCTCTCCAGTGATTGATGAAACCCAACAGGTGAAAGCATAACATCTGAAAGTTTTATATTTGAGAAGAAAAAAGATTCATTCCGCACTGACAAGACGGATTATCGGAGACGTAGTAGCTGAAATCAATGCTATATTTAAGACTACAAAAATAAGCTTGACGAAAAGTTTGAAAGCTTTTCCACTCTGACCAAGCAAAGGAACTATCCTTTTGTAGAGAATAGACTGAAGAGTTTATGATACACTGAATCAAGAGATTGTGTTTTCTTATTGTACAAACTACATTTTGGCACATCGGTCGAGTGTGATGGTCACAATGTAATATTATTTTGAAGTGAGGGATACATTTATTATTCACTTTTCTTTTTCCTAAAGGACAAAAAGGCATCATTGGGCAGACCAATCTGAGTATCCGCTGATGTTAGTGGTGCTTTTCCGATGGATCTATGAACTGCTGATATGGACAGTTTTGTCTTATCACATAAGACAAAAGCAAATACATGAAGCCTGGTGTGTGATCGGTCATATTTTTCGTATGGATTCCTTTTGTTACCGTCTTCTGCTCGAAAACAAACAAACGAAACGAAACATGCGTGTGCCAAACACAGCGGCCATTCCAAGACCGCAGAGGGCATCGGGAGGCCTACAAACCAATGAGGTAAGCCGCTCAAGCGAGTCCAGCCTGTCTTGACTGCAGATGGGCCAATTAGGAGATGATGAAAAGCTTTGGCTACACCTGCCCAAACGGTTTCTTTGTATTTGGGTACGATTTCTTTGAGGTAAGAGAACACCTGCTATCAACTTTACACAAGAGTAAATACACAGCATGCGGGAGAAAGAAACGTTGTGGCAATTGGGACTTTGACAGACATTGTGGCAAACAAAATGACTAAATTCTGAAGTCTATTCATTGTACATTTCAATCTGTATTGAGAATAGGTTACTCTTTTCCTCATGAGCAATACCTTTTCAGTTCAATTGTTGTAGCTCTTGAAGGCACTGAGAACATGTCGGTCTCCTAATGACCGGAGGAAGATTTTTTTTTCCACATGGTAACACCTGTATACTGATCAGCAATGGTTTGAGGGGAAGTGCTTTCCCATCCCCCCCACTCATGTCTTCTTTTTTTCCCCCTCACATGCAAGCCTAGCGGGCCATCCTTCTCCATCTCTCACCTTCCAGAGCATCCTGCTTTTTCTCATTCCTCTATCCGGCATGGCGCTTTTTTTTTTGTGAAGAAAAAGTGGGGAGTATTTCAGCACTTCATAAATCCTTGTCTATGTTGTCTCATTTGTTATCCCTATAGCTGTATGGTGTTCCCTCTTTCTATGTGGGCAGACTAAGACCTGATCTCTAGAGGCCTCTTGCAGATGGAGGCCCTCCTCTAGTCTTCCTTAACAGTTACAGCATGCGTGGCACTGAGCCATGGGAAGCCTCCGTGACCTTTTAACATATCCAGCCAAATATGTTCAAATAGGAGTGCTAGGTTAAAAGCAATATGTGGCTGTTTCGCCTGCTAACTAATCATCCAATATATTCCAACTATGCGCGGCTGTCCATTTCATGACTGTTATCTCAGAGGACCTGGATGAATAATTGTCCTCTTTTCTCCCTCTAGTGAACTGAGCGGTAAGCATTTTCCCAACACATCAAACAGTTAACCTTATAATGTTATTCAGGACCAGAGTCACCTTGAAATAGGCGAAACGGTTGACATTTATTGACAAACTATGATTGTAAGCGTTTCAGGCATCCTCTAACAGATGGTTGTGCATGCTGCAGTATTGCACATTTCCCCCTCATCACAATGTTGTACCTCACAGTAAAAGGCTTAAAACAGGCTACTTGTCAAAAAGGTATGATGATGAAATAACCAGTGTGTTGCTACAGACAATATATTTATTGGTAAGACTATGCAGTATGCAGATCTTAACCTCAGAGCAGAACAGCTGGTCATATATTAAAATATGACTTAAGGGAAACAAAATCACACTGTTAGCCATATCATTCGAAAATACTAAAAAAATATGAGAGCTGGATGAGAGGCATACACTTGGCGTTACTGTTGATTGCTACTACTAGTAACACTATTTACCTATCAATCACTGCTAATTAATCGCTAATGCAAGCTACTAAATCAAATAATCCCCCAAAAAAAATTCTGATTAAACAATTTCTCTTCCACAATGATCTTAATGTGCTTCTTTAACTTTTGTCCTTTACACTAAACACATTCAGAATCGTATCTGTATCAGATTTGTTTCCAGTGGTGCCACTCATGGCTTTCTCACACCCCAGGACCTTGGAGGGCTGTCCAGCCATGGCGTTTGGCAGAGCCAGGCGTCTCCTTCCCTCCATGAGTTTGTCTGTCTGTAGTCAGTCCAGCACCGTTGCCTGTCAAAACTGACAGAGAATCCACTGGCTAGAAATGCCCCCCCCGTATGTATGTGTGTGTTTGTGTGCGTGCGTGCATGCGTGTGTGTTTATACATTTTTTTAAATGTCACAAGACAGGAAATATTTATCTTTTTTAGGCATTGACACCTAGAGGTTTTCATTGCGGGCATACAATATTGATCACGAGCCTTAAAATGTGCTGCGCCGTAGTAGATCGGAGAGCAAATCCCCAGAAGTTAACCCAGAGATTCAAGAGGCAGGGAAACAGCAGTTTGCAGTTTAAGAGTGAGAACTGGGTGGTAATAGAAAATGTGGCTGAACAAAGAAAGGACCTTCCGAAAAAAAAGTCACTTTGATTCACAAGTAAGGAGGTTGAATATAACAGCACCAGCATGTTTAATCGAGTACTAAATTTGCCACCGGAGATTCATTGAACATTACTGTGTATTTCTTTATGGTTGTAAGTCTGTCCTTAAGAGATTAGTTAGAACTAAACTATTTAATTTGATTTAATGCAGCTTTCATACTTAAATATTTCCTTTGCCTTCTGTAAGATAATCAGAAATAGGCGTCACGTCTGTGGTTTAGTCTGTGACCATGTAAGTCTGCCTCCTTTTTGTTGTTTGGAACAAACTCCATGCTGACAAGTGGGGGGAGCGGGAGTGAGCGATGGGCGGTAGAGTAAAAAGAAGTTACGGAGGAAGCAAACCAGGATAATCAGCAGACAAGAAAGGAAATGCAAGGACGGAGCCTCGCAACGTTCAACGATCCGGTCTCATTCATATTCACAGTCATCTGGCAGCCGGTGGCTGGGGCAACAAATTTAATCAAGGCCTCTGCATATGAGTAAGAGTGTGAAGGCTCAAACTCTGAGCAGAAGCTATGAGACTACATTACCATCCCAGATATGTAATATGTATATGTTTTGAGCATATAAATGAAGGGTGGAGTGTGGTGCACATGTTTTGTAATTCTTTCATCTCATTAACCTTCAGGAAATTTTGCTGATGCCAATATGCAACACAAAATAGTCAACAAAATGACAGAAATGAAGAGTGGGTTGAGCTTCTAACGCCGGGACCACTCCTGCGAGAATTACCACAGGTTCGGATGTTTTGGCAGAGGTAGGACCCAGGTGCAAGACAATGTTTGAATGAAACACATTTAATGATGAAAAATACCAGGCTAAATGGCGTAACCAAAATAACAGGTATCGGAGACAACGACAGCAGGCGAACCGACAACGAGATGAAGGACATGCAGGGTTTAAGTACACTGGGGAGGTGCAGCTGATTGGACACAGGTGGGGACAATTAGGGTCATGGCGGACACAGGCTGGACTCAAATTGTCAGAAAATGACCTGCTAACGTCTATTCCTAACCAGTATTCCTTGGCCTCTGTGAAAAACAGCACTGAAAGGAAAAGAAAGATGGGTAGGGGATCCGACATCCACTTTCACTTAGCTACGCAGTTATGATGCGTCCGTAGACGCAAGTTAGTGACGTCAGAGTGCAGTGGCAAAACTACAATTTCTCCAAAGATGGACTGCAATGGACTTTGTCCATGTGTTGTTGTATTGCCGAGTCATGTAGTCACATAAAACAACCTGTAAGTGTTACTGCATAAATGAATACAATTATAAACATAAATGAAGGAAGCAAACAAGTGAGCAAAATGCACACCAAGGGAGAAAGCGAAGTTAACCCAGAGACACAAGAGGCAGGGAATTACAAAATAAGACGCAGACAAACCAACACCGAGCCATGAACAAAAGATCAGAAAGAAGGTCAATGCCTTATTTCTTGTTTGAACATTATTTCTTGGTCAAGAACATTGCAAATATGGTGAGAAATCCCGACACAGCCCAAGCAAGGCTGCCACAAACCTGTATCCTGTTATTTTCATCATGTATGCCAAAAAAACATACATCACAAATATGTACTGGAAAGAGATGGTAGAACGAGTATACTTGAGACGTCCTCGCGTCATTTTTTATTAGTACATTATTTTAGGACATACACAAACGTCATGAGCAACAATGAACTATCCAAACAACATAAAGTGAAGGCCAGCTCCTGCAAGTAGTGTAAGCCTCCGCTTTGTTTTACAATGAGTGTAGAGAGTTGAGAGGTGTTTTATGAGCATTCAGGGGAACATATCAGAACCGATTGAGATTCCATGGGGAAGGCTAAGTGGTGCACCCAGTATGAAGTATCAGTTACTTTTACCACTTGTCACTAGCTAATCAGTTACACACATCTAATTGTGGCAGGTATGTTCACAGATGTAATCAGCAACTTAAATGGACCTTGTTGAGTAAGGGGCCCGTGTTTTTTTGTTGCAGTAGAAGCAAAGAACTGCCTGATCTACAATCCTGATATCCCACATTCCTAACTTCTCCTATATCCCAAGCTGAGGTAAAGCATTACTCATTGATTACATACTCTATATGCCCGCCTTGTAAAACCTTTCCTGCCTCATTATGGCTCCTGGTACTCCTATTTCAATTTAAGTATAATTGGAATTGATAATGTTGTTGTTTGGGACAGTAGTTTCACAAATACCAGTATAAAACATCTTTGGGTCATGCTAGTTAGAAATATTAATCTTCAGCGTGAATTCACTGTAAAGGTTTCAACTTGTTAATCGAATTCATCTTGCAGCATTTTTTACTTTATCCCAACACTTTTAAAGGCATGTTCTTTCACTTTAGCAGCTTGTCCCCAATTTTATAATGTCAGAAACCAGAGTGACAGTGATTTATCTGCTAAAAGTAAATCTTAGCATCATTTTACTCTTAGCAGGTGTTGATATTGGACCTTGGCGGCAGGAAATGAAAGCTAAATCACACCATAATGAGTTGATGGCCACTTGCCAAGCTGCTTTGCAAATGTGAAAGTAGCCACTAGACTCATAATGAAAATCAGTTCGGTTTTTTAATTTTCTAGTCTACATGTATAGGAAACCAGGGGTGATTGTGCAAGAACGGGAAACCATTCATCTTTCGCACTGGGGTTTGGTGCCGCCACCACAGCGGGGAATAGGGACATCTTCCTGTCCATCTGAACCGTACAGAGAGTAATCGCAGTCATCTCGTCAATCTGCGTGCCCAGATGGCATCGAGCCCTCACGTCAAAACACTTACTGCTCATTCCAGGGTTCTGGCTCGGTCTTCCCTTCAGGCAGGAGCACCAACGGACCATGCCAGCGACCAGCTAGGACACAGGGCTGAAAAAAAAGATAGAATTCACTTTCAACCTCCCTTCCATAAGTCCTCACTATCATCATCCATCAACACAATGAACCTAGACCATGGGGGGACTGAGTTGGATTTATAACCAGTTAGGATGTTGTATTGTTTTTCAGCTTAGTGGAACAAAATGAGAAAAATATATCATCAATTTCAAATGCCCTAATAGATTTCCAGAATACAAAAATGCTGTTGTCTGGGGTGTAAATCAGAGCGATTTAACCCGGTTGTGCATAGGTATGTAAAAAAGTGCAAATAAACAATCAAGTGTATATAAATGTTTCATGAAGAGTCCTCTCTCAGTGGTTAGAATATCCTTGATGATGAGGAGGAATGTCAGCTCAGCCAGCGAAGGCTTTTAACCCCTGATTTCTCTGCGATTTGGTCATTTGTTTAAAGAGACCTTTGCTCCAAATGCACAATTAGACACAGAGCCGGAGGGGTTGATAAAACCACTATGCTCTGGGACAAAAGTTAAATGATGAATAGATGGAGAAAGAGATAGAGGTTCTGATGTGGTGATTAAATCAAAACTATGTGAATTATTCATAATAAGCAAAACAGTGATTCCAAAATTTGTACAAAAAAATATAATTTTAATTTTTTAAGAAATTCATTTCATATTCCATTCACCTTGTTTGTACTGGTGGTAAGCCAGGAATCTCCCGGATTTCGAGAATGCTCGAAACCTTGAGAAATAACTGCATACATTAATTTGTCTTCATTTTGAATAATACAACCTTAATAATTTGAGCAAAAAACAGTTCCATCGATGTGAATGCCAAAAGGCCCTTATCAATGGTATCTTAGCCAGTCAACGTTTTTTGTCACTTCATCAGATACTCAAAGGGATGCAATTTCTCTCAAAACAAAAAATTATAGAAATTTCACATTTTGATGATATAAATACAACTTAGTGTATAGTGTAATATGGCATCACTCATAATAGCTGCAGATTAATCCAAACAACTGGTGGTTCCGAACATGTTACTAAGCACGGGGCTACCACGGAGCAATAGGGTCAGAGGGGGAGCCAAAATTAGAGTTTCAGGGTTGTCAGTGTCAGCATGCTTTAGAAAGTAGACGATGCTGTGTGTGTATGTTTGTGTGTGCCTGTGTCGTAGGGGCAAGTGATGACAAACGATGGCAAATTGGAGTGAAGGCTTCCCGCTGCTCACTCACCAAGCCAACAGAGGATCAGAGGGAAGGAAGCAGCTGAGAAAATGACTGTCAAAAAGTCCAACACAAACATACACACACACACACACACAAACTGGCAGGCACACGGGCTACGTTTTGTACAAAGGCGAGCAGCAAAGGCTGAGGTGGAGATGGGGCGTTTTCAAAGAAACACTTTTCTAATAGCATTCATCTATACGTATTGATTTTTTTTTTGACTTGTTAAAGCCTGCTTCCTCTTTGTTGACTTTAACCTGCCAAATATAGAAGCAATCAAAGTATCTTGTATCTGATAAATCCTCCACATGGTTGACAAATCGAAAATATGTCACACCTCGGCTTGACCAGAATCTATTTCTTTGCATTCTAAAATATTCTAAGGTCCAAGATGTACGTACACATCACTATGCCTGTGCCCTAGCACAATGATTTGGCTGCTGTTCCTCTTTTGTCATGTGCATTGTCTCTCTAAATAGATTATTGCCTGACTAGCTCCTCCCCCACAGCAATGTCACACAATATGGTACATAAGCGATTCTCTTGGACTCTGCAAAAAACCCAAATCGGGATGCTGCTATCAAACAAAGACATGTAACTCTCCACTAAGTGCAATGCACCCACAATCCAACAATGGTTTTCTCAATGATGGGTTTACACAATTGAAGTGAATGTCGGTTTCACACGCTGTCTGCCTCATGTTCAAAAATAAAGGATTTTCCAGAAATATTTTAGTTGTGTCCTATTTAGTTCAGTCAGGGTTATAGATACAGAATTATACACACACAACTACATCCGCATTATTTATAACATCTGACAAGCCTTCAGATAGAATTACCAACACTGCAAACAGAAGTACTAATCATTTTTGGAAAATAAAGAACTAGAATCATTAAATGTCCCAAGCTTGACCCATTACTTAAACCAGATAAATCTGTGTATTCAAGGAAGTAATTGAATCAATAACATATGCCGTATCTGAAATCCTATCCTTTGAGACCCGAAACTCAATACTTTGCTTTGACTGCTGAGTTGTCCCCGCTCTCGTGGCCTAATGAGAGGTGGCGTTTCAAAAGCATTAATTGAGATGGTCGGCAAACATCCTTCAATGTGGCAGACGCCTCGTGGCCTAGAAAAACGCCATCACGCAATTCAGCACTTCACCTCTTTTATGGAGAGGCAGCAACAAATAAAGTTGTTCTTTGGTGATTAGAAAGCCTTTTAAAAAGTGCTTTGGCACACAGGCTAAGCATTCATCACAAAAACAGGAAAAAGGCTTCAGCAGAAGAAACATCTTCCAGTGTATCATGGTGAAATGCTATGGCTTTGTAATGAAAAGAATATGTGTCTTTGCGAAGATGAAATTAAATGAAAAGTAAATACTCTTTGCACTTTCAATCTCAAATTTGCATTTCAATAGTTGGAGCACACTTTTACCCAAAGCTTATTGCTTTTGATTAAAAAAAATGTTATTACATTTTTCTTTGTCAAAATGGAGTTTTAATTTTGAGCAATCGTTTTTCCCTCACAAAGCAAGGCCACAACTTCCTGTTACGGGATGTTGCAGCTCCTCTGAAATGGATGCTTTCAGATTTCAAGGTAGGTTCAAGGCTATTTCAGGAGAGTTGACCTCCTCGGACGTTCTTGCTCACTTAAACGGCCACGAGGGAACTGTGAATCTATCTTCGCTTAATGGATATAGGAATCTCAATTCACGCCTCTGTGATGAATGACTATGAATGGGTTGCTAAAGTATCACTCTCAGCGGGATCCAAAGCTTCATTCGTTCTGATAAGAAACATAAAAAATGGCAGGCGTCCTTTGCTTGGTTCAATATCCCGTCCGAGTAGCCATTAAGCCATGTGGACGTTAATACCATCAAGGTGTTCTGCTACCCTCCCGTCATTGCCTTCGTCTCAAGGTGAATTATAAATGGCCCAGAAGATCCGGAGTTCTACATATTCTAGCCCGCGGGAAAGATAGGGATGACGGACCGAATCATGCTATCCATCAGTGTTCAAACGGAACATGCGTGGTGATCTCGCTATGTGAAGTGGGACATCAACCACTATTTCTGTCAAACACTAGAACCGGCTCTTTAACGTTCCCATTCCGAATGTAATAACACTATCTTCACGTACGACAAAGGTCTTTGACGTGAGATGCCAAGGAAAATGCGAGATGGGTTTTGCAAATACGGTCGGTTATTGTCCTTTGTTGGTAAACTGTGCTGAACAAGCTTTTTAATGCAACTAAAGAGCTGCATGGCCTCCTCCCAGTGAGCGTGCATATGCCTTGTGTTGTGAATATCAAAACAAAGAGGGATAAATTGCTTGAAGTGATGAATAATGCTTTGGGTGCAGGCTGTCCTCTTTTTGGGGTAACGGTCACAAAGGCATCACTATGAAATATTTCAGTGGAATTTCACGTTTTTTTTTCGTAGTTTAGGGAAAACTTGCCAAACCTTCAGTTATTCAATTGATTCATGTAGGTGTTATTGGAAGAAGTGGCAGCTAGATACGTATGTGTAATAGAACATGAAAACCATGTAGGTGTCTTAAACCAAGTAGGACCAAGAAAATGGCTCCAATCCCAATTTTTTGTTTGTTTCCTCACTGTCCTATCGATGTTTCATTATAATAGAAGTGCCAATTGAACGTACATAACCTGTTTTTTTTTATTGAAATAACCCATACACAGGGACAGATGTTTTGACATGTCATGGATTAACTAAAATTGAGCTTTGGTAGGTTGCACTGTCTAGAGCAGATTAGAGCGGTGCACCTGGAGTGCGGGGGGGTGCACCTGTGTGGGAGCGGGGCAACGAAACAGGCCACTGTTTGTTCAGGTTTAGTCATTAACTTGATCTATACTGCTTTGATGGTTAGTCTCGCATCCGACAGACTGGGTTTAAGGGTGAATACCTAACTTGAGGCGGGGAACAGTAATAAAAAACGTTTATTTCCAATAAAATGCAGTCATATTGAAAGAAAGAATATGGTTGTAGTAAAGCTAAACATAGGTAGAAAACGGTTTGTGGCAGAGACTCATTATCTTTTATTAGGAAAGTGCCCTGGAAAACAGGAAAAGATATATTTTATAAATAATGATTGTCCTTGGTAGCAATAGTCTGGCCAGAGAGAGGAAGTAGAAGAAGTAGTGCCACACAGAGCCTAGAGTTATACTATATCCAAATAAAATCTAAGCTACAAGTATGACACAGTACTGGACTCTGACTGACATGCGATTTCTCAGATGTCCAGTGTTGAGAAGCTACAGTAGTTGTTAAGCTGTTCCAGTTGTCAAGCTTTATATATTCAGGAAGTCTATTTTAAATCCAGATACTTTTTGAAGACGGAGAGGGCCATGGCAACCTGCTGGCCGAGGGGGTTTAGGAAGCAGACCATGTAATTGCAATGTCTCTGGTTCGAGTCAGGCCAAAGACTTTTGTTGTACGTCATTTGTATGTGTTATCTGTCAGTTTCTACTCTCCCCTCCCCAACACGAAGGGAAAAAGGCCCAATATAATACATGTTGTATAATCAGTCAGGACCCAAATACGAAACAGAAAGAAAGACATTTATTGTTGCAGAGGGGGAGAAGGATGAATAGTCCTTTAGACCAGTTTCTATTTTTGTCAATAATTAGTCATGTTTACATTACATTACGCTGCATAATTCAATTGATACTCAGATTCAAATCATGACTAGTTTTTTTTTGTGTGTGCAAATACAAAGGTGTGAAATTCATTTGCGAATGTAAATCAACCCTAACCCGATAAGGGCAGACCAGAGGTGACAATAGAGTCATCACTGGAATTCAAGGATCAAACCCGCTGGCTCCACAGCTTGCTCCATTTGGTCCGCTCCATCTACAGCCCAACCTGCACACCCAAAACCTCACCCAGATTCATTTAAAATCCACAGTATAATTTTGTTTGTCAAAAGGTCATTCACCATCAGAGTCCTTTAAACCCTAAATGAATGTTTCGTCCAATGCTAAGTAGCTGTTACCTCGGGCAAAGAGGGCCTCAGGAAAAGAGAAAGATCACAACTGTTTGGAGAGAATACTCAAAGCAGACTGCCATTCCCTCCATCTTCCTTACACCTCCTCCCCTGTGCACAGCCCTCAGCACTCCTATAACTCCATTACATGGCACATTCCTCTGAGGCTCAGGAGAAGTGAAGCCCTGGGCCGGAACTGAAGTTATGTATAAGTGTGCATTGGGGTGCCTTTGGTATTTCCCTTTCAATGGCCCTCTTTTCGTCTGTAATTGTGATTATGTGTGCACGAGTAATTCCCTCTCAATTAGTATGTATTGGTGTTAGGAGTTTGTGTGTGTGTGTGTGTGTGTGTGTGTGTGTGTGTGTGTGTGTGTGTGTGTGTGTGTGTGTGTGTGTGTGTGTGTGTGTGTGTGTGTGTGTGTGTGTGTGTGTGTGTGCAATTAATGCGGGAAGAAAGAGGGTTAATCCTCCAACAGCACATGATAATTAATGCTTTGTTTAAATAGCAGGGCGGCGTGGTGGCAGCTGTATCTATGTTTGTGTCTATAGGTCTGCCATCCCGCATATATGCGTCAACATAAGGAACCACGGGGTTGGATTTCACAGGTAAGGCTCCTGTATGTGATACATGCCCGCATCAGGATTTTGAATCTTCTCTCGGGGGTTAACATTACAACAATAAAAAAGCTTTCAGGTTGATGTTAGTAGTAAATCTCCACAAGTCCCAATGAATCTGGCTAATAAATGCCGCAGAAGCATGAGAGAAAGTCGGCTCTTTGGCTGCCAGGGTCTCACGGGCCACGGGATAGAGTACTTCTGATCAAATCCCATAACAAATAAAGCAGATATGGAGTGGTGATAGTGATTACTGTTAACAGGTATATATATTTTAAAGCTGCCCCGTAAACTCCACATGTTACAAAGGGTCATTACTCTTTTACTGGAATTAATTGGATTCATATTAAAGCAGCAAATCTTGTTGAAACATGATCGCTGGGATGTCATTCTCAATAGGGGGCCCTTCTTTATGTTTTTTCTTCATTTCCTGACTCTTTGTTGCTACAATCCTTTTTTTTTACTAAGCAGTTTTGCTGCCCTTTAGGTCTTTTATTGCCATTTGAAGATTGTGATGTCCTGGGATGTGGGGCCCTGTTGCAGCTTTTTGAGTTAAAAGCCTGTCATACACAAAAAGGTGATTTGCTGAACACATTTATACACACACACACACACACACACACACATAGACTAACAATGGATGTGTTGTTCTGCTACAGATGGATGAATCCACACCCCTTTAGCAAAAGTTGTCAGCACCTTTACAAAGGCCATCAGGAACATTACACTCAAAGAACATAGTGCAGTGTGTTGATGGGGTTATTAATCAGTTAAAGAGACTCAATGACTACTTCACCAGATAGCGATTGATCTAGTGGCTCAAAATATATACTTTGCCTGCGGAAAAACACTTTCAGAAACAATTTATTTTCCAATAGGTCAGTGACGGAGGCCAAAGCCACAAGCCAATAATCAACCTTCCATGAACAAAGACTCAAAAAACATTTCATTCAAAACAACAAGAAAAATGTTATATTCTGCCTTTTTGGTAACTTCCAATTCAGGTAAGGGAAACACCCAGAGACAGCTAGTCTACCTTTTATCAGACATACAAACATTTAAACTTCAGGATGGTCCATTTGGAGACCAAGCCAAATACATCCACATGCTATCTGCTGCTAGTATCTACTGGTCAGCAGTGGCTCATGTTTTTAAGTGTTATGACTTTGAACAGAATAACACTTGGGATGTTGTCATATACCGACAAGCTAACATTAAAAAACAGGTGTATACCACAATGTATTCCCTTCACCTATAATTACAATGTTCCTGGGCATGTTGCACGGTTATGTGGTTCCCTGCCAGTAGGGCACCCACTCCTGGTTTGCATACACCTACTGTAGCACAAGGAATAACAAAAACCAACGTTTATATCCCTGTTGGTAAGTGGTTGGTAAGTTTCACTGACATATTAAAAAAGCTTCACAGGGGAAAAGTATTTGTTGTGGAGCTACTGTAGAATTTGTTCTTGAGCAAGAACGAGGTCATTTCCAGCACATGAGGGCGACGTTCCGTTTAACACTGGAAAGAGGGGAATTAGGAGATTTATGATGCTCCGGGGGTCACAGAGGGAAGCAGTTGAGAACAGACCCACGCCTTCTGTGACCTCTCACAGTGCTTTAGAGTCTTACAGACGGTATCATCTCCACACCCACGCACACACTGAAACCTAGACGCCACTCACACAGACCAACAAAAACACGCACACAAGCACACAAGCAAGCACAATTACAGAGACATAATAACAGTAACAAAATGCACAAGATAAAGTAGTAATGGCGAGACAAACAATCACAATCATCGAGGCCAACATACTACAATTAAACACTCCTAAATGTGTGAAGACCGTCATTAGCATTTCACGTTTATTCCCAAGCTCCTACACCAAAACGTAACCTTAACGACTACATGCTTAACCCAACCTTTGCCCCAACCGCAACCTGAAAAAAAAAGAAAAACCTACATTGGGGTGAATATTCTTGGCACCAAATCAAAGTATTACGTCTCAAACTGCAAAACCAGCTGACATATAATCTCCTTCGTGGTTTACAATGCTGAGAGGCCCCTGCACACTCACATTAACAGACACCTTCACTTGTACGCATGTGATTATTTATTTGTATTTTAAAAGGATGCTAATCAATAATAGATATGCTTGTGCGCAGACCTGTTAGCAGACTGATTATGGTCTCCCTTTCCCACACATGCTGCTCAGACATAATCGCACCGGCTCCGCTTGCCGGCACACAGAGCCGCTGAAGGAGCCTTTTGTCTTGAGAGTACAGACTACAAGTTCACAGGGGGGAAAAAAAAAGTGGGAGGCCAGACGGACAGACAGTGGTCGTCTCATGCCATTAGACACACACACACACACACACACACACACACACACACACACACACACACACACACAGACTGTGGCTTTTTCATTGTACGTCACGACAGTTTTCTTTTAAACAGTGATATTTCATTCTGTCACAGTCTTAACCAAGTACGCCCCCTCATCTCAAACACTGCTCAACCACTTTTCAGTGTTTCAGTTTTTCCTGCGGCCAACAAGGAAGGCTGGGGAACGAAAGTTAAACAGGGCCATCTTTTTGATGGAGGGAAGCCTCCCACGTCTTTCCAAAGCGTACCTCACTACTGTCAAATGATTCATTATTAATTAACAAAAAAGACAAAGACCACCACAACTGTTAATGTGAACATTTCTGTTCCACAAATCACAATTTTTAGCTGATTTCCCATTTGTGTCACACTTTATGGCCTTTGTGAAAAGGTGGGTGCATCAGTGGTTCTATCCTCCTCCCCTTTACATCCTGATAATAAGTGAACTTTCTTGGGACCACCTCGCTCATGACTGTCCGTACCTCAGCATCCGAGGAATGTTAATCTCGCCTTCACCTCCTCAGGAGACAACCCACAGATACAGAAGTGGAAGTGTCAAGGGATCGGGTCGCTGATATAGTCTTCCTCCTCAACCTTCCTTTCCCAGCCCGGAATCCTTATTTTTCCTTTTCTTTTTTTAACCCCACACAGTGTCCTGTTGTCTCTATAGCCCCTCCTCTCCCACCCCTTATTTCCCTTGCACTTTCCTGCAGATTGTGTTACTCTTAGCCTCACTCCCTTACAGACACTACTATGCAGGAATGCATGATACATATTCACATTGAGGTGTTTTCGCCAGATTTTTGACATGATTACCACCTTTGATTGATTATTTGCTTTATTTGGAGTGATGGAACTCTTGAATCAGTTTCCTGCATTAGTTTGCATAGCATGGGTGCCGGCAACACTGTGACACTATGGAAGAATTTATAAATATATATTCACCGGAGAGACATATCCTTGTGAAAGCAGAAGGAACTGCATTGGGATGTTGTTAAAGGAACGCTATGGGCTTTGTTGCAACTGCTAAAACAACAATCACAATCCAGTCAAAGACCTGGATGTAGCTCTCAGTCATCTTTGGGAAAAAAAATATTGGAGTGAGATTTGTGAAAAAGAAGTGAAAGCTGGGATTGGCTTACTTAAAATCTCCAAAACTTTTTTCTCAAAATGATGTGGATGAGAATACCTTGGAAGACCTTGTGAGGCAACTAAATGGATCAACAGGTGCCTTAGGAGAAAAATATCACAAAGACCTGATTTAGACACGTGTTCCGTCAAATAGAATGAGTGTTTTGTCTTTGAAAAGAAAGAAAAATAAACTGTGTGTGCAAGTTACCATTACCAATTAATGGCATGCTATTAACTATGAACATTGATTTGGCCAATGCTACAAAACAACAGCAAAAGTTATTGCAAGACCAACGGTGGAACTGCTGTTTGTTCTTGAGCGGTGGATCTCAACTGGTCAACAGGGAGTGTGGCAACGACAAACAACGAGAGCCGACAAACCCTTCAGACCAGGCAGGAAATGAATCGCAAGACGCGGGACCCAGAGCCACGACCCCGACTGAAAACGGCTCCGCAACCCACCAGTTGAGAAACACTGTTCTAGAGCATTGCCACAATACTTTTTCCTTAGTAAATGGTTATTGTTTTGCTACAACTCCTTTCAACTTTACATCTTGTAGATTTAAGATATGCAGATGTTTTCCAGGTCTAGGTCATGTTTGAGTTACATTGAGGCTTCTTAGCATAGAAGCCTTTGAGGCCTGTTTCACTACAACATGCATACAACAATAAATACATCTTTTTTGGCATACACACATATAGCCAGAGAAAGGTCATGTGGACGTTTAACTTGAAAAAGTAACTGCATTTGTGTTGAACTGTTGATGCACATGTAAAACACACAGAACATGCTCACCCCCCCCCCGCAGATGACCTTTTAACATGGAGTGATGCACGCAGTCCTTGCAGTACATCCACACTATATTTTTGCAGTCACCCGTGTGCACACACACACACACACAAAGACAAACATGGCAAAAGATTTCACAGAGCCACAATTATTCAGTCTGTCACACATGCATCTTCTCTTCACAAGTGCATGAAGTATGGTTGGGTCATTGCACACCATGTGCAGTTACTAAGGAACGGGGTGTTAACGCTTCAAAGAAAGTGGTGTGTTTAGAGGGGGGAAAAAAACATTCACTTGTATTTTCAGATGGAGGAATAATGTACTTTTTGTGAAACACAGCACACAAGTAATACATTTTTGGCTTTTTTGTGAAAACCTCGTCAGCTGACTCTTGAGCAACTAATGTAGGTGCTCCGTCTGACAGAAAAACAAGGCTTACTGGGCCCAAATGTTCCCAATGTTCTCCAGATTTTTTGCATAGATGTCACGTCACACTTTTCTGCAACCAAAGGAGTTGGCCCTTGATGGACATTTGAAGAATTCAAGATTAAGGCACTTGTTGACCCACCTATAAAAACCTTAGGCTGCTGCCTGATTCCTTCACTGCTATTAAACCCACAGGGAAGTTAAATTTTGTCTTTTTCAATTCACAAAAGCAGTTAACAAAGTGGATGAAGCTACATATATATATATATATATATATATATATATATATATATATATATATATGTATATATATATATATATACATATATATATATATGATATGCTATGAATAGACTAGATTTGATTTTGGTTTGTGTTATTTGAATATATCAATGTCATTGAAATTAAACAGTAAACAGTAAACCTTATTGGTCTTTCTGAGGAGCGGAGGACATAGGTGGCATGAAAACGGTGTGGATAAGACCTGGTTATTCTGGCTGCCCACGGCCTCAGGGAGGTGGGCCGTTTGTGAATACATAGCCTCAGGCTCCGGAGCCCTCTGCCTCAGCAATTGCTGTTTAATCCATCTTAGAAGCTGTACCTGCAGCATGACTAGCCTCCAGGGTTAACCGCTAAGACTGACAAGAGGCTGCTCTGTGTACAGAAAAGCTTTTAGCTTTCAATACAAGAGATTGTCTTCAAAGTTTTGGTGCCGACTAAAAATGCAATCATAGGATCAGTGAAGTCCATGAGTGTTTTGTCAAACAGCGAGATAGCTACCTGGTATGTAAAATAACTACCTTGAGACATTTCAAAACCTTGCTGATGTTTTTGCCACTTGTTTAATATGTCTTGACAAAAATGTAAAACATTTGATTAATTGAAAAGGATCTGAACACTAAAAGAATCTCATGATTTTGTCTGTAAACCGTTCACACAAATCAACATTTTCAGAATGTGAAATAGTACAACTGAGTGTATGAAGACCTCAGATGGTCCATGGAGAGGAAACGATGAAGAGACTCCCTTGCTCATCTTATCTCAATGCTGGAAATAGCATCCCATTGCCTGGGAGTCTTCTCGGTTCCATGACGCGTCAACACTCGTCTAACACTGATGCTACATCCTCTCTCCGCTACTTGCACTCTATTCTGTCTTCTTACCGCATGGATGTCACTATATTCCACTGCTTTACCTCCGAGCGGTATTTCCATGAACAGTACCATTTTTAGACAGTTTATTACTGTGGATATGTTAGCTTAAAAATATGTAATGCAAACACTGGGAAATAAATCAGGAAATTCATAAAGTATAACGTAGCATTTACAGCACTATTTTTTTGCTTGTTTAATTCCGTGTACGTGCTTGTTTCCTAACATTTGTTCCAACACATAATCAATGAAAATGTTGTCCAAGAGTGTACTCACCGGATTAGAACAAATAAAGTCCAGTCTTACTAACATCAATCAGTACTTCTAATAAACACGTTTTTAAGAGTTAATGGAAAAATCATTCGCAACGTACAGGAGTCAGTATGATTTAGCAATAAGGCTGTTTATCACTAGACTGACAAACAAATGCCATTAGCCAAGGCATCTGAGTCATCACTTTGAACAGAGCAAGTGAAATTAAATGATTCTTTCCTGCCTCCTGCACAAGATTTTATGGCCAACTCAAGCTTTACAATTAAGATTGCCTTCCAATCCATGTGAGGAGGAATAGTGAGACTTGTTTATCTGTTCACATAACAAAAACAAAGGCCAAATAAACAGAACATTTTATCAGTGCTCAGACGCAAGTGTCTCATGTATTCTACTTGTTTTCTTGTGTGTGCCCTTGTTTGTTGAAAAGAGCAGTGAAGATAACGGACCCATATGCTCTTGAGAAGAGGTCAAGTCAGCCCAAATCATTACAAACACCTGAATACGTTTATGGCATTTTAAATTTGTATAGTCTCTGTGTGATTATTTGTGTATTTTCTGTCCTACACGTCAGCACAGCATAGCTGTTATTTCATTTTTGTCTTATTTTGACAACCTCACCTGATGGGAAAGTGTTAAATATCTGCTGAGAATTACTTTAATTTTTTGAGTGGTTAATTTGTTTTTGATGTGCCTCTGTGGTGATATATTTTCCAAGTTGCCAAATGTATTTCAGTCTTTGATTTCACACATATTTCCAATAAAACACATTGTTTTCTGCAAACGAACATGCTCTCATGCAAGGTAACACACGGCAACCATGAGCTGCTCATTGTAACCACTCAGGTCTTTACTACTTTACTGTTCTATTCTACACCACCTGCTGCTACTGCCGTTTTAATTGTAACATTCTTTACTTCACGTGGCAATAAAAGAAAATATTTGTACTTCCTTAATAAATACTGGGTGTTGGAAACTGCATACAATTCACCCTCCTGTCCACAGGAGGCACCAGGTGGCGGGTTTCCTCCCACGCTACAAATAGAGGCCCTGTTGAGGCATACTTCCTGTTTCTTGTTTCCTGACATGTGTTTGGTCAGTTTCCATGGGTCTGTTGGATTGATCCTAACGTAAGTAGAGCTTCATTTTCTTACGTTAGGATGTTTACCAAGGAAACAGTTCCAAAACTAGCCCTCTATTAAGGTTGGATGAGGTCAAGCCAAAATTGGATCGGTATCTGCAAAGTCATTATAGAGCAGAGATTTCATCAGTGAACAATCAACACTTATCAGCCTGCTTACTGGGACACCATTAATATGAAAAGCCATTACTCCCACTGACGAGGGAGCATTACTGCTCTTCTAACGCTGGCTCTTTGAGATGCTTTAACACCTTCACTTTGAGATGTTGATTCGGAGGCATGTTCCCCACCCCGTCATACCCCCTACAGTGGTATCCTGCTCAGACATGCCCTCTGGGACTTGACATGAATTTAAATGTGAAATTAATATAAGACCGCTGCAGTGGCATCCTTTAGATGTATGCATATTCAGTCAATGTTACTTATTCAGTGTACAGTTCCAGGTAGACCGCAAGCTGTGTGTTTGCTCAATTCATCCCCCCTCAGGCTCCGCAGGGAAGAGTGGTTCGGCATAAATATATACAGCAGATGTTTATATATGTCTGAGTCTGGTTAAAATCTTGAATTAAATATTAGTGCAATATCTGCTGTGTGTGATCTTACTTTGAATTCTGTTTGCAGTTGATCATTATTACTTTTATCCAATGAAGTGCTAGAATGTGTACATAAACCGAAATAAAATGTACATAATACAATTTTCATCATGGTTATTTTGAGGTATTTAAAATTGTGCAATAATGTTGGCCCTTCATACTGCGTTTAAGTTTTGATGGCAAAAAAAGCACAGCGACATCTGGTTTGTAATCACATAGAAGACTGCAACTGAAAACACACTGAATTAGTATTATCATTATTTTAGAATGATTAAGAATGATGGCTCACTACGCACGTCAGCATACTTCAAAATATTTGGGTAGTTTACGATTCACCGTCATGTTTTATCCCTCTACTTAAAAATATGTATTTACTTGAGGGAATATCACATTCTACTAGTTTTCAACCGTTCATTCATTTAAAAAAATGTTATAATTGGATGAAACATTTAATTGGGCATGGAGGCTTCAGGCTGTAAAAATGTCTCTGAATGAAATATAAATGTCTAATATCCGCACCGTGGAGCCAATGTGTCGGAATGAATCTACCGGTGTGTATCACTGAGTTGTAGCGGTGAGCAACTGACATTAATGGCAAGCTGGGCACCCAGGTGTAGAATACTGGGCTAAGTAACTAAATTGTGATAAATGACTCACACGTTCTCTTTGCAATTTTTCTTCTTTATGAGGGAATGGCAGTCTGATTGCTTTCGGGTCTCCTTTGATTTGGTGAAAAAGAAACATTCTCAGAGGTTGAGATTCACTCCCTTTATTTAACAGTAAATGTTGAGGGTCAAAGAGGAGTAACTGACATTAAAATTATAAAAGGCACGTACTTCAAGGATACTGATGAAATTTCATTTCTGAATAGAAGTAGCGGATGTGACTCCACCATAATGTAGTGGATACACAATATATGTTCCATTTTCACGAGAGGACACGAACTCTGCTGCCTTTATAACTTATTTTTTTATCTACCTTTAAACTTCTTGAAAGCAACATATTAATGCATTTAGTCTTAAATCACATAATGGATAAATATACGTATAATAAAGGTTAAGGAAATATGATTGGATAATAACACCATTGAATGAAAACACCATTTGCGAGGACACAGACTTTTCCTCAAAGAATACATTTCTCCCACAGAGTGCTACTTCACAACATTGTCTTCAGTCAGGAAGAAAACAGGTCTGGCCAATGCCCCCCCAAAAAGTATCTCCTAATGACAAGATACACATAATTGCATTGAAAACCACAAATTGAGTTAAAGCAGTAACAATCACCTGTATCTAACAACATATGAATTTATTCATTTACCCATCCGCATTCAGTCATTTAAGAACCAGATTGAGCATGATTTTGTGTCTAAACAACCTATTTCTATCACATGTGGCATCCTTTAGTCATCACTAGTGGTAGTAAGTTGTCGAGTTTGGATAGTTCCAGTGTTTACTAGTAGTATACAATCCTAGGGCATAAGATACATTTAATGATACATTTGATTTAAGAGCTGTAACTCATGTAAATGTGAGGTCACCATCATTCAAAAAGAACTCAATGTATGAATTGTTTGTATAGTACACCCAGTCAGATTATTTTGAACTAAAAGGCATTCAATGGTCACAGATGAACAATTACAGCTGATTATTTAAAAGCTTACAGTGAGACATTCTTCCTGTGATGTCCCTAAACCAACGAGTCATACGAGAGGCATTTTAGTCAAAGTAAAACATCAACTCAGCCTTTGTGAGGCTGGGACTGGAGCTGGAACAAACAGATTGCTGAGGTACTCACTTGAACAGGCCCTTCGTCTCTAAGGAGCCGGTCTCGCAGGACTAAGGCGGATTAGCTGGCATACCATCCCAGCCTGTCTGGCCTCCACATCAGGACCAGACCCTGAGGTCCACAGATCCCACCAATTAACTTGTCATTCACTCTGCTCTTTTTTTTCCCCTTCTCTGAGACTTCATGGCATCACTGGAGAAACGACTTAAGCCTCTGCCACCCTCCCACCCCGTCCCATGCAGATTAATATGTCATTACCTTTACCCTGGAATCCAATGAGAGACATTGGTGAAAAGAGAGGGTTACAAAAGTATTCCATTCGTATACACTGGTAATGAATTCAAAAGGTTATTTTCCAATAAAACGCATTTGATATATTGATAATTCACAATACAATAATATAAGATGTACTTTATTGTCGCACAGGGAAATTATTGCTGCACTCACAGCACCTGCATCACAAAATAGGCTTGCCAGCACCGCAAGCCACTCGCACACTTGGAACATTGATTGTACAAACACTCATAAATAAACATACTTTTAGGTTTTTGTGTTTGTGTTTTAAGTGTAGAGTTATAAAATAATAAAACCAGGTGTGATTAACACAGCGGATGAATATGTAAGTCAGAAGTTAATACGGTATTGATATAATATATAAACCTATTCAAATATAACAATTGAAAATAGAAGTAAACAACGGTTTGAATTGAGAACATTCAAGTCTTTCTTGAGCCTTAATAACGTCTGGTACAGAATGTAATTAATTCAAAATGAATTCCCACTGTAATTACTCATCTATGATCAAGGTCTTTCACACGCTCATGATAGACATTATATATTTAATAAGCAGGTATAAATCATTTGCCTGGGGCTATGCTTTTCCTAACACTTATTTTGGTTCCTCACAAGCCAACTAAACTTGACCTCCCACGGAGAAGGCATCAGCTTTGATAAATCTCATTAACCCCCACTCTGCGCGCTCATTTGCATAAACGTCTCTGGCGTTCTACAGCCTGGTGTTGCTGTACTTTTATAAACACACCTTTGTGTGTGTATGACCTCACACGTGACTTTCTTATTTTTCAACTGCACAAGGCTGTTCATGTCAGTTTTATTTTAATACTCTCACCATGCTCTCATATATTTTGCAGAGAATGACACGTATGGGAAAACGATCCCGCAGTTATTGTTACATCATCCTCAAACAGCCAAAATGTTAAAAAAAGAAAACTTCAACATAACCTGCTCTGCACAAAAACAGCATTGTTTCCCTCTGGAATACATTGGTTACACGCCTGAGCTCTCTCAACAATAATCCTTATTATTACTATATGGTTGTCTTCCCCCATTCTCTGATCTGGTCAAATAGTCCTCTAGTATTCATCCATTTCCATTTGACGTTAAAGTGTGGTGCAACCAAATCTGTGCTTTGGAAAGAAGTATATGGAAATGTACGGCATCAATAAATTATGTTTAATGATACGGCACAGGGGTAGATCATAGATCAAACCCCGCCTTAGAAAACTGTGACTATGATCTCCATTAGTATGAGAACAAGAGCGAGACATTTCAAAGAGGTTGCACATTTTGATCATGACATTTTATCGGAAATAAGAGTATTAACACCCATGTAGGTGTGATGATTATATTCATGATCGGGGTTCCACCTTGCTCTGTGTGAGGGTACAGACGAGAGGGAACGGCAGTTTTTATAATATCCTGATACGTAAATATTTCATTGTCTTTTCAGCCGTGATTGTAAACCATTACCATTTTTACATATGCTGCAATGAGGTTTAACTTCACAAAGCCCAGGACATTGACGAAGGAGACAAAAAATCGCATTCCATTATTGAAAAAAAAAGAAAAATGATGTGCCAATTAGCAGTATGCAGGGGAAAAGGTTCAGGTCCTGTGGGTTACGTTCAAGGTTCAGTGTTGACCCTGACGGTATGTATTGTTTGTATCTGCAAAGATTGCCCCTTTCACCGAAGAAGAAATTTAAGATCCGCTCTCTTTTTTATGGAACCCTGTGTCAAAATGTAATGTGTACATTTGTGCATCATTTTATTTTATTTTATAACATTATTCCTTTTCTCTGACTTTAGTCAGCGAGCAGAGTGAACAGAAGGAGACTCTCACATCGATCATATTTTCATTTGGTCCGCAAGTGCAGTCGTACCAGGTCAGCCTTGTAATGACAGACGAGGTCTTGCTTAATCCAAACTTCTTTTATAACCTTCAGCATGTTCCCCTCCCACAAGAAATCCCTACAGGGAAACCAGTGCCTAGTTTTGCACGCTGGTGTTGGCAGTGGTGCGTGGTAGCCGCTCCTACCCCAGTCAGTCGGGGCTGTAATATAATTTCATATTGATTTCTTGTTGACCCCCCATGAAGCAGTCATCATTCTGTAATGTGCTCCACACGTCTTCTTAATGAAATCAATAGCCCCCCTGCCAAAGAGAAGTCCAATAGGACTCTCCTGGAACTCGATGCTATTACAGAGTGAGTATGAGTGCGCTGGTCCTGCATGCAGGAGGACAGCTCTCAGACAAAGTCCCGACTACTGTTCACCGGTTTCTTTTGACACGTGTCAGGTCAACCGTGTGCCTATTTGTGTGTTGAATGTTGATCGTAGTTCATCTTTTTTCGCAGATGTAGTCAAAACTATAATATGTGGTCATGTTTAAATAGTTAATAAAAACGAATTAGGCATGATGGAGTCAAAAAAAGTAGTGTCTATAGTGCCCACAAAATATAACATCATATACACAGAGATACAATAAAATGGGTTCAGAAGAACTGTAAACAATGAAGTTTAAGATTGGGAATAGAGGATCATTGATCACAGTTACTGTCAGAGTTGTCTTTTTTATCTTACTTAATATCACAGAATTTTTATAAGTTTATTTTATTATGAAAAACCTGTTGGCTTGAGTCACTACATCTGTCAGCCAAGAAAAATCCATTGCTCTCTAGTATGTAGATAAACCACTAATCCCCCATTGTGTAATAATTGCAAAGGTGACCCATCGCTGAAGCCGGATGCATCTTACCCTACAGGCGCCCATACCACATTCAGAGTCCCAAAGCATATAAACACAATGATGTTCCCAGTAGTGTTTGCAAAAACAGGCAAAACACCATGTTGCCTCTGTTCTGCTTGTCCGTTTGCGGCGCATCTTTTGGACTGTGTGTCCTGCAACGCGCGCTTAACACCCACAATATATTTGGATGACATCGCTGTCTACCAATGACAACACTGTTGTGGAAACTGTCAAGGTGACTTTCGCACATCCAACCTGATTTGCCAATGGCACTAGCTAAGCAAATGTTGACTGTTGGGCTTTTCCACTGTTTAATTTTGAAGAGCCGCTTTGGACCTCCACCAACGCAAGAAAACACACAACGTTGCCCTCAAACCTGAAGTGGATACGCTATAAAAGTTGCAAAGTGCCAGTTGTGTTAGTTGGTGTTCTCTGCCCTTGTTTTTAGGTTGACGGTTATAACGTTTACATATTCATAACATCTTAGCCTAGACTAATACAAATACGTATTTAAAAGATGGTCTAAATAGAAAACAAGCTTTAAGGAATAATGCTGATATTGCCATTCTAAGTCACCAACTTGGGCTAAAGCAATGAATCCAAACCCCAATAAGTAGCACAACTTTAGTCTTTGTTCATAGACATATTTAAATCAGGACTGTGGCTACTTTTAAGGACACTCGGGTCATGTTTTCTGGCAGTTGGAAAAGTATATTTTCCTACCAGAGAAAACCTAATAAATGTAAACTGAATAAATAATATATGAAGAACCCAAAAATGTTGTGTTGTGTCTTGGGAAAGTGTAGACGGACTGTGGCTCCTTGCTATTGCCGTCACTCGTTAAATAAGAAAAAAAATACTTACACATCAGATTTTTTGTTAGTATGATGTGTCCTGCCATGCTAAATAAATAACTACACACAAACTGAAACTTAAGTTTCTCCAGTCATAGGAATGTAGAAATATGTATATCACCATAAAGGCAAGAGAATAAACAAAACCGAAATTAAATCACAAAGAGCTTAATTTAAACCACACAAAGAACATAAAGGGGTGAATATTTTGCCCTTGATGTCTTCCTCAGTCCAGGCAACAAAAGCTAAAGTAGCTAACTGGGCTTCTGTTTTTCTATGCGTCTTTTTTGCCCTGTATCCCCTTACTACATTATTGCATCACTAAAGCATAAAAATATAAGTAGAAATCACAGCCCAAGCCTAAAAAGAATCTTTACATTAAAACAACATAAAAAGGCAGTCTATATGGAGGCCGGACATCGAGGCTGAAACACAGCTACATTTGAACTACATTAGTTCCATGTTTGTGTGCCGTAATGTGTCAATACATGAAAAACGAGGGTCATGGAGGAGAAAAGAGCCACTGTAGGCCTCCACCACAGGTTTTGACACATTAAATAGCTTTGTAATTGAACAACAGCAGAGAGCTGCCATGTCTGACAGAGTCTGATAGCATTATACATGTCTGTCACAGTCATGGCTGCTTGAAACATAAATGTATGTGTTACTTGGCTTCAGATATATCAGGCCTTGCAGCAGAATGCCCTAGATTTGCACTGGGCCAAGGAGGGGATAGAGAACAAGAAGGGAAGGCGGGTAGGGGGGGGGGGGGGGGAACTGCAAGAAGCTTGCTGGGGTTGACGGAGGGATGCAGAGGGAGTGCAGTGAAAGAGCAGGCGTGAAAAATGAAATGCACAAATGGTGTTGACGGATTAAGCGCCGACCGAGAATGGGGCAAACGCCTGCACACCTAATGAGTTCCCTCCAAAGACAAAGAGACTGTCCTTCACACAAGATTCCGGCAGCCAATTGTCAGATATGCAAATGAAGGTACAGAAAACACAGAATTCACTGTATGTACCATTTTTCGGCTATTTTACATTGGCAATCAAGTACAACCGATGCAAACAGAGGGAGACAAAGCTATCAGATGAACATGTGCGTGTCTGATCTGATCTTCACATCTATGTGCATGTGGAGGTGTAACATTCAGGAAATTAGTGATGAATATAATGGAATTTCTTTAATTTTCAGTCAGGCAATAGGTTTTTATTTATTTTCCTCCAAGAAAAAGCAATTACAACACCTGCAAATTGGGCTTCTGCCAAGAATCCCCTGCACACCACATGAGAGTGAAGGGGCAAAGCTAGAAAGACAAGGAAGCTGAACGTGCCCTGAGTAACAGAAGGCAAAAAGAAACAGATGGAGAAGAAGAAGACAAGAAGGAGGAAGTAAGAGAAAGCGGGAGAGCGGGCGAGATTTACAACGTAAAAATCTTTGAAGCATTTCAAGTTACAACTCTCACGATACGCTCCACGGGGAAATCGCTTCTCTAAAATGTCTTTTGAGATCATGCAACAGAGAGATATTCAGCACTGAGGCATATACAATCACCTATTTCACTGCTCAACACATCACCATGGAGTATATCTTCATCAGTTTATAGGTTGACTGAATATTCTATTCAGGTGGTAACTTTAAAGACAGTAGTGGTGAACCATCAGCTTTATTATGAGCTACATAACACTAATAAAGATATGTACTGCACCAACAACATGACTATATAGACGTGACGGATTCTTTGTGCACTGAATAGACTTATTATTTACATTGAGAGAGCACGCATCACATGCTCTCGGTTTCATTAATTATCTGAGGCAACAACAAGGAAAGAGAACGGAATGAAAAGTCAGAAACTAGATGAGAGAGAAAAAGACAGAGACAGAGAGAGAGTGACTCAGATAGGTAGAGTGTAGTAAGGCCTAGTGAGAGATTACGCTCTTTGCTGCTAACAAGGCAGTGTGTAGGAACCAATTTAAAAATAGGCTAGCTTTAAAACTGGGCCAGATAGTAGATAAAGAAGCCCCTCTCTGCCAGAGTAATGAGCTAGGATCCACTCGCTCTAGTAGCGGAGGGAGAGACACTCACACAGCTGTGGCAATTAGGCGATGGCAATCATCAAATTATTCTTTTACGATATGTTAGGAGATCATCAATATTTGCCTGCTCAATTGGACGCATGCAAATGTAATACGCTCAAAAATTCACACGTTCATGCATGTGTTTGCAAAGGCATTATAGGGTTAAATGTGCGTTATAGTGTTTGTGTTGGTGCATATGCAGACTATAATGAGCTAGACTGTGGATTTGCAATTAGTGTGTGCTCCAACTGGGGTTAAGTAATACACCCATGTTACATTGGAATAGCTGTGAGCCGATGGGTCAGAGAGCCTCACTTCCATTGTTGCCCAAAGTGATGGAGCAGGTGGGCAAATTGTTCATGTTCAAGACCCAGACCCCCATTTCAGATTTTCAACACGGGTTTGGGTGCACAGTACCCATACAATTGTACATTTCTATTGTTAACATGTCACTCCATCGTGTTTATTTACGATGAACATATTATTCCCTGCTAAATTAATTCTGAAGATGTGTCTGTAGAATGTCAACCGCACCAGCTGAGAGATAATTTACCGTGCCCAGGATGTGTTGTGATATTCCAGGACTGCTCTGTACTGCTGACCCCAGACCCAACTTCGGAGTCAATCGAAGCATAGCATCAAAGACATGCAGATGTGTATTTCGCCTGAGGCCAAACTGTTTCTCTTGCATGAAGGTCTGCTCAAACACCCAATATCCTGCCAATAGCTTTATGTCACCCAAGCACATCACTCTCTGGCCGTGTTAAATCTCGGCGCAACGCCAAGCATCAAAGTCCCTCTTTTTTGACACGTCTGTGCTCAAGCCACACGTATCACTGGAAAACAGAGACCCATTGAATAACCCGTTCTGTCACGGTGTCCTGTGCTCACTTCCCTTCCCACCCTCATGTGTTTGCTCGCATCTGTCTGCCTCAAACTCTGAGTGTATCCTCCTCTGTGTAATCAGCTGCACCTCCCCGGTGTATTCAAACCATTGGCGGGTGGTGCATTTCACACGTAGGCCTTCAGTGAAGTCCTAAAGTCCTACCTGAATTAACTTAGCCTCTCACAGGCTTGCTAGCATCTGGGTTGGCCGACCTCCACTCCCAATGTCTAGATTTTCTTGAAAAGTCCGTTTTGAACATGGCTCTTCTCTACCATCAGCCATTGTTGGTTGAAAAAAAAAAAAGCTTGTACATCTACACAAATTAGCTTGTTCAGGACGCCAAAGGGTCATCAGGTTCCGTTTGCTAACTCAGCGTACCTCTGCCTGTCACTGGTGAGGAAACCATAAGAAAAGCTATGAAGAGGGTAGACTGTCGGGAATAATTAAATATGTACTTGCATACACACACGACAATAGTGGAAATAATATGTTAAAACTAACTTTTTATGCTGAGGATGATGACAACAATTAAGTGTTTCCTGTTCTTCCGTGCTACTTTAAGGACTTCTCTTCCCAGTTGGGTTTTGCTACTTTTGTTTCTTTATTGATTAAAACCACCATCCCTTCATTGCTCCTGATCTCTCAGCCTTCAGGTCCTCCACCACACACTGTGACACTTTCTTTATTTTTGTTTATTCACATGGCTTGATGTATTGGCCCTTCTGCTCTAAGAGGGTCAGAGGAATTGTGTATGTTCAATTGCATTCTGCATCATGCACTAGTACACCATGCACACTTGAGTGATCGAGTAATGAGCGAGGCTAAAATGCAAATGAGTTTATATTGTCTACAAAGGCTTTTTTGGCTACTTCTAATTGAAGAAAATGTTCAGGTTAAGATATATATAAAAGCTGTAAACTAAATGTATTAACTTCCTTCCTCATGGACTGGCATATGGAAAGCAATGAAAAAAAATCATATACCTGATTCATTCAAAAATTGCCAAAATGGCCACACAGAAGAATGGACGAACACACACTTAGGATATTGTTCCTCCCTGCCTCGTGTCCAACACTATGATGCCACATAGTTCAGTCTCTGTGGAACATCAGTCAGACTGAAACCTATTGCTCGACACTAAAGCCATTTTGCAGGCAAACTCACATAAATCCCTCATCATAACCTGTTGCTGTCTTTTCTTCCTACCATGCCACTGTGCCATAGACATTGCACTTTTTAAAAGTAAAATCTGTGTGTAATGTATTCAGAGGGCTGGGGCCAAGTCTGAACCAGAAATTGTTTTTAAGTATAACACTGGAAGCGATTAGAAACCGAACAGTGGAAGAGCTAGAACAGGGGAAGGAGTAGGGCTTCACCAACGTGAGGTCATGGCTCCCCCTGTAGGGCAAAAGGTGCACAGCAAATTGTACTAACAGGGAATGAAGATAATTCTTTTACTCTACTAACCTCTCGAAAGGAATACTTGTGACGTCTTATCTACGCGGGTGAGCCCAGACATTAACTGGCACTTCGTAACCCCAAAATTGAACAAGCCAGAAAACAAACTTAACTAAGAGAAGAGAGTGTGTATTTGTCTAACATTTTGAGCATAAAGAAGAGGGATGCTTAAGGTAGGAGTAAATAAGAGGAGGCACATTCAAGGGAAGCAACGGTTCGTTTGATCCCCGGTCAGCTGGAATCTGGCTGAGATGATGAGGGAAGGTTACAAGGCTGTAGGGCATGTGGAAATGAGATCAGAGTGTTTCTATCCTGCACAGAGCCTCAGATTTTGGCCTCAAAAAAAGTTATGATCTCATCGCACACCTGCCCCAAATGCCTTAGATTAGGGAAGTGTGTACATCCAATTCATAAGTGATACCGTCAGAGCTGGCAAAAAGATAAAGCATCAACGCTGTGCTTGGGATATTGATGATACGATATCTCTGGACATTGAGCATTCCAACACACAACATGAGGAAAGCCTTAGAGAAGATATGCATGCAGGAACGATATGGACCAATATGTCAAAGAGGACGAATATTTGCAATAAAACTAGACCATATTGTGCTTCTTTGTGCATGTGTGATAGGAGCCTTCACCATTGTAAAGATGGGAGGAATTTGAACCACATGTCGGATATCCAAGCTTTGTGCTTTTATTATTTCTGAATGGAGCCTTGGTAAGGTACCCCTGTTTCATCCTGTCCAACAAAGTAGGGTCAGAAGGTTAGGCAGGTTGCCATTAAGCCCTCTTTATGCTTTTACCCAGCCTCCCCATTCACAGTGCAGGAGTAAGGGATCCAGGCTTTGTGCTTGCTTCATCACCTCCATACCTTTAAGACTCGAGAGACGTTATCATGTCTCAAGTAACAGCCCAAGGGACCGGCATTTTCAGCCCCAGTCAGGTGTGCAGTACCTCTGCAGAATCATAAAAGAGCTTTATGTTTGTCCCCAGCACTGGACTGAAGCCTAACAGAGATCTGATATTGCAACATTAGAGTTATGATGACTCGTGAGCTAGACTACAAAATTATTTGAGAATCCTACTTTAAAACTTTCTAATCCATATTTGTAAGATAGCTAAAGTGTGGAAAATGTAATTTCATTCTACTGTTAGAAGGAAGACGATTAAAGACAAATAATACTAAAATCCAAAGCATTCAAAGTTATTTTAGGAACTTTATAGGAGACTGCTAGCGATATAAATCTTACGAGTAGAACAACCCTTCCATGTAAGCAATGATGCGTATCAACTATTTGATGTAATGAAAATTTTGTTATAAAATGTAACTTCTCACTGAGCTACATGGAGTCTTGCTGAGCCCCTGACAGATTGGCACTTACACTAAGGGTTATAAATGAGGAATCCTGCAACTTCTGTGAAGTATTTGATGTACAGGAAATAAAAGGGGAAAAAAACAGTAATTTAAACGGAAAGACAGAGAGGAACAAGTCGTAGCTGATTAAGATGAGCCAATTGCTAGTTATTCCGTTGAAAGGAAATATTTCAATGGTGTTACATCAATACATGAGGGATGAAGAAGGGCATTTTCTATGAAGGGTGCAAAATTTACTAGTCTTATGCATCACAGTGTGGTGCAGTGGTGGCTGTAAATCTACAGATTGATCAAACTACAGAGCCAAAGGGATTCAAAGCCTTATCTCAGAGCAAGGGCTCAGCGAAGTCGAAGATGCACTGTTGGTGTGAGTGATGGCGGTGGCTGTCTCACTGCCACTTGGATCTTTTCACTTACAAACACAAAAACAGGCAGCACGAGTAGAATAGTATAATCACTCTACTCCAAACACATATAGATACATGAAGACTAATGCAAAATCAAGGAAAACAATGGACTCAGAGACTGATAAGGCTGTACTCTCTGAGGAGATCCATGTACAGAAAGCTTCCCCCCTGCAGCACAACACCACTTCATTACAACCTCTCCAGGTAAACAGTGAACCTAATCCTGGTCAAATCCATACCTTTCTGTCAGCCCACTATTCACATCTGCCAAAAGACACTAAACCATTCACTCAACCATGTGTGGTGTTCGGGGGGGGGAATTACCTTTATTGGACATCTAGAGCCTGAGGGCCGAAGAGACAGACAGACCCAGTTTGCCTGCTAGGCTCAGAGAGGGCATCTCTCATTTTAATAGAAGCCTTTGCCTTCAGTAACACACAAGGCACTGATCCCACATGGCGGATGCTTGGGGAGGACCGAGGACCACATGCAAGAAAGCGGCAGCCTGCTAACCCCACGGCTATGTGAAGGTGTTGCATTTGAAATGTTGGCCTGCTTAGCTGGCTAAGACCCCAAAATAGTTTGAAAGGTTAGAAGTCAGAAACTGTTGGTTTCTATTCATAGGGGTGTACGAGACAGGACTACCTAGATGTATACCTGTGTGTGTGTGTGTGTGTGTGGCGAATAAGGTGTTAATATGCAAAGTCATTTAAATACGTTCTCTCTAAGCGCTATGAGGTTTAAGTCTTAAATACTAACTTATGGAGAAAGTTGTAATTGGTTCAGTATGCTAACCCCCCCGCCACCACTATCATACAACATTTAAAATATAAATTCCTTCCTGATATTATTGCTTTGAACACAAGAGGCTCAGATGCTTCTAATCTTTGTGATATACAGTCTCCGTCAGTATTCAATTAATGCTAGACTAATCCAGTAATCGTTTTGCTGGATCTTAATTAATTTTATACTGTAATTTTGTTTCTGTTATCATGTGGTGGGGATCTCTCCAAAGGGAAAAAAAGACATCCCTTGGGAAAAGTAAAGCCATCAGTCTACCTTCTGTTTTACTACTTCATGCCCGCATTTCTCCAAAATGAGTCGTCCTTAACTATGTTTTTACATATTCCATTTCAATTTTTTACCCAGTAAGAAAAAAATCAAAGCCAACATAAGGAGAATAAATGTGGCTGCCTGGGCTTTGTTCTGAAGCTTTTTTATTAAATATTCTGTATTTCATTATCAAATCTATAAACAAACAAAAATGAATACATTTTTTCACAAGCATCAAGGCTCTGAAAGCAATCTGGAGGTACTTTAGACTTGCTTTCTCTCTAATGGCCACCAGGAGGGAACTCCCCATGTTGCAAAGTGAAATTCAATTATGGCCAAATTGATTCAGATATTCAACTTTTTCTGATCTGCCAATACAGGTATTTACCAATACCTCTTCTTTCGGGGACCAACTGGACTAAGAGTCCCCCGTTCTGTTGTCAGATAAGACAGTCACTGCAATTACTGCGAGTAGCATTCCATATGACAGACAGGTCCCTACTGCTACCAGAGCCATAAGTGTCATTTCCACGCCACTCCTTCACAGTCCAAATTTGGACATTTTTTCACCAGTTTCAATAAGCCCACTTCAATCCTGTTAATTCATTTAAATTAATAAATACACTTTGGTTGTCTGAAAATCCCCCAAAAAGTCATTTGTTCCTAAACCCTCTCGTGTTCCTTCTGGTTGCATGACCGATAGATTCTCCACTCAAAGCTACAAAACGGTTTTCGTTAACCAATAGATGACATCTAAGCTTTCCCTTTTTTTCGTTGACAAAATAATATGTATTACTTTCTTTCAATGAAGAGTGTTGGACACAAACTGTGGTCCTTGTTTGATCCTTCTTCCCCAAATGATCTCTTTCCAGATGCTTCTCAGTAAGACCTGGAGAGGTGGTTAAATGGGGAGACCAAGAGAAAGTGAGCAATGAGGAAGGGACCAAGAGGGAGAGGATGAGCTCACTTTTCATTTATGTTGGCTATAAATTAAGAACACATGCATCTGTTTGATTCTCTTTCTGTATCCACATAAATCAGACCAGGCCACGGCCTGCACTGATCCATCTTTACCGGACGGGGGAAAATCATGGGGAGAGAGAGGTTGACTGGAAAATCGAGGGGAGAAAGCCCAGGCCCGGATTTTCTGGCAGATAAGATATTGCACAATTCATGCTCCTCTTCCATTCCATTCTTCTAAAAGGGGACCTGCTTGGAGCTTGTCGACTCCCACTCTTCATATTTCTTGACAGATATTGTCTGCTTACTCTTAAGCACAAAGACAGATAACTAGGAGAAAAGTAACAGTTAGACTTGCACTTGGTTTAAATACATGGTCATCGAGATAAATGAGCATATCATCTGCAAAAAGTAGACCCTTCACCCCGGTGCTATGATGAAGGGCTACTCGCTTGAGAGCAGACTCGGTTCAAACACTCCAAAAGGCGGCTGGGCCCTCTGTTGAAAAAATAGCAGCAATGCCATGAAGCATGACAAAGTCCAGGAAATCTGGAGATGAGACAAAAAAGACTTCGGCTTGGATTGGGTAAAGATATGGAGGCGGATTTTGACGTGTGTTTGTTGATGTTCTCTATGATCTTTATGATGGTGAGAACAACTCAATGCTGATAAACTGAACATACATCATTCGTTGCATTCCTTTCTTTTGTGTCGTCCCCCGTGTCTGTGTTCTCTTTTTTTCAAAGGAATATTTCAGTAAACTATTTGTCAAAACAACTTTTAGATAATTCCTTCTGTTTTAGTTTCTGCTAAAACTTGTGTCTGCTAAACAAGTGCTTGTGTGTGTATTTGTTACTTCAATAAATCCCAGAGAAAAGAAGGCAAACCGAGCAGTTATGAACCATTAGTGAGACAGAGGGACAGAGACGGGTATGTGTAAAAAGACACATTCTTAAAGGGTAAAAGGGTGACAAAAAATATGTCAGTGTTCAAGTTATTGTTCACTGAAAAACTGCATTCTGTGAGGACAGAGACTGGAATTAGAGCGATACAAGTCCTAAAGCATAGTGTAGTACATAAGCATAGTACGCAGTATTGGTATTCGGAGTCAAATCCCTAGCGCAAGCGCTCTTCTATCATTACTCTACTGTTAGCAAAACTTTCAACAGTTTGCTTGAAATATTTCACATGCTTTGTTGTTCTGGACCAAGTAACACATTTGGTTAGTTGGATTGGCAACAGTGTATGTGTGATATACTGTATATATATATATATATATATATATATATATATATGGCGCTACCCCACAACTTCTCCGTTAGCCAATCCGTATTTTATTATCTGTGAGCTCTCACACAAAAGTATGAATAAATATGAACTTATGACGTTTTAATCAAAAGTTTAATATTAAGTTTAGGTTTTTTTTGCTTTGTTTTTGTGCCCACAAAAAATGACTTGATATACTTTCAGGCTTGATAAATAGAATTATCGTTATCTATGTTTGTCATGGCATGGAAATTAAAATAAGTTGCCTACGACTCTTTCAAGCGAGAGAAAACAGATGAGAATTATTGTTTACAACTTGATGAAACACGTATCCCATCAAAAATACTGGACGGGATACGTGTAAGGGACAATAAAGGTTGTGTTTGAAAGATTGCAATTTAACTGTAATACAGCAATTAGCTATAAAGGCAGTATGACAATGATATTGTGCGATATAGCCAGAGTTTACATTGTACAAGTATTTTCACACTTTAAGCATTTAAATATTTATTCAATAAATGTTGCATTAATGGTGAACTCAAGTGTGAGAAAGAGGGATTTGAATGAAAATCATCCTAACAAAAGACTCCACGGGCCAAACAACATTCAAATTTGCTCCATTCTAGTTATCTTAGAGATGTTGGATATGAACAAGGTCAGGTGTGGGAGGTGAGTCCAGACTTGTTTTCACAATTTGAACTGAGCAGTCTGAGATAGTGTCACTGGCGCTGATGAAAAATACCAAACTGACCAAGATATTGAGAATAAAAATGAAATCAAATTCAGCAGAAGTCTACACAAAAATCACAATGTATATCACATATACGGATTAAGATGATGCTGGGGACAATGGTGGGTTTCAGTAGTAGTAGACACTAGCACTGACCTCCTTTATACAGAGGACAAAGACAAAAATAGAAGACATTTGTTATATATGGAAAAATACATAGGCGGTTTCACTTTTAATCGGTCTGCGTGGAAGGTATTTCTGTAATTTCCTGGAAAAGGAATTCAATGAAATCCATCTTCTCCATCCAGATGGCTTTGTGGCTACCTCCCTGTTCTCTCACTCCCAGCACCTCTTTTCATCTGCACACTGTGCTTCTCTGCTCTCTTTCAAATGTCACTTTGTTTGATACACCAGGGTGAGGGCCGTAGAGGAGCCAAGACAGAGACTTGGTCTAGTCGGATGTTTGCTTTATCATAGAATTGTTTAATCTAAAATGGGTCAGACTCCACTGGATTGGTTCTGTCTGTTGGCATTGATTCCAACAAGTAGTTCACAGGAGCCTCCACTCACTGGGAACTACAAATTTGCACACATTTGAGAACATAAATACTACGGATAAAAGCTTATTCTGCAGTATGGACGCTACTGATAAATATACGTATATACGGGGTACTTCATTTCGGTGAGTACTTGACGCACACGTGAGGTGCAAAGGAGTGTTTTAGTGTGTGTTCTTTGTAATTGAATCCATCCATATCTTTTTGCAAGGCCGTTAATCATTCACCTGATTTAGTCACGGACAAGTAATAAGCGTTGATTGGGACCACAATGTAGTGTTTCCCTTTGATTTGATACCCTTTGACTTTGGTATGTAAGCCAACGGGGAGCACATCCCCAGCACCATGTGTTGAGGCTGACAGCTCCGCTAGCATCGTTAATTCTGTGTTGTGATCAAAGCCAAGAACCTGTGCATTTGCCACATGTAATCTCATTTGTTCATCAGAGGGAAACCCACGCATCTGCCTTTGTGATCTAAGCATGACATGGAGGTTTGTGGACAAAAATACAAAGACAACACAATGACACACACACAAACGCCCTCCGGATGAAGCTCAATTAAAAGATACGAGCCAAAATAAATGAAGGAAAGGCGATATTCTAGATAACTATAGACCTTTTCTGCTTATGCAGTTGCAAAAGAGAAACCCCAGTATTTCAAATACAGTGATTATTTTTTTTTTCTACTGAAAGCCAATGTCCTAAATACACTATACAGTACATGTGGTATATGCTGAAAGAGGAAAATATGGCATATGAACCCTGGACTTCTTGGAGGCAAGGAAAAATGTTGTACTTAACGGCAACGAGCATTGTTCACATAGTTCTCATGGGACCAGTAAATAAAATTCAGTGCAAGGACCCATGATTTGCCCTAGACAGCTGTCTGTATACAACAGACCAAATCCGTTCACAGCATTGTGTGGAAACAGGTCAAAGGCCTCCCAAGTGGAAATTTGTCCAGCCAGCATGTTCCCACTCCCAACTCATCACATTGCGATGCTTTGTCAGTGGCCCTAGCAACTCCCAGCATCTTGGATATGTCATAGCCGCCAGTAACATGAAAATGATGTGTTTGTTGAAAGTGCACTGTCACGTACATAAAACTCATACCGATGTGGCGCCACTTAAGCCAGTGCCTTATCCTGATTAGGAGGTAGAACTTCAGTTGATATATCATTTTTTTCTGAAGGGAACGGTCATGTTTCACATATCTGGTCACAAGTTAGTAGACATTAAAATGGGTTACTTCAAAGTTGTCAAATGATTTATATAGCCTCCTAAAAATAAAATATCAGAATGCAGATGTATAAGACTGCATATGTTAAATCTCAGCAATTTTGGCAGCAGCAGTGCAGAGTTGGCAAACAATCGTGGAACAGACAATCAAGGGTGAACACACACGCAGATGCAGAAAGGTAATCTGCGAGGTGACCTGGTGAGCGCTGCGTGGCTAGATAAAAGGAGATTATCCGCATTATACAGTGATGACGCCTATGGTTCTGGGTGTGTGTGTGTGTACGTATATTCTGTGTGAAATTGTGATTGATACAGAATTGCATTTATCTATGTTTAATATTAACAATTATTAATGCAATTAGATGGATTGCTTGGTGTATGAATACATAGCGGTTATGTATGTTGTCTTACATGGTTATAGCCTCTTTCATACACACTATTTTTAGGGATTCTTTGATGAAACAAAGTTGTAACTGCATGTTACATTACAACCTTGCAGCAAGGAGGATGCCATTGTTGCCATTAGAACATGGATTTGAATATATAAAAATAAGATAAATAGTTTACTTCAGTGTGAAAATGAGTGTGCACACAAGGATGACAAAATATACGTGATGAAATAAGCACATCAATAAAGCCATCCAGCTGGCTCGTTAAAAAACTAACAATTGCCATAGCCACCAATTAAACAAAGTTTGCAGCAAAACATTACACAGTGTGGCTAGAGCACATCTGCAGCTAACAGGATTACATCACAGTCTATCTGTTTTAGAACATTAATCATATTGCACAAATAATATATATTTAATTGAAAGGAAGCAGCTTTGTTAGTAGACCATCTCAAGGTCTTCCACATACCAAGCTGAGGAAGAGCGAGACAGCCGTAGGTATACGTGGTGTAGAGCTGAAATCAGTCTAGGGCTTTATTAAGAAGACTTTCTGATCGATTTCCCGTCAGCGAACATCCTTGGTGACGAGATCGATGCAGACGGGATGGGAGGTGAAGATAGAGGAAGCAGGAGAACAAAATGAGAGCTTTCCATTCTTTGAGTGGCCTCTCATTGGGCCTATGGGCCCAGACAGTCTGAGCAGAGCTGTCCGCTTCTTAAGTAATTAAAACATTATTCTCTTTATCCATATTTGATGAACACCCAAGCAACAATTTAGATGAGCTTTTCCAAGGGCGATGTGGAAGCGTGATTGATAGTTCCGCCGCATCGAGACTTGAGGTGTTGGGTCAGTGAGCCGGATGCTTACTCTGCAGAATACCCTTTAACCCCTGCCTAGGTTGGTGAGTCCCCATCGGGAGTTGAATATGGATGTTCTACATCTGCTTGCTAATAAATTCGAAGAGCAATTATGTTATGTTTAACTCCCAGGGGAGTGGAATGCATCGACTGGGCCCTGTCAACTCAGCTAAGCATGGCTGTATTTATACTATCAGGGAAGCTAATTAACAAGGATTCGATCTGGAAAGTGTGGCTAGGTCGAGAGATGTCTGAGGTTAGAATTAGCTTAATTGTACCTTTCTAGTGGTTAGAAAGCTAATTGGTAAATTGTCATTGGCCTCTGCACCTTAAATTGTTAGTGCCTTTTTTTATACTGGAGCATCTGCAAGATTATAATATTCAGTTTTACTGTGCAAAAAGTATGAAAATATTCTTCAATTTTTCAGTCCAGATGCAAAAATACCATCACATAAAATGGAGGTGGGAGGAAAGCATCATGCTCTAGAATTCTGACCTCTGCTCTCTATTTCACTGGTAAATGTCTTGCATGCATACAATACCTCTAAGCAGAAAAGGGGCTCCAAATGGCATGAACTTGGAAATTCATCTTTAATAAAGATGAAAATACAAATCTTCAGAGCGGGTAATTAAAAAGCTTCCTGCGCGTAAAGCTTCTCAGGCCTCACTTCATTTTATGATAATGATAATTGAAAGATGGGGAGGAAGGACTGAATTTCAGAGGTGGATTAACAAAATGCCCACGCCGGGTGCTAAATTCACTCTCGTTACACTTGTGCAACAACGGTTCACAGCACCAAGCCTCTGGTTATAGCACACTGACTTGAATACCACCCTCTTAATCAAGTTATTCCTCCTCAATTGCATTTGCAGCAGTTTAAAATGTGTTTCTCTTCTCGCACTATTAAAGCTATTCCCTTAGGTCAGGATATGCTTCAGCTCGAGAACAAAGTACCTTTTAGGTATGCTCATGTTTATGTTTTTTTTTTTCAATATGCTACTGCATAACTTCTTTTCACTCATTAGTAGTATGTAGCTCTCCCCATGACTTTGATCTGAGGTATGAATATCTTAGGGGGCACAAACTTAATCATTACAAGGGTGGGGTGAGTCTGGTTAACAATTTAGCTCAAATGAGAAATTCAGTCTCCTATTCAAGAGCTACAATGAAATTACACTGGAGCCAGGGATTTAAAATAAGATCAAGTAATCTCCTTACACAGGATACAGGCGATTAAATATGTCTTGTAGCAGTCATTGTGGTCTTCACCAGAGAAATAGTGAGTGCTATTAAACAGTGAATGTATCTTGACTATTTCAGATATGATTCATTCAATATTTTGATAATTACGCTTTTCATTTCAAGGATAAATGAGCTGTACCATGTGGAAGAGTTAGAGTTAAAGTAGTGATAAGCCATCCTATCAAATTATTTACTTTAATCCATAATGGAGGGGTGTCAGGCGGTATGCTGTAGTCTTGTTTTCCACTGTAGAATTTTTTGACACAAACCCTAAATCAATTTGACACTCTATTTCAGAAATCTTCAAATTTGTTTAACACTCCAGGACAAATAGAATAGTAATTCAGATCAAAGCCTGGGGCTGAAGTTCCTTTTGTGTAAAACCTGCAAATAGTGAGAAGTTCTAAGGCTTCCCCCCTAATATCTCCAGGTTGAACTTTTATCATTTTTTTAATATGGCTGACCCAAATAAATCAAAACTGCAAACCTATTATATTGAGCCATGTATGTGTTGCTAATCATTTTTCATTCTAATGAAGTATCTTCTGATTGAAATATAAACTGTGTTGAGTGTTAAGCAGTTCCTGCCTTGAATCTCTGTACTGGCACTATTTTCTTTGCTCTCCACCCAATAATTCACATGAATGAGGAAGTGCTAAGAGACTCTGCAGATATGGCATCCTCCATACATAAACATTCCAAGAAATAAATGAAATTTCATAAGCATATCTACAACAGAATTTCTGAGTTATAGACCACTTTCTAAGTGCCAGCCATCATCTAAAGAAGTCTGTATTTGGTCTGGACATCTGCCATGTCATGCATGTGACAACATTAAGAGGCCCTGCAGAGAGTTGCTCTTGCTAAGTGTTACTGCTTTGTATGCTCACTGACCTCAACCAAAAGGTCTCTCTCAGAAAGCCCAATGTCAGCAGCCCCACTGGCCTCTGCAATCATTTCAAATCATATTGTAACCCTTTTACCACCGGATCGTGTATTAAAACCCACCTTATACTGGAAGATGAAGCCTTAACTCTTGTGGTAAAAGTCACATTTCAAATTGTAAACATCACCAATAAAACCAATGCAGGATATCAATGTTAGAAAATGTATTAGCAACGGCAAAATACACATCCACACCTCTCTAATAGAAAAACCAAGAATATAGAAAATAAAAAAATATAAAAACCCCAGGGTATAGTTTCCCTTTCTCAACTGCCTAAGTTTAGTTTGAGTGCACTCTTGGTCTAGAATTGTTGGCGCGCTTTAGTTGGAGCTCATAGAAACTTCCTATTGTACCTCCGTGGATAAATCAGCCGGGCCGGGCCGCTCCTGACGAACCCCCCGCTCGTGGTGATCGGCAGTCTCCGCCCACAGCAGCGCCGTCACGTCCTCCGACAGCGGGAACCGCAGCGTTAGCCTAGCTCCAGCTAGCCAACCCCAAGTTTCCTCGTGCTCACCAAACACGAACGGTGCGCAGTCCGACTCACACGCACTCTGACGAACGAACTCTCACGAACTCGCGGCTCACAGTCCGTCACTCACGACACTCCACGCCGATGGCACGCGCAGTCCGAGAGTCACAGCTCATCTTCCACGTGGCGCCTCTTTTCCTCTTCTTCGTCCTCCCGGAAGTGTAACGCCGCGGTCATGAACTTGCGCGGACGTAATAAAATTACAAATATTTAAAAAAAATTAAAAAGTTAAAAAAATGTAAGTCACCCATCTTTCACATACATTTTTTATACATTTTAACATCTCCACATCAAACAGCTATTTATGTAGATTTGAACTATACCATGAACTGGCATTTTTATCTTTCATCCATGAAAATAACAAATTAAATACCACTGTTATTTCAGAGTATTACAATATGCAATACATTGATATCCATTCATTACAGTGCTGCCTACATAGAAATATGCACCTTTTAAAATGTGAGAAGTACACGGATAGACTAAATTAAGAACAAATGCAATGCAATTAGCAACATTATGAATATTTTACTCTTCTTAAAAAATGTTTTTTCATAATATATTTAAACTCCCTCTGGTTTCTTACTTCATGATCACACTCTATTCCTCATTCTATTCTTTAGATCTCTCAACGCACTCAACATTCACCAAATTGCACATATACATGAACTATGTCAGGTGCAACCTGCTCATCGGGATCTCCATTACGTCACAATCACACCGAGTGTCAAACTCCCCTTCTTCTGATAAAAGACAACATCCTCCGCCTCTGAGTCACAGCAGACCGCTCTATAAAGGTTGGTCTGCCCACTTTAGTCAAGATTTGTTCGTGCACATAGTCTTCCACAGCTCTGAGGCTCTCTAGAGACCCACTACAAAATGAATGGTCCAGCTTTGTGCTGTGAGAAAAGATGGCTGGATTCATCAACAGTTTATTACAGAAGTCCACAGAGGACAAACTGACTAATTGAGCTCTTTTAATTTCAGAAGGTCTAGCAAGCGGGATAAATAAGTGGAGGGAGAGGAGCCAACAGGAAGGATTGGGGGCGATTATAAGGTTTGAGAGCTAGATGATTTAGAGGTCTAATATCAGACGTTATTGCCTCTCGTATTCTTGAGTTTCCTAATTTTCCCCTAATGGAATCCTCACTCATCACTGAGCATTAAAAATAGCCTCTCACCCAAACATTACAAGGCTCAAAGCTGTCAACTGCCTATCAGATAAGAGTAAAATGGAAATTTCTGAGCATGTCAAATCACATGGGAGTGTTTGAGAGAAGACAGAAATTGATAAATGTCCTCAGAAGATGTTCACTTAAAAGTGATAGCCCATCATGAGGGAGTATTGTTGTGTAAATTCTCTTAACAAAGTTTTGAACATAAACATCTCTGATCTGCTAACACCACACAGCTCCAGGCAGAGCTGAACAAATACAAACATTCATAAATACTGACATGTGATGCACCACTAAGTATTTGATCATCTTCATTATTCAAATATTAACCCCCGAGCCCTTTAATCAACTGCTAACGACAAGGCCCTCACAATGAAAGATGAGCTAACGCAGGGGGCTTGTCTTCAAGAATCTTCCTCCTTGTGTGGGATCATCCAGGCAAGCTCTTAACACGATTACGAATCCATACTTAATGAGAAAATAAAACAGACATGGATTATCAACATGTAGCCCTTGTTGGCTGCCAAGAAAGACAGAAGCACTTTCTTAATGAATTAGGAGTTTTGGGCCAAAGCCACCTCACTTTCTGTCATATTTCCACCCAAAGCTTATAAGCAGCAGGCCTCTCTTTGGTGCAATGTAATGTCAAAACAATCTGCCAAACAGCAAACCTATTAGGGCATTTTAAAAGGCCCATGTGAGACCAGTAGGGTGAGATAGACACAGAAGCAAAACATGGAAGAAGAATAGCGAAAGAGACCCCTTCTCTTTTTCCTCCATGCCGACTCCAGATCCAAAGCACAGAGCTGATGATGTGTGTTTCATTACTGTCAACTTCACATGGCCACGGTCAGGGGCATTCACTTGGTTGTGAAAAGGAAATTGGTATATTGGAGAAAGAGGAAAGAAGGTGCAGGGTTGGTAACAGAAGAGCGGAACGAACCAGGAAACATGCCCGGGCCCTGGTTGCAGAGCAGAGTGGCAGCTTCAGGCGTTGTGCTAGTCCTGCTTGACCAAATGGCCTCTTTGTAGCGTAGTCACGGTCGTCTTTCACAGGCTCTCCTCAGGTGTTTAGTTTCAGGTGAGGATGTGGAGAAAGCCTTGTTGTCATAGTTACTGATTACAGAGACTTTCAGCAGAGGGTTGGTTACATTCAACCCAGAAACGTATGTTGTTGCTTAAAAAGATGCTTTAGATAGTAAAATAAAAACAACGGGAGAAAGTAGTCCGAGAGGGCCTTTAATTACAGCCTTACAAATTGACTGTAAGTATGGAAACCTGCTCAGTTTATATTGCTTTCTCCAACTATTTTCACTTTATCTGCCCTTCTTAATTGAGCAGTTGTTTGCTAGACTAATCTCTAAGGTTTGTGGACACAACAGTCCTGAAAGATGCTACAAATTAGAGACTTATCTTAATCCTCTCCGTCCCAAAAAGCCTTTCAGATCGAGACAATGTGAGGCAATTTTTTTTTGTCTGTTTGGAATAAGCGTGAAACAGCTACTTTAAAGCAAACCTAAATATGCTTGTGTTAAAAATATACAGTATATTGTATGAGACAAATCTCATTAAGGTAATTGTAGGAAAACAGGTCAATAAATGTATGAAGATGCCTAAGACATAAAGGATGGCCTCAAAGGGAATTTGTGAGCGCTTCCTGACAAACACTTAATGGAGGGATACCCTAACCCTATATATACATATATCACATATCATATTAGTGCTTTTACACATTAAGTTGGGTATCTGGCATGTCTATCGACACAAAAACAACTCCCGTGATTTGTTATGGTTATTTCATGTCAGAAACGTCATGCTTGAGTGACTGAGAATGAGCCTCGTTATCATTCTCTCGTCACTATGACATCTGAGTCTCTCTTACATGGCCTTGCCCCCCCAGCTCACCCCCCCCCCCCCTACACTTACACAGATACGATATTTGCCAGAGCACTTCACTTGGTTTTTGCAAACCCCGGATACACTTGGAATCGCTAGTTAGCAGCATGAAGCAAATGTCAGAAAACATTTTAGTTTACAGATCGAGCTTTACTCATGTAGCAGTTATATCTTTATGGCGTTCCCGTTACTTGCATTTACATAAACATCTTCCACAAACAGTAACTTACATGCACACACTATTACTATAACTATTTACTAGCACAATGAGAGGGGAGAGGGGGAGGGAGGAGCTGGCTCATTAGCATTTAAAGGAACAGCCACTCTGTGGAGGGCTGTTTTAGGCAGGGTAAAAAAAGGTGCTGTTTTAAATTATCCTTGTGGTATTTTGACCAAAGTATGTTAAAGACATGTCATTAAGACCCCGAGGAACCATATCAACTTGTGGTAAAATGGGCATACGACAGGTCCTTTAATGTAGCACTTTTATGCTACGCTGAAATATCAATCAATACCTGGGTCTTAAGTGTAACTTGTTCCCGTGACAAGCCACAAACACCTGTCTCTCTAATCCTGCCAATTAACCTGCAGACCAGCAACTAGCTTGGGTTACATCCAATATGGCTTGTGCATCCTTTATCCCTGCGCGTCAGACTGTGCAATCTTCTAATCAGAGTAACCAAATACTCAACTTCTATCCCCCGTCCATGCAGAAACACGGGACACTGGAGACTGCGTGGGAGACAGATCCTGCCTTTGTGTCTGGCAGCACTCCGTCTGCCCCAGACCCCCCTTTCCAACCATCCCGATTTTTCACTTTATTTTTCTTCAGATGCAGGGCACATTCCGTCTTGTAACCCTTCCGAAGCCTTTATTCCAGCCACAGATGTAGGGGAGCATTATATGGGACAGGTATTAAGCTGTGATTTATTTATCTCAGACTGAAACCAGACCAGCGCTTAAAGCCCGTCAAGGGGTTTGAGTGCCGATAGTTCAGCCTGTAGTCTCACACAGCTGTGCATTTGTTCCAAATAGGGCAATGTCCCAACACACTCATTCATATCGATCTCGAGAATATCATCTTTAAAAGACAGCCCTGAGGTTCATACCAATCACGGATAAGCTTCCTGGAGACAGGAGCACAACAACAGGAGAACAATACACAACAATTTACAACAATTCAGGCCAGTGGCTACATGTCAGATAAGCTGTCAGCTAAGTCTCGCTCTCATCCGTGTGCCTTCAGGCAGTGGCTTAGCTAAGTGAATTAGCCGTGCAATCTTACTTACCCATTGCCCAATTCTACGTACCAATAAGACACTCGGCAAGACAATGGAGAACATATGAAGAAGGTGCAAGGTGAAAAGGTCTTGTGGAAACCGTTACAGGAGGTGGCAGAGCAGCTTTGCTAAAAGGGCCTCTGCTGGTCAGGATTTATTCATCCATCTTTCTTCTCTTATTTCCTTCAATTTAGAAAGTAGATTCGACAGGGGTATTAAAACTGTTCATATTGTCTTGGATGGTTTTCATTGCATTATACAAATAAAAAGTATTGGGGGAGGAACCACAGCAACGTACAGGATCACCCTGTGGCAAATTGGTAACCTTGCATTCTTTTTTTCAGGGGCCAGTTATTGCACATAAAATCACCTCTCTGGGAGAAGAAGATATGGTCAATCAGTTAAGAAGCTTATAAAAGCCTCTCTGGATTAGGCTTTTCAACATATCGGGATGCTGGTGAGGTTTCGCTTCAATAGTCGTGCTGGCTGGAAAGGTGTAGATCATAACAATTGCATGACACAAGGTTTTCAACATTTACGCAATATCCCTCTGTCTCGCCACAGCGGCTAAAGCAGTTGTCCTCTGCTGAAATACTCTGAATCCGCAACGGGAAGTTTTTATTTTTAATGCGCACCATATGCCTTAATAAACGCTGAACGAGTCCAAACCCGTATTGTTTGAAAATTCATACCACCTCTGTCCCAAAAGATGCTGACAAAAATATTAGCAGCATACATAGGGTTACAGTTCCCTTGTGTACTGTGAAGGTCTGTGCAAAGGAAAGGCTGATGAGGGGTGCAGGATTTTGGAAGAAATGTAAGATGAGCTGGATAGTCTGAGGTCTGTGCTGCAAAGATCATTTGATATATAAGGGGTTAGGTGTCCAGTATAAATGTTTAATCACTGTCTGGGCTCCTGGTCGTTAACCTCCTTGACAGTGAACTAGTGATGAAGGACCAATCATAGCTCTGTCTAAACATTGGGCATTCACCTTATTACATCTTAAATCTTCCACCCGCGGCAACCTTCCTCCAACAGTTTGCACGGACACTGCTCACAGACCAGCTGTTAGGGTTAATGACACACCTCCCTGCCCATCACTTATCAGTAAGTAAAGATCTATTCCTTTGGTTTCTTATAGTGTGAGAATTTAGGAGCTTATGATGGAGCCTCATGAGATAATATCAGGTTTGCCGAACTTTGTTTTGATCAAAAACAACATTGATCTTGAACCTTTAACCTCTAATGGATAGCTAGTAGATGACACACAAGTGCTCATTTTTCATTGTCGTGATGATGCAGATTATGCTGACGCCAGGAGCCTTAAATGGCATGTGAGTGCTAGGCATCAAGTTTCATCAAATCAAAGCTACAGGGCCCATGGAAAAGTTTTGAAAAAGATACTTCTTTAGCATAATATCATCTGTCTAATTTGGAGATGAAAATAGTTAGAATGGAAATCAACTTCAACCCATTTTTACGGCATGAGCACAGGCTGACACCTTTAAAGACTGGTCATATAGGGGGTTTCAGCAAATGTGAATTATTCTTCAAATTTTTGATATTTCACTTTGTTAACTTCAAACAACATTATTCATGACTTTGTTAATCAAAGCGCGTCCAATGGAGATAATGCTACCAGCGAATCAAGATGCCAGTAAGTGTTTGTACTGGTGTATGACTAACTAATAACTAGTTTACTTTTTAGTTAGTTTACTTAGGCTCATCATGAACAGAAAGTGGCCACATTTAGCTCAACATATAGATACAATAGATGCTGCTCTTTACCTTGTTTTTTAATGGCAAAATAGCAACGTGGTGAACAAGAGCATAAATGGCAATCAGTCAACCTTCTGTGTATTGCAGCAGTGCAGGAAGTATGAGGAAGGCTTGCTTGGGCATCAATTGCTATGCATCTTGCTTAAAAGTGTTCTTTTCAGAATGTGCTGAGCAGAATATGGACACAGCAAAACTCTCGGGATGTATAGGTATCAAGGCCATGCTCCACTATTTTCATATTTATGAGAGATAATCTTGAATCAGCAAAGAATTGAACCATCTAAAGTAGTCAAGATGTTTTTCAAGAGAAGCTTCACTGTTGCTTTTGACCTTTTCATGGCATTGAATGAACAAGAAAAAAATAGTTTGTGGCCCTCATGTACGAACATTTGCAAACGTAGTGTTATGTAGCACCGCCATGGCCAAGGCGCAGATAGCGCTCGCTGTGATACTTTAGTTTAAGTTGTATTTACGAACTCTACAGTACCTTAGGTAATCGTCGCCTTTCTGCTCCCACCATTGCAAGCATTTAAACACGCAAATTGAATGGGTCTCCTTCTCTCTTTCTATCATGGATCAGCAAAAGTCATAAAAGCCAATGAATTGTCACCGTTAAAAAAACGGAGGCGCGCTTTCACGGGCGGTTTCTGTACATACTGCGGAATACATAATTAGGCACACTTGACGCATCCCCTCCCATCTCTTTATGGAAAACTCCCACTTTCCCCTTGACCCGGCTGTGAATGCATATAGTGTGCAGGCAAAATGAAAAGGAAAAGTATTCTATTTTTTCCTTGGACACCTACAGCATTCAACCGTAGCCCCTGAAAATAAAAGTCTGAGAATAGATTCTAGAATAAACGACTCTTTCATGCATTCTGTGAGCAGCTTTCGACTGCCGAAAAACTAGCAGAAGTGGTTTTTGTTTGAAGCCTTCGTAAAAGTTTTGTAACGGACTGAGTGACATATCATGTCGACCTGTTATGAATTGTTCAGGATAAAAAAAAATGTAATTGTAATTTCCTGAGTTTAGGGGGTCAGTGAAGTGATGTCATTAAGCGTTAGTTATCTCTGGGAATGTGTGGCAGACGTGAGGGCGTCTGGGATTGGCAGGGAGAGGTAGGTGGGATGTTAGGATCTGGTCATGCTAGATGTGTGTAGATGAGTGTAGGACCGGGATCTGATGTTTAAGCATATATGAGAAAGCCTTGCTGACTGCCCACGGCCCACAGTCACCTGTTTCCTATTCAAGAATAAAAGTGCAACAAGCAGGTCGAACGTCTCGTAGCTTTCCTTATCGACGCTGTTTGATTGTGAACATGCTTAGGTTCACAATCAAACAAGCATCAAAGCCCAATCAGCCTATTTCACTCCACTGTATGTGAACCACATGTAAAGCCACAGTCATTTCCCCTGCAGAGCACACATACAATTTGCATCCTATTCGATGAGATCACTGCGTATATCCTGCAAAGGCCGGCTGGATCAAAAGTTTATTTCTCAGGGAGCGTGATCATTTTTTAATTATTTTTTTATATTTCCTCAACCATGTCGACGGGTGATGTTTTTCAGGGTGGACTTTCTAAGGCGCAGCAAACAAGAGACACTGCTCAGGCTGGACTGCGGGGAAAGGCAGATCAATGAGACAGCTCAACAGCTCATGCGTAGCAGCTTTGTGGAGATAGTCCTCTGTGCACAGTTCTGCTTTAGAGACCTAAAATCAGTTTTCGGTAGTGGTGTGTAGGGGTTTGCTTATCAACTGTGGATCCCTTGGTGCATGTCACACGGGTAGATGCTGGTGCTCAAGGTGTGAGTATGCCTGTATGAGAGTAAATATCTCCAGTTATAGAGGGGTTGGTGTAGATGTTCAATAATTGGGGTAGAGTGAAGAAAACAACCCTCACTTGTGTGATGCCTCGACACATCTGGCATCAAATTAAAGATAAGACATTTGGAAAAAACAGGTTTAGAAAATAAAGGAATACTGTCCTCATTCAATTAGATCTTGTATTATGTATTTTTCCATCTATTGCCGATCATATTTCAGGGTTCACAATTAATTGCACTTTTGTTAAAATCATGTTTCACTGATCCCAAATTCTGTTGAGGTTTTAATTGAAAACCAGATGGGGTCACCGGCAATGCCAAAAAAGTAAAATATCCTTAGGCAAACAGTGCTCCTTTTCATCTACGGCTCTGCAGATGTATTATAAGTGTGAAGCAAAACAAGAGAAAGGTTATTGTCATGTCAAATAGACGTGCAACCATATCATACACACTTTTAGTATTTTTCACAGGTTCTTCACAAACAACTCAATGTTGTTATTACCCCATTCAAATTAAAGACCATAACAAAACAAAGAGGTTAGAAGTTTTTTTAAAACCTTACACGGTTTATATAACTGCATTTTACCAAGGATTCGGGGCAATACATTTAAATTACGCTGGATGAAAGAATCAGAACACCCTAAAAAGAGTAGTCAATGAGAAAAGTTCTACTGACAAAAGATCACAATTACCTGAGTCAATTTACATTTAGACTAGCATTTTGCAGCAATTTCCACGCATGTCCACAGGCACTAGACAGCTCGATGGAGTCTCACAGTTACTGATAATGGTAATACACCAAGTATTAATTTAGAGTGGAGTCGAAAAAGATTTTCTGCCAATAGCGCTTAATCAGCCGGGGAGGACCAGTGAGTGGGCTGAGGTGAAGCATTCCAAAAGTCTCTCTCTCCCTCACGCCTTAGCAATTATAACCAATAACAACAAAAATAATAATAACTTGTTTTTTTTTTTAAACTGATGATGGCTATATTTTTCTCACTCAGCATAACTGACAGGACTATAGTAGGTATGTTTCATGTGATGTGGAAAATGTACTATACCAATCAAACAACACCTCAATGTCTTCCCTATGAAGGAGATGGATATCAGGTCTAGATGTATGTGTTTGCAAGTTTGTATCACAAGCTCCTCTTATGTTATCTGTGCTTTTCACCAGTGATGCAGTCAGCTACGGTTTCTGTGCAAACGCACACACTATCCATCCCTGTGTTTTTGTCGCTTCAGCTCTCTCATGATGAGACAAACAGGCCTGCATGCAAGAGGTGCATCGCGTCTACGCTTTACAGTGAATCATGTTTAACTTTTTTTTAAATTAAACCAATTCAGCCACAATATTGTAAAAAAAAAAGACTTCTGATAAGGGCAAAGGCTACAAATTCATGAGTTTGTAGGGTTTGTTAGGAAGTCCAATTATTCGAGTCATCCTGACTTTCTCACATCCTTTTCTAGCGTAGATTAATTATTATTCTCTCCTCTCATCCCGCCTGCATTGACCAGGATAATAATTCACCCTTTATTCTCCTTTGGCACACTTAAGGGCCCAATTCCACCATTGCGTGTCTGATCCTCTTATATCAGCTGTCATGTTTTCACTATGCTTTCACTTTTTTTTCCATGCTGCCACTACCACAGCCAACATAGTTTTCAGGGCGTCAACAACTTGTAAACATGGTAATAAGACAAGCATAACCGAAAGAAAAAAAAAGGAATGAAAAAAGGGCATTGCTCATCTTATTAGACGTAAGTGGTGTCAAATGGTTAGGTGGTGTTCTGAGGACATGGAAATAAAATCCTCCTCTTCCTCCCCACTCTTTCTCCTCTTTGTTAATGTATACCATACTATATGCACAAAAACATTACTTTTGTATCCGGCAAAAAACAAATACAGTACACGTTGTATTAAATGGGAATTGTTCTCATGTCAATGCACAAATCCTGAAAATGTGTGAGAAGGAGACTCAAGCATCCACAGCGTAGTGTAATCCTACAGGAGAGTAACTTGTTCACTAAATCCCCCCCCCCCCAAAAAAAAAATCATTTAAGACATTTAAGACAACTTTATACATGTTTGTAAAGCTTGAAGTTACCTTCCGTTCATAGTTTGTTTTTCTTCAGAAAAACCAAAGAAGGTCTGCAAAACCTTCAATATTTTATCAGCTTATATTTCTTTTTCGTTATCATAATTATTTGGACTCTTTGTCTGACAATTCCATGAATACTTAATTTAATGTCTAGTTGGGACACACAAAACACAGAAGTAAAAAAGAACTGATTTTGGCGTTTTTTGTTGAGGTTACTGAGAATCTGACTGCCATCCTGTGTCAGCACACCAGTGTTTGTCTCAACTTGAGAATAAAAGCACAATGCTTCTTCTTCTGGGATTTATATATTTCGAAGTAAATGCTTCCATTCACTTCTAAAACCCTATAGCCAAAAGAGAACAAGAAGGTTAATGTAGTATAAATTGATTCCTGTCCCATCATTATTTGGATTTTCAGGCCATTGGGCGATGTTGTTGGAGGATTCGAAGATGTGTGTGGGGGGGGGGGGGGATATTACAAATCATGCGAGCGCTTTGGAGCAGCGATCAATAGGGTGAGCTGCAGTCAATCTTGTTTATTACTCCTTTTGCAATTTCAGAATTCAGATTTTGTGGCAGGGATAGGAAATGAATGAGTGGGAGCAGCAGAGCGAATGCCAAACATTACCCAACCAGGGAGAGAGAGAGTAGTGAGGAGAGAAAGAGGAGGCAGTGGTGGAGGCAGTCGCCATGGAGATGATAATCCTGGACAAGTTCAGATGGCGTTCTGTTCTCCTCACAGACTACATAGAGACACACACAAACAGAACAATGTGCGGTTCCTTCTCACCGTATGCCTGGCTGAGTCCACACAAACGCGGGGTCTTAAAGATCAACAAGATATTTGGGCTGCTCAGCTCACAAATCAAAGGGGAGTGAAGAACACTTTGAAACCTGGAAACAAGGTTGGCAGTATCAGAAATAAATTGAAAATTACATTAGTATCCAAATAGTGCGATTGGCCCTTCGCTTTCATGAACACTGCAAGAAGGTATTGAAGCTGTATCCATGAAGTCAACAACAGACATCTCCATTTGATTGCACCTTATTCTTTACCCACAGGACTTTAAGTGAACACTGCAGGTCAATGAAAGGGCCGGGGGATATCAAGCTTAGAGGACAAGACACAGACAAGCAGCCAATGACAAAAGGGTTTGATGGAGGGCGAGGGATTTTGCGAGGGATGAGGCTACTTAGAGAGATTCACAAGTGACTCTGGGGCTACAAAGTGAATCAAGAAGCAGCTTGTGTGCGTTTGTGTGTTTGTGGGTGTGTTTGTGTGCATGTGTGGGAGAATTTATATTTGGTCTGGGACGTGTCACAGTATCCACCATTTTTTGCTTCAAAGCAAATTTTAAGACTAATATCGAACAATGTGATGCCCCTGTGTTTAAAGGTAAAGAGGGAACAAATACATTATGTGCTGAATATTTAACTCTTTACTCATTTTAGAATGAGGTTGTTTGCTTGACACAGCTCAACGGTTAGGTATGGGAAATTAAGTGGGTCTTTGGGATTAAACCATATTGATCTTCAAACCACTTGGAAAGTGGAAAGCGTGAAAGCGACAACGAGCGTGTTAATACTGCCTGAGATTGACAGCATTACTGACACGTCTGAGCAACCACTAATTATTTGATTTGTAACAAATACATTAAAAATAACATGCTATGGATTCGCACAAGATTCCACTCTCGCTTTGTTAGTTACAACTTGCCATCAAAGAGGATACATTTTTGTTGGAGGTGCAGGATATTTTTTGTCTATGTTAAAAATAACTTGGTATATTTGTTCTTTCTTTACTTTCAGCCCTGCCTTAGCTAGCACTGTATGTAAGGTTTTAGCATGGCACTGAGAAACATCACTGCTCTGATCAATATAGTTTGATGATTCATTTCATGATATTCTCCAATAATAGAAGGGGGAAACTACTTTTTTGGTGAACAAGACAAACACATTATATATTTATAACCTAATCAATCTTCACTCGCTGTTTATGTTGACCTGGACTAATTTGATTCACACCAAACGTGTAAACCAGTCTTTTCTACTGGTTTACCATTGTTTTGCAATGGTCTGCTGGAGCTGGTCTAGAAGGTGGTTGACAGTTTGACACTGCTGTCATGTTTTGGGTTGTTGGAACAATCCACTGTCTAGTTGCAGACTCCATCTTCTCCTCCTAACTCTACCTTTGCTTCTCCGTCTTTTTTTCCATTTAAATATGCACATTTAATTTGGTAAAGCAGTTATTGAACATATGCAACAAAAACAATCCAACTCAATCTCTCGCTAAAGTATTGGAGCCGTATTAAAATTCAGTTTGCATTGCCCGGACTTACAAGTTGTGTGTGTGTTTGTGTGTATGTGTCACTGCATGTGCCTTGCCTTCATAAACATTTTGCCCCCCTCTGTTTTTCATCAGAATGTCTGTTTCAGACCGAGCAGAACCAGAGACATTGGGAGCAAGCAAGATGGAGAGAAAGAGAGAGACCCGGCTGCATCACAATCAGCCTAGCTCACTGAGGCAGAACTGTGCCTAAAATGCAGGGACTGAGGTGGACTGCGCTTCACACTCCCATTTCCAATTTGCAATCACCACAGTCCAATGCAATTCAAATAATAATAACAAATGGGGTAAAACTGGATGGATATATGCTGCATGCTGAGTTTTTTCAATATATGGCACAAGTCATGCACATTAAAGTAGTAATGTGTCAGGAGATTCAAAGAGGTAGAGGGCAGGTTAAGATAAGAAGGCTGAGAATTGTATGTAATAATACAGCAGTATTATGTAGTGAGTCTCAACTCTCCTAATTAATATGCCAGACAAATATGGCAAAAATATATTAACAAATATTTTTAAACTGTAAAACAGTTGAAAGTCTAAACATAAAATCAGCAGATGGATAGTTCATAACCAGACTAAGAAAACACACCTTTTTAAAGTGCTAAGTAGGTGTAAAGGAAAACTTTTAGAAATTACAAAGGGCCCTGTGAGTCAAATATTTGGTTTGAGATTGTGGGCTGTACAAAATTAATTCAATTCATTTAAAAATAATGTGTGTTTTCCCAAAATGCAGCATGTGCTGTTAAAATGCAATGGAACCCTTTTTTTGTATACATGCGTTGGCGGTTTTAAGCAAGCGGCGGTAAACACGAACTGCTGCAGCGACATGCGGTCCGTACCCGATCGATTCAGACAACACTCTGCACCTTGTACATGTTCAGCGTTACGGCTGGTTATCATGGTCCCCATTTAAAAATACCCATACTAATATTCATCACTACTTCCCTCTGTTAAGGTCTTCCTACATGCCCAGGTTTCATGTCAAGCATTCAAATGAATACAGTTGATCTAGAGTTGCCAGCGACACAATTATCTCTCCCACAAACGGGTTAATCCTGGGAAATTGTAGCATGCCCTATACGGTACATTTATCCTCTCCACACCTCTCCCCTTTTACACACACAGAAATAAGCATGCCCAAATGTAATTCAAGTGCTGGGCCAATTGAAAACACATTTCTGTTCATTTTCCACAGAATAAAATGGTGGCTGTGGTAATCTAGCCAGACGACAGCGCACAAAGCCTGCAGGATCAATTTACTCTCTAATCCTATTGTGTTCTGTGTACCTGCTCAGGCTTGTATCCTCCTTTCCACTGCATTCCCCTCTATTATGAAGCACCTATTAAAACAACCACATTCACCTGAAAGGTAAGCACTCCGGGCTATTAGGCCTTTTCCTCCAGGGAAAGTTGTCTTGATTGCTTTCTTTTTGTCATCGAGTTTTGTTCAAACCATTTTAGAGGGGCAAATCTGTTTCATGCCGTCTAAAAGATGCTTTAAATGTAAATCTGAGATCACTGCGTATCCCGCTAGTATCTTTCTCTGCTTGTGATTTTTTTGTGTTCATCTAACCTAAAGGGAATGAATGGTGAAATCAAAAAGATGAACAACATTGAAAGAATGTTGGCTCACTTTCTAGTAGAAACCTATTGATAAGGATGTGGTTCTTTAGAGGTAATGCTCAAAACTGTTTATTCAATAGAGTAAATCTTTATATAATCCATTTTTTTATTGTTTTTATTTGTCCAGGAGAAGTTGGGTAATAATATTTGGATGTATTTCTGGCCTGCTTGTTTTGTTTTGTACCTTTTCAATGATACAAAATATATAAAACAAAACCTAATGACAGCATCTATACATAAAAAACACCACTACTTGCTGAACATAAGTGTTAACATTTACATTGTTTCCAGTGGTACTCAGTACTTGGTGCACATTTTTCTACATCAGTGAGCTACAATTTGTGTTTATTAAAGTGAGAATATAAAAAAATACTGAAAAGAGTATACAGTATGTGATTTGCCTCATGTTCAAGAGAATCGAGAATCAAAGTGTGAACCTCATCAGCAAAGCAGCAAAATCAAACCGCGTGCGTCTAGTGCGGCTGCTGCAGCAGCAACTCCTTGCCATCGATCTGACTGTCAGGCTTTTCGCCAATGACATGCACAACGCCTTCACATAAGTAATAAACAAACCATTTGCCACCCTACCCAGCACAACAGTGTGTAACACCCCCGCAAATTCCTCTTTTCTCCATCCTCCATCTGTCTGCTTTCCTTTGCTGTGCTGGCAAAGCTATTCCTCAGTGTGCAGGTCCCTCCTCTGAGGTGGTAAAGGAGCATCAGCAGGTGTGGGACCGCCTGACAGAGAGGAGACCAGCACTGGTGCAGCTGGAACCAGCAGGTGTAGGGGACAAACGGCGTCAGGCTGTGCTGAGCCATGCTCAGCGAGACCTCCAGTGCACTAACTAGCTGGCTTGCTTCAGCTTCTTGTCGTGTCCTCTGCCTTAGAGTGTTCCTCCCGCTAAAGGGGAGAGAGGAAACAGTGGATTCAAAATGAATCTATTTGCACTAGATTAGTTGTTTCGTCTTTTGTTGAGTACTGAAAAAACAGAACAGAAATATATTGGATCGTGATTGTTCATTAATTTCTTTCATTGAGACCAGAAATCAAATGTTAATGTTTTCCTTGCATTTTTCCAAGTGACAATGGCTTCAATCAGGAGGCAATGTTTACAATTATTTTGTCCAACAAAATTATACGGTTGACAAACAAAGACGGATTTCATCAGTGGGATTCAATTTGACCAAGAGTATCGGAATCATTTGCAAGACATGGTGCATTGTGGATCTCAGTTTATTACAGTGTAGACTTTCTAATATGCAGCAACCACTCTTTAATGTCAGAGGTCATACCGTAACAGAATCTTTTTTTAATCCTTTTTTTAGAGAAATATTGTATAAAAAAATCCCACTTTTTGATAATGAGTCATATATGTAAAAGTATGAGCCTGTATAGCTCCTGGAGGAGCTGGAGGAATTTATTTTTTCAATATTATTGTAGAAATAGATGTGACTGTCACTCTCCTGGCGTGTATATTGTATTTTAATGTTACTATAGATGATGATGTTCCATCTTTAAATGTAGTCTGTGTCTCTGGGGAGCCATTTCCAGAGTTCTTGTCCTTAGGAAAACACAGCCTGTAAATTTAAACTGTAGGTATTAAACTGAGATTCCTGTTCAAACTTGTGATCAGAAGGACTCAAAACATTTCCAATGGCGACTTGTTAAGGACAAATGTATGAGACCTTTGCTCTCCCCGAGAAATAAGCAGACTTTTTTTTTAATTTGTGAGGAGTGAGGTGGTGTTGGTGGGCTTAAGGTTCCAATTAAAATTGTTTCTTTAGCAGAAAAGAATCTCCAAGCACTTTGCTACCCCACTCCCAGCTTAACACAGAGCTGTTATTTATGCTTTCATTTACAGACGATTCCCTTAAGCAGGATCCCCCACTGAGTAATTAAGACAGGACAAAGTCCTTCAAGAGGTGTGACGTAAACAGTGGGGGGCAGAGTTCAAGAAAACAGAAAGTTAAGGAGAGTGCAAAGTTGCTTTGCACCAAAATATTAAAACCACCTACTGCCCAAACCCGACAAAGGGGATTTAACTCTAGGCCTGAATGTAAACAAGCTACCGTAACCTTTACCCCCTCACACTCATCCTATTGATGACTATGAATACATTCAGCATGGTTTCGGAGGTGAGCACTTAAGAATGTGGCTAAAGCTTTGTGTTTTAACACAGTCAGAGTGTGGGACTGTGCAATATTACACCGTAAAAATAAATGGGGTTGAAAAAAACAAAGACGATGTGTTTTTTATTCTAATGAAGTTTTTACAAGCATTCTCTGTTTTGTGTTGATGGGAGAGGGCGAATGCGTGTGTACTTGTGTATTTCATCGACCAATATATTTCTGCCTCACCTGGGAGCTTCAGTTACAGCTGTGTGATTGTGTGGCAGTGTGATCTTTCAGCCACATTTGACCAACGCCGTGTTGGGAATGAATGGCTCCTTGAATTGCAATGTGCCAATGTTAAAAGACGTGGGTTGGTCACACGAAATGCACCTGGGGTTCCTGTTCCTTGCTCCATCCATTATTCTGAGATTGAATCAATAGAGGCCGGCTGATCTGAGCGCTCTGACACTGCCAAGAGCTGCATACCATCATTTACTTCCAACACTTTGGCTAATGGAGTCACACCAATGTCAGATTGAAGGGAGTCCGTTGTGGCGGCCTGCCTGGATAAACTGTCAGATATTAGGTGGCCCGAATGATCATTACAAGACCTATAACCAAGCCCAGATTTCTATTTAATACACCTGAGATAGTGTAATGATGTGTTGCAGGGGCAGAGATTGGATTTGAGGCAACGTTGGGAACGGGATAGGATGCCTATTACGTAAGATACTACTGAATCATTTCCACTGGGTTTCATTGAATTTCCTTTTGTTTTCTATAATCTGCAGTGGTGTCTTTGATTAAAACTTAATTTGGGAGGGCTGAAAGTGAACTGAGAAAAATAAAGAAGGGAAATGGCAATATGTGGAGTTGCATGGCAGATCATTACAGGATCAAGCTTAGATGATGCTTTCGGTAATGAGTGACCTTGTAGAAAGAGGGAGCTGGAGTCCGGATTTGTAATCTGTCGTTATGGCCTTTTGGCCTTTTATGGCCTTAATTTGTTATTAATCACATTTCAATTTACCTCAGCGATATTGCCATTACAGCAGGTCAATTCGAGTGGTGAAGGCAGCATAGGGGCATTCTTTTCTTTTATAATTCCAATACAACAGTATTCGCAGATTATGAAATCCCAAAAATCATTTAATCATGTATTTTGACTTCTTATCGTGATTTACTTTCTATTTTGCTATACAGAAGTAACATAGCAACACATACTGTACATTCTTATTAAAGCAAACGATTACATTTTGAGAATTGACATCACAATGTCTTTTAAGGAATTGGAATCTCACCAGTATTTCATGATAAATTAAATAACAGCATGCTTGTGAAATGAAAACTGTGAGAAGCCATGGACATTACACACCGTCTTACTCCTCAGCATCCAGACTGTGAATCAGTGCGAGCAAGGTCAAAAAAGATGCAGCAGAAACTACTTTGCCATTGGATCACACAAGATTAAGTTGGGAGGTTTATAGCTTGTGTTAGCTCGGTGACATCGGCCTTCTTTCCTGCCTGGTTCTAAAAGGTGAGAATAAAAAGTGACAGTAAAGAAAGTACATTAGAAATGTCATGAGCGACATCTTTAGCATGAACATATCTGGAACCTAATATTTGTATTAAAATAAGTAATTATAAGCAACTAAAAGCAAATATTTCATCACAGAGAAGTGTTTATTTGCAAATTGAAAGGACTGCTTCTCTTCCTTCTCATATTTCAACATGACCCGTTCTACTCCACTCAGCAGGGTTATGATTTACATTGTGCAGCCCCATTTAAAAACGTGTCATCGTACCGCAGAGCTTGGTATAAATCAGAGGTCGTAGATTGAGATATACCCAACTGATTATTAGCACAGGGTGTGGGACCTGTGATGAATGCTCCCATTATCTGCTGATGCATGAAGAGCAAAGTACATCATCACCTCTTCCGTATGAAGCCATGACAATTCAACATTTTAGGCACTGCTCCACTGGCACAAGAGGGGAGGTAGGGATTTGTCATTAACACTAAAGGACTGCCGTGGTCTTAACTGGCTGTTGTTTTTCCAATGAGAGTAGTGTAGGCTGATGTATGGTCGAATTGAACACGTTAAGCGTAGCTTTTAATCATTCAAATTTCATGTAAATCAAAAAAAAAAATCCACTCTTTGTATGGTTGGTCTTTTAGCAATTTATTCATCAAATTTGTTGTCTCATACCTTTTGTAACATATAGGCAGAAATTGTTAACTGAGGTAACTAGTTTGTTAACTGTGGCATTTATAGAAACATACTGTTTGGAGAAACACTTCCTAAGAAAAAAAAAATGCCTAAATTGTATTTTTGGGGGACTCCCTAATGATTGCAAAAAAATACAGTGTGAAGTTTGGTTTTTTTTAAAAAGCTCTTCTGATATCTGTCATGCTGTTTTTGTTTTTTCCTTTTCTTCTACATTTCAGGCAATATGTATTAATAATGGGTCTTGAACAATCTTTTATCCATTCATCTTGAGTCTTTCTTGATGCCTGTTTCTTCCAAGTGTTTAGATGGAAGAAAAACACGAGATTATTGCTTGAGCTGAAATGAGATGAGATGCGGCCACTTGTGAGCTAAAGTAAAAGCCCGATAATTCCAAACAGGTAGGCCAAAAATACTTGGAAATGGTTCCTCTTTGCTCATTTTTTCTTCCCATCTATAGAACACAAGTGGAATTGGGAGGGAATGCTCGGCTCACCGGAAGGAGAGTGTGAAAGGTAAAGGGAGCTTGGTGAATTACCTGAACGCAATTACTGTATCCAACATCCGCCATCCATCATTGCATCCTCCCCCAGCAACTGATCCGCCCTTTCATCCCCATATTTGGGTTGGCATTTCCGCCAGATCATTCAGACACTCTGTCATCCAAAAGAGGTACCTCTTTGGACCACTTCAAAACTTGAAGGGCATTCTTTAACAACCTTTACTCTGATCTTCCTATTGCTCTTTTCTCCCCTATGTATCTCACTTTAGCAATCTCTGACTTGAGGTAATCTGTCCTAAACAGTCAAGTCTCATGAGGCAAAGGAGAGCCTTAGACCAACTTCTTTCCCGTTTATCAGGTATGGAATTGCTCCAAGGCATATATTGGCCGATGGGATGAAAGATCAAATGCCTTCCAATGATAAAACATCCAGTTGGAGATTGCAGTTGGATATTTTTCAAATATGAAATGTATTACTGACAATCTACCTGGTTTTGTCAACTTCTGTGCATTCCGGACTCTCTTATTCTTTTTCCAAAAATGTAATAAATCATATTTAGCTCCCGACAGGCTGTAACAAAAGCCGGAGAAGCCCCCGATTGTCTGATCCGTAATAAAACAATAACTTTTCTTTGAGCCATAGGGTCACTGCAACTATACAAGGTTTTGCAATATTAGATAGAGATTAGATTGGAGGCAAAACTCTAATTTATTTATTTTTAGAAAAGCCCAAAAGGGCAGAACATACCTATATTTGCAGCACGCATAGATTCAAATGTATTATCTAAAGCACTCGGCAGGGTGTGATGGGACTAAAAATGCATTATCAGAAGAGTGGTGAACTCCTAGAATGGCAGAACAGGTGTAGCTGGAAGACAGGTGAGTGGGTTGAGACAGAGGATAGGTAAAGTATAAGGTTATGTGGCTGCATGCCAAATGCAGGGATCTAGTGTTACCATCGCAGGGTTACCAAGGTTAGACCTTGGGTGCTGCCATTAATCATCACACCCCTGTCTGTGTGGGTGTGTGTGTGTAACTGTGCAGTCCAATATAATTGTATTTTCCCTTAAGAATAGGCCCAATTGAAATATTCATGACCTACTTTGACACTGCTATAGCTGTACATACTGTACTGTACTGTACTCACACTATTATGAAAGATTAACCAAGCTTGCTTTTGTCTAATGGTTCTCTCTTGTCTTTTGGCCGTCTACGTCTTGTGACAAACTGATGCGTGCGTCCCTTCTATTTTTTTACCCAATGTCTGTAGCCCTGGAGCTCAATTACCCTCCAAGAGTACAGAGATCCTTTCACAAAGCCAGGTCAGGCTTCAGTGTTCACCACGCTCACAATACACTGCTGCAAAATTCCCAACATACCTGCTGCGGCCTCTGGCCCCGAGTTCACAAAGCCGTGTCTCATCCACCTTTAGTCTGCTTTCAAGTCTTCAAGTCCAAATTCACAAAATGTTTGCATCTTTTATTTTGCTTATGGTGTCTCATATCTCTTTTATTTGGAGCCTGTCGACTCAATGCCTGTTAGCTAAATCACACTCACCACTGGAACAGATGGATGTGTTTTCAATGGACTATGAATTTTTGCACCTTCAAACATTTAAGCAGTTGCCTTTAATTCAATTGGTTTCCATCACACTAGTCAAAGGGCCACACGTTTTCCTATTGATCGACCCGAAGCATTTACATCAAGAAAGTTCTGCAATGTAAATGCAATGAGCACTCAAATGGTCTTAGTGGTTGACCGCAAATGTCTGTGAGCACTATCTTTAGAAACAATTCCCCCCTTTAGTTATTTCCTGGGACCTAAACAAGCTAAATTAATTAATATTCTGTCTGAGGCCATTGGGATGATTAAGCTGTTACGGTCAGCATTGAATACTTCTTATAACACCAGGGCCTAAGGTGTCATAAGAAGTATTCAATGCTGACCAGTAAAACAAACCAGAATGGACAGTTCACTTCCTGTCAGAAAGGTCAGAGCCCCAGGTTATTCAGCATTAGAGATGGCCAGCACGCCAATCCTTGGAGTTGAGCCACAGTTTGGTGTCCAGAGTGTGAAGTGAGCTAAAAAACCCCAGAAAGTACCACATTGCATTTTCAGATGGAAGCTGCTCAGTCACAGCTTACTGTATATAGGTCTACTGCATTCATTTTCAGGTCAGCACACAACAGTAGGGTTTAACAGAGCAAAAAATCATAGTGCAGACAGCATGAGGGGGTATGTGCAGAAAACATCTGATTTCACCATTGGTTGTAGCCTTGGAGAGAAAACTATATGGGACTATAAGATGTTTAGAGGAATAAGAGGAAAAGACAGATATGTGGGCTATAAGCAATGATAATAGACAAACTGAAGTTTGGATATAACAGTTGCCATGACGCCAAGTGACAAGCCCTCCAGTAGCCTTATTGATTACGCAGGGAGCAAAGGGGTTACGATGGATGACGAAGTTTGGACTTCAGCACAACTTGTTATGTGTTATTTTTCTGTTATTACCTTCATCACATGACAAAACCATGATGTTTCCCCAGTCAAAGAAAATGACTGATTATTCGTTGTGCTTGAACCCAATCAAATATTTAAAAGACACATTGTATCAACAAAAAACTGAAAAACATACACTGCTTTCTTGCTGTAATCCCACTCACAATGCAACTCTGAAAGATCAATTCACGGTTTGTTTTCCAAACAATTGGAAGGCATGATTATGGGCTCCAGGGAGGCATAAATTAACAGTCCAAGCCACAAGTAGAACATTTGGGGTTTTGAGGAGAGGGCACTGCTGTGCAATTTCTATACTGTATATCTGATATCATGTTATTAAACTTTTCTTTCTAAGACTTCCCCAAAAATTAAGAATGCCTCTCTTATAATGAGTAAAGGCCTGAATGGATTGAGATGTTGTCAAGAATAATTGCACTAATGTCAAATATATCAATATATTACCCAGAAGCTAATACAAGTAATTAATTCTGCTGTTGGGACAGGAAAGAGAGGAAGTGTGACCCAAAAAGGTTGCCATGAAATGGAGCCTACAGAATGTGATCTATTTGTTATTTAATGTTCACTCTATTCTGAAACAAAGTTTTCCACTTTTTCAATGTGATGGCCATGCCTTTCTACTAATGGGCTGTTATCTCATGCTAAACTGGGACTGTCTGTTTCCAGGGACATGTTTGCCTTTGATTTATAACTCCCCATAGTCTCCGTGTTCCCTCCACTCCGATTTAAACCTTGTTCCACTATATACCAGCCGCTTGCATCCATATTTGGGGGCCATCTCCAATCCTCTGCTGGGCAGAGTGAGAGGAGATTCATCATTGTTACTGCAGCGACAGGTCCATAACCTCCAGAGACCAAGAAAACAAAAGAAGAAACATCACAAAGAAGCCATTCTGAAAAACTAATTTAAGGACTGTGCCAAACTTTTCAATGTATTCACTTTTGATGTGTTCTAATGAAAGTAATGCCTTGTTCAACACCATATTTAAAGCGTTTTGCTTTTCTACTCTGCTGGTGCAGTCCACTAAAATGTATAACTGTAATGGGCTTGAGTCAACAGTGCCAATTATGTTTTTTTTATAAAACGATCTTTCATATGAGTGTTAGTATTGTGGCCCCAATATTGCAGAAGGGTTTTCAATCTGAATTTGCAGTATCATGGGAAATTATGTGCTGAGAAATTGAGTGAATGAATTAGTTGATTTCTTTTCCTTGCACAAATAATTTAGCCCGCTTGGTGGAATTAGTGGAATTGTTAAGTATTGAGGACTGGGTTTTTATCTGAGAAAATCAGAGTTATAGGTGTCTTTATGAATGTATTACAGGGGAAAAAATGAGATACTGTAGTAACTGTGATTAAAAACAATCGTCACAATTAAAGCAGAGGACCAGCAAATAAATACCGATCAAATTGGATTCCACACAATAGCTCACATTCCAAAAAAAACATACAGCAGTATCTCAAGGAAGACCATTCAAGATGTTGTGATCTTTTACTGCATAGCTCTCCTCCCTTTTCCAATTTCCTTTTTTCTATCCTTTGTTACCCTGTGAGTGTCATCACCTCGTTATCTTTCCGAATGGCTGTGGAGCGAGGAAGCCTTTGCACCATGTACCACCCTGATGTATTCCTTTCCATCCTGGCTGGGCTATCAGATATAATACTGCTACTACTGAAAAGGGTTACGTTCCTTTATCTCTAAGATCTCTCTAACGGCTTTGTTTTTATTTTATTAGACTTTAAAGTTGGATCTCTCTGTGATGTCTTTTTGCACGTTTTCTACACCTCTTGACTAAGTCTAGGTGCGTCTTAGGTCAGTCGAACCATGACTAATGTCTTTTTTTAAGTTAGTTACTCTGATGCATGTACGGATAAAGATGCTTGCCCGCTATTGGACAAGAGATGCAGCAACAAACATCATGTCACCAGCATTTAAGCAATGTTTTGTTTGTAAAGTTTTCATAGAAGTTCAAAGCAGCAATGGATCACTTTTGGTTCATTGTCAAGATTAGACAGTAAAATCTTAGCCTTTGTCTTCATTGTCGACACACCTGCTAATAATAAACGTCATCCATGTTGTCATATCAATGTTAGTCAAAAAAGAGAGGTGATAGGAGACACACAGCTGCACAAACAAACATGGTTAAATGCACTGCTGGGAGAGGATCGAACCGCTTGTCAGGATATGGGACCAAACACCTCTCTGCTAAAATGGCTGCAGGCTGGAATCATCCGTGTGTGAGATCTTGAGTAAACGGCAGAATCTTGCCGTGTAATGTCCTATCTTAGACAAGGCAACAGATGCGTGACGTACATTGGCGCATGAGATACGTGCTCAAGATGGGAGGGAAGTGTGACAGTAGATAAGCTCGGGAAGAAGCTGAGGGAAGGATGTGCTAGTGTGTGTGTGTGTGTGTGTGTGTGTGTGTGTGTGTGTGTGTGTGCGAGGTGGGTAGACAGGATAGGAGAGTAACTGTGCCTTAAACTTCAGATCAATGTCTTCCATCATCTGATTTGGCTTTGCCAGTTACTTCAGATTTTATGAATCTGTCTTTGACAAGTTTTTATTGTCTGTCTTATTGTATTGAAGTGGCTTTATGGACACTAAACTCATCCAAGTTCCAGCCAGGTTGAAACGGGGTGTCTGTCTTGGACCCATGTAATACATTACGGCATCTATCGGAGAGCCATTTGCGCTTACTCCCCTCATGAAATCGGTGTGTCTTATAAGCTTTCCACAACATATTAGCTTCATTTAACAACAAATCACAGAGAATACTTTTTCCAGGATCATTTCAGTCCCCTGTCATGGGTTTTGCATCAGGAGTATTGATGAGGTTCAAATCCTAACAAGAATATCTACTATTAATATATTCGGACCAGTTGATGAAATATAGATTAAGACAGCCATTTTCCAAATGAATGCATGCCATCTGACATGAGCATATTTGCAGTATCTATTAGGCTTTGATAGGTCAGCTGATAAGCACGAGAGGTTTTCTCAGATGACTATGATTTGACATGCAGCAATTTTATGAATTTACTTTGTGTGGTTGTCAAAGCCATGTCAATTTTGCGATGACCCGTCAACGTAGGAAGTGAATTGATAGTTGTATGGGCTGTTTCCACCAGCCTATAAACTGGTTCATTATAATGTTGAGCCGCTTTTAGTGCTTTTAAACAAATGGCGCAAGCAAAGAGAAAAAGTTTATTGTAGCATACTTGTTATTCCCCAAAGCAGCTAAACCTGTCGTTTCATTCCTTTCCTGTTGATGGCGATGTTTGACGAAAATGGATTCAGGCTATCCGGTGGAATGACGGACCAAACTTTAGCATTAAAAAGGGGGAGCACTCATATCTATGGGAGCACTTGTGCCTGCAGCAGATCACTGTTTGCCGTTTGAAACTAGAGGCCCACTTCGAGCAAACGGCTGACGGTGGGCAGCCGGACACCGGCGTGCTGGCCGCACCGGACGAGTTTGACATATGTGCCCAAGTCTTATTCCTTGGAACGAAAAAACGGAGCCTGTGTTTGAGCCGGCAGATGTTAAAGTCTGCATTCGGCTAACATTGTCGCTACACACAAGACGTTCACTTGGACAGACTATAATGCTTTATTAAAGTATTATATATCCTCTATACTCTACATACATTGTGTTCAGTAGCTAACAGTTAGCCTGATCGCTATCACTTAAGTAAACTTGATACTGATGGACAAATTGATGTGTACCATTTATTTTGTGGAGTTTTCCTCCATCAGTCTTGCAACATCAGCAAATGTAAGTGTAGATAAATCTGTGAGCGATGTTGTGAAAACTCCATTATCTCCTGATGTGTTGACACTTGACAGGAAGTCCACTTCCACATTGATTACACATTTCCGGTTTTTGTGGTAGAGGTCTGTTGTCATGTCAACAGCCCTTAACAAGAACAACACATCTGATTCATTTGTATTTATTCATATCAATATAACACTATACATATAACACTTTTCCTATACAAAAACAGAATACAAAAATGAAATACATTTTGTGAAAATAAATTATGAAATAAGTGCAGCAACAACATGGACAAGTTTGTTTAGAATTCTCTGTTTGTAGCCCATTTTTCTGAATCATTGGAACTTCTTTTTCAGATTCTGTAACAAGATCTGGCTCTGAGTCACTTGAATCGGGATAGTATACCTGAAATCACCTCCATCTGCACCAATAAATAAAGAGTAACTATTTTAATTGTGATCAAAATAAACTTTTGTATCTCTTTTTGGAAACCAGTCTCTCGCCTGCTCAGTGTAACGACCTTGTGTTGTCCTTTGTTAAGATTTAGAAATGTACTTTATTCATAGATTTCTCTTCCTTTTCCCTCGGTTACTTCCTGGGTTGGCGTTGCTGGTTTCTTTTTGTTCCCTTTTTCCTAAGTTAAAATATAAACGATCGTGGCAAATTATCAAGAAATTTACCCTTTTCTAGTACGTTGATGTTTCACACACTTTTTGGCCGGTTGAAAGGACGTTGAAATTAAGTCATAGACGTTCAGACCCAGTTTCAACCAACCAACTTGTGCTCACTGGGGAGAGAGAAATATGCGCATTTTTGAGTCGGAAATGTCAGCTAAAGATGGAAATATCAAGGTTCGTTTTACACTCAGCTGAAGTTGGTCCAGTTTGTTGCTCAGTGAGCGCACGTTGGAGTGAGAACCTCAAACAACGAGCCATGAGAACGATCCATTGACAGGGTTCATAAAAGAAGAACATACATTTTACATATTTTCTGCTGTGGTTCTCAATATTGGGGGGGGGGACACGACCCCCCCAATGGATGCGTGGTTACGCCTATGCTTGCGTGGGTATCATTTAAAGGTCAAATGAATAACCTTGACCCCCACCATTACCCTACGACATAAAGTCACGTATACGCTGTATCTTTGCACCGATGAACTGACGCAGCAGTCATTTAATGCAGTGTGTCTCAACTGGTGGGTCCCGTTTGTAGTGGGCCTTTGCATGGTAAATTAAAAATGAATAAATAAATTTCCGTCCATGTTTTCAGTCAACGCGGCAGAACGCGAAAGCACCCCACGTCAACATCATGTAAATTAAGTTTGAGTATGTTTGTTAGTAGTGAATCAAATTAATATGTGCTTTTAAATGCCTGACTTAGTTCTTATGAAAATAGTTATGTTTCAAAGCACGATTATTTACTTTGAAAGTTACTTTTTTTTCTTCCTGTCATGTATTTGAAGGTAAGATGTCTTAAGAAAAGAGAAAGTGAGTAAACACTTGAATACTAAAATATTAGCAATCCAACTTGCATGTGTCTTTTATATACAAACCCTCATTAACTCAAGAACATTGTAGTTTAACGGAAGTCAAAAAGTAATTAAAAAAAACAGAACGATGATTATTTGTGGTCGAAGGAACAGAGAAATGGATTTGGTTTAGATTTTATTTATTTATTTAACATTTATATTCAATGTTAAATTCTGTGCTGATAAATTGAATAGTCAGCTGTTTCGGAGTCACGTGTGGTCCTCATGAAGTCTTGGTAATCCACAGTTAGAGGAGGAGAAAAAAGCTGAGGATTGTCATCGGGATGCAAAGTGAACGTAATACAATATTTATACTATCAGTGTATAATTATGTATATATATTGTTGGGTTCTGAAGCCCCTCAAAGAAGATCACACTACGATGAATCATATTTATATGCTCTTATGGTTTATCACAGTTTATCTGGTGCAATACTTTGCCACATTCGGCTGTCTTGCATCCAATTGCCTAACTAATACCTGACAGGAGAAAAAACTCCCATCAAAAACCCTCTTTCGGAAAAAAGATGGGAGAAATCCATAAAGGACGGCAATTAGCTTCCGTCCCCAGGTTTTAACATTACATCATGACAGGATGTTAATGTGTACAGTATTTATATGATTTACATTACTATAAATTGTTATTGACTATAATTCACATTCACTTCATTTAACATACAAATGTAATATCTACTATCTAACATCACACAAACTACAATTCTACACTAAACATTGATACATGTAACATACTTCAAACAATATATATATATATATATATATATGCAGTAATCAGCAGTTAGAGGAGCAGAAAGCTGAGAATTGTCATCGGGATTCAAAGTGAACGTAATACAATATTTATACTATCAGTATACATGTGTGCATGTACATATGTATATATATATGTGTGTGCATATATATATATATGTGTGTGTGCATATGTACATATATATATGGGATTGATATATATATATATGTGTATGTATATTGTGTATATGTGAATTTATATATATATGTGTGTCTAAATGTTAGTGGGAATAAGTGTATTTATATATATATATATGTGTGTGTGCATATATATATATATATATTTATTTATGTGTGTGTGCATATATATACATGTATATATATATATATATATATATGTATATATGTGTATGTATATTGTGTATATGTGAATTTATATATATATGTGTGTCTAAATGTTAGTGGGAATAAGGTATTTATATTTATATATATATATATATATTTATGTATATTTGTGTGTATCTAAATGTTAGTGGGAATAAGTGTATATATATATATATATATATATATATATATATATGTATATATATATATATATATATATATATATATATATATATATATATATATATATATATATATATATATATATATATATATGTATATTTGTGTGTATATAAATGTTAGTGGATATGTATATTTGTGTATATCTAAATGTTAGTATTTTAGTGCATCCCTAAGTAATTTTAGCTATAGGTTTGCAGTCTTTTCCGATCATCTAAGCCATGGGTGATTCTTGAGCTGCTCCAGCGTTGGGCCTGTGAAAGGGTTGAATCTCAGGCAAATCTGGAGGAAGTCCTTGAAGTCTGGAGAGACAAGGAGAAGAAAGGTGAGGACCATCCTCAGAATGTGAAATAAAAAGGAGCAGATTTGTGTCTCTTGACAGGTTCGTGTGTAATGTTCTTAGATTTGGAGATCCTGAAATCCCAGAAAGAACGTTAGGTAGGTTGTCGGCTCTTAATTCTCCTGCAGATCCCAACATCTTGTTTCAATACATTTGTGAGTGACCTGGACTATATGTCACCTAAACTCTACCCACCCTACGATGGTAATAGCAATTTTAATTGGACGCTGAACATAATGAAGCCTAAAACTACTAACTTTGTTTGTTCTCCTCCTCACTGAACTCAATGACCCGCCTCTTCTTGCCCATCGGTTCGTCCTCAGCAGCGGTGATCTTTCTCTTGACAGCTCTCATGCCGATGCACCTTCCTACAGACGAGCAAAAAAAAGTTTGTCTTTTCTGCTCAGCTGAATCTTCTTTAAAGGAGTATTTTATCACTTTGAACAGATTCTCCCAAAAAGCCCAATACCCGAGAAAACCCCCCAACAACTCTGCAGAATAATAGTTCTAAATTTCAATTTTATTTACAATTTAACTTCACATGTGTATCTTCTAAATATCGCCCAACATTGTACCTTGGTAGTTTTTTATTTTATCTTTCTAAGATTACAATGTCGGTGTAGGTTTTGTAATAAGGCAGATATTATGGTCTCAGGTTTTAACATATCAGTAAAACAAATGACAAAACCACCGTTGAAATAATATGAGAGATATTTAAAATCCTGAGGGAAAACCATTGCAACTGTAGGAATCAGAGGTTTACACAAAGATTTACTCGAGGTACCCAGCCTTCTCCACCTGACAAGTCCAATGAACCATCAACACCAGTTAATGCAGACGTATGTCTGGATTCCTCACTTACCTTCAGCTGTTTTGACGCTTACGGGTACGTTGTTGGCTTTGTTGTGGCCGAAATACGGTAAATATGATAACTATCCTCGCAGATCCAAGAATGTCGTTTTAATACATTTGTGGGTGACCGCGACTATATGTCACCTAAACTCTATCCACTCTACGATGGTAATACCAATTTTTATTTGACACTGAACGTAATAAAGCATAAAACTACTGACTTTGTTTGGTTGTCTCCACGCTGTCTCGAGGGATGATGACCAGCCTCTTCTTCCTCATCAGTCCGTCCTCAGCAGCGGTGGCCTTCCTCTTGACAGCTCTCATGCCAACGACCACCACAGAGTCGCTGGAGCTTCCTACAGACAGGCAAAAAGAAATAAACAACAAGACAGTTTGTCTTTTCTGCTCGGCTGAATCTTCTTTAAAGGAGTATTTTATTACTTCTAACAGATCCTCCCAAAAAAGCCCAATATGGGAGAAATACCCCCAACAACTCTGCAGAATAATAGTTGAAAATTTCATGTGTGCTCATCGATTTACAAATCAGCTTACCAGTGTCTGCTGAGGTGGACGCTGAATCATCATCAGAGTAATCGCTTTCTTCGTCGGATGTATTGTCATCTAGATGAGAAAAAACAAAAAGGAACATTCTTTCAACTGCATTGAAACTCTCCTCTTTGTATGATGAACTCTCGTCCGATGAGTACACTGTAAACAAATAACAGTTCTGAAATGTGAAATTTACAGTTAAAAAAACATCATGTAATGTCTAATGCGTTGACGCTGTCATTTTTACGTTGGGAGTTCTGGTAACCACAGCTGCCAGTATTTCACTGTATTTTCAACAGATTATCTTTTACAGTGTATGTATTGTAATCTAGATGAGGAAAATCATAAAAGAACATTTATTTTGTAGTGAACTAAAGTCACCAACTGCATTAAAACGGTCTTTTATCCTTTCACGCCTCAGACTCAAAAGAAACAGTAAGAAAACAGTCCCAACAGTAGGAATCAGAGGTTTACTCAAAGGTTTACTCGAGGTACCCAGCCTTCTCCACCTGACAAGTCCAATGAACCATCAACACCAGTTAACGCAGACGTCTGTCTGGATTCCTCACTTACCTTCAGCTGTTTTGACGCTTACGGGTACGTTCTCGGCTTTGCGGTGGCCGAAATACGGTAAATAACTATCCTCTTGCAGATCCCAAAATCTTGTTTTAATACATTTGTGAGTGACCGCGACTGTTTGTCACCTAAACTTTACCCACGCTACGATGGTAATACCAATTTTTATTTGACACTGAACGTAATATAAATATAGATATGAAGATAAATACACCACGTGTTTAGTGAAGTGATGATGGGATGCATCTTCAGGAGCAGTTTCACACAATCAGCTTACCAGTCTCTTCTGTGGTGGACGCTGAATCATCATCAGAGTTATCGCTTTCTTCGTATGATGAACTCTCGTCCGATGAGTACACTGTAAACAAATAACAGTTCTGAACTGTGAAATTTACAGTTAAAAAAACATCATGTAATGTCTAATGCGTTGACGTTGTCATTTTTACGTTAGAGTTCTGGCAACCACAGCTGCCCGTATTTCACTGTATTTTCAACAGATTATCTTTTACAGTGTATGTATTGTAATCTAGATGAGGAAAAACATAAAAGAACATTCATTTTGTAGTGAGCTAAAGTCAACAACTTCATTAAAATTATCCTTTCCCGCCTCAGACTCAAAAGAAACAGTAAGAAAACGGTCCCAACTGTAGGAATCAGAGGTTTACTCAAAGGTTTACTCAAGGTACCCAGCCTTCTCCACCTGACAAGTCCAATAAACCATCAACACCAGATAACGAAGACGTCTGTCTGGATTCCTCACTTACATGGAGCTTCTATAACTCTTGCAGGTTCGTTGTCGGCTTTGCGGGGGCGGAAATACGATAGCCATCCTCCTGCCTTGATGTCATTCCGTTCTTCATTGTTGGCCCCAGACTCGACTGCAGACCCAAACATGTTGTTTGAATACATTTGTGAGTGACACTGACTATATGTCACCTAAACTCTAACTGTCGATGGAAAGCATCTCCAACAGCTGTTTCACACAATCAGCTTACCATTGGTGGACGCTAAGTGACCCTCAGGGTTTTCGGCTGCCTCTTGAATCTCCTCTTCGTATGTTGAACTCTCGTCCGATGAGTACACTGTAAACAAATAACAGTTCTGAACTGTGAAATTTACAGTTAAAAAAACATCATGTAATGTCTAAGGCGTTGACGCTGTCATTTTTACGTTGGAGTTCTGGTAACCACAGCTGCCAGTATTTCACTGTATTTTCAACACATTATCTTTTACAGTGTATGTATTGCAATCTAGATGAAGAAAAACATAAAAGAACATTTATTTTGTAGTGAACTAAAGTCACCAAATGCATTAAAACGGTCTTTTATCCTTTCACGGCTCAGACTCAAAAGAAACAGTAAGAAAACGGTCCCAACTGTAGGAATCAGAGGTTTACTCAAAGGTTTACTCGAGGTACCCAGCCTTCTCCACCTGACAAGTCCAATGAACCATCAACACCAGTTAACGCAGACGTCTGTCTGGATTCCTCACTTACATGGAGCTTTTTTAACTCTTGCAGGTACGTTGTCGGCTTTGCGGAGGTGGAAATACGATAGCCATCCTCCTGCCTTGATGTCATCCAGTTCTTCATCGTCTGCCTCAGACTCGTCTGCCTCCTCAGGCTCATCTGCCTCAGACTCGTCTGCCTCAGACTCGTCGGCCTCAGACTCGTCTGCCTCTTCAGACTCGTCTGCCTCTTCAGGCTCGTCTTCCTCCTCAGGCTCGTCTGCCTCCCCAGGCTCATCTGCCTCCTCAGGCTCGTCTGCCTCCTCAGACTCATCTGCAGACACAAACATGTTTTTTTTAATACATTTGTGAGTGACAGCGACTATATGTCACCTAAACTCTACCCATCCTACAATGGTAATACCAATTTTAATTTGACACTGAACGTAAATAAAATCTAAAACTACTGACTTTTTTCGGTCTCCTCCTCGCTGTCCTCGTTGTCCTCTGTGACCAGCCTCAACGGTCCGCCCTCAGCAGCGATGACCTTCCTCTTGTCATCTCTCATGCCAACGACCTCCACAGAGGTGTTGCAGCTTCCTACACACAGGCAAAAAGAAATAAACAATTAGAGTTTGTCTTTTCTGCTCGGCTGAATCTTCTTTAAAGGAGTATTTTATTACTTCTAACAGATCCTCCCAAAAAAGCCCAATATGGGAGAAATACCCCCAACAACTCTGCAGAATAATAGTTTGAAATTTCATGTGTGCTCATCGATTTACAATTTAACTTCACATATGTGTCTTTTTAAAATCACCCAACATCATACCTTGGTTGTTTTCTATTTTAACTTGCTGGGATTACAATGTCGGCATAGGTTTTGTAATAAGGCAGATATTATGGTCTCATGTTTTAACATATCAGTAAAATAAATGACAAAACCACCGTTATAATATGGGAGAGACATTTAAAATCTTGAGGGAAAATCAATGCATCTGGACATATATCACTAGAAGGAAGAGGATTGACGTTTATCTAGATAAATACACCAAGTGTTTAGTGAACTAATGATGGGAAGCATCTCCAGCAGCACTTTCACACAATCAGCTTACCAGGTTCTGCTGAGGTGGACGCTGAATCATCATCAGAGTAATCGCTTTCTTCGTCCGATGTATTGTCATCTAGATGAGAAAAAACAGAAAGCAACATTCATTTTGTAGTGAACTAAAGTCACCAACTGCATTAAAACAGTCTTCTTTTATCCTTTCACGCCTCAGACTCAAAACAAACAGTATGAAAACAGTCCCAACTGTAGGAATCAGAGGTTTACTCAAAGGTTTACTCGAGGTACCCAGCCTTCTCCACCTGACAAGTCCAATGAACCATCAACACCAGTTAACGCAGACGTCTGTCTGGATTCCTCACTTACCTTGAGCTTCGTCGGCTTTGCGGTGCCTGAAAAACGCAGATATACGTGCCCACATGTTAAAAACTTCTGTGGGTGCAGTTTCAAGGCTGGCAACTAACTGACTGCCAGGGTGTGTTCTTATGTTGTGGAGAACAGAACATGCAACGTGGAATGTAGAACATGGAATGGTGTAACATGGAAGGGTGGAAGATGGAAGGTGGTGAAACGTTCTTTTGCCCAAAGTCGTTTCTCTGGAGTCACAGTGAGGCGTTCTGGGTCCGTCTAGGTCTGTGTAGGTGGTCCATCCACCTTTTGATACTGGTTAGATACTGGTTTCTCAAAAGTAGGTAGAACGGAAGTGGGCAGCAGTGACGTGCGGTCACTGGAGGCAGTGCCTCCCCTATGTCATCATAAAATGTAAAGAAAAATGATAAACAATAATAATGATTAATATATATATATATATATATATATATATATATATATATATATATATATCACTGATCTGTGATATAGAATATTATGGGCAATATCGCTGAATTTGTATATTATCCTGTTTAAATACGAGGCAGCGACAAGCTGCGCCTCCTCTCGGATTGCGCAATCCCCCATAAACCAATAAATCAATTTCAGCATGTGTAATTAATGTCTCTATATGTTACCAATGTAATGTTTGTACACAGCTTTATCACATGTCCTCACACCCCATAGCCTGGGTCCTGTATTTCACGTATGTTAGTCTTGCTAATCTGACATAACGCCGCAGTAAATAAGTGGTAAGGGAGGCAGCCGGACTGTCAGCCTCCCTTAGCGCTTTTCACTGCTGGAGGCTGAGCCAGTATCTCCGTCTCTCTTTTTCTTCAGAAATTACGGACCAATGGTATAGTTAGCATGTGCTAGCTAAAACATTCAAGTAGCGAACGTCAAGTGCACATCATCAGTATTTGTGAATCTGACTTCCTCACCGCACGTCACTGGTCATGAGTGATACATATTACTTTTCCATCAAATTAGTTTGGTTAGCACGTCACACCCTGGAGTTATGTCCACGTCTATAACGTAGCTGCTATGTTACATCTTCCTGTCTCTTGTTAAAGCCCATTATCAATATTGACTCGTTGTTGCTGTCATAGAGCAAGTCATTAATTAATGACAACTGCACACAGATAAGAGGTGCTTACGCTGATGAATTTGGACTGCAAGACTTGTACTTCTTGCTTACTCATCCTGTGAACTATTAACATTTAATTATCCATCCATCATACATCTGTGAGCGAAGCAGATTACCTCATCCTTAGTTTTCAAGTGGTCATTATATTAGAAATCATAGCAGTTGGTTATTTATTCAAGTCACAGCAGCCTTAAACCATCCATTGAACTTGGGTTCTAACATCAAGCTGTGTTGTCTAAGTTTATAATTTCTTATTTTTCTAGTCAATTTACATCTATCATTACCTTCCTCGGTTGTTTTTTTTCGATATAATAGTAATGGAAAAGATGGTTTTCTTGTGCGTGACCGTGATTGAAATACTTGGGATATTACATACTTTTTAAAGGATTAAGATACAGTATTGGATAAAAGTAGGAGAGGGATTTAATGCCCCAAGTCACAGAATAGGGAAGAGAGATCAACATATCAGAATCCACCCGATGAAAAATAACCTCAGTGAAGAGAACTAAGAGATAAATTGGGGTAGAATGAAAGAAATATGAAAAACATCAAGGGTCACAGTGAGGTGGAGGTAGGAAAGATAGAAAACAGAATAGGAAAATTACAATGCAGAAATGAAGAGCAGAAAGCATCAAACCAATGAAGACAACGCTTATTCAAAAAATAGAACTGACGGGAACGGGATGAGTCACAGTAAAAGTAGACGAATGAACAAAAGAACTAAATGGTAAACATCGGTTTGAAGTCAGAAAGAAATAGATGTAGGAAGTGCAATGGGGACGAGTGACAAAGATAAAGACAGTAAACAATAGGGCACAAGTAGAGGAGATGAAAGACAATACCAACTGGACAAACAGGTAAATTAGACAGAGAGAATAAGAAAGAGATTGAGCTATCATGCAAGAATAAGAATAAGAAGAAAGAGGTAGAGAGAAGGAGAAAGATGGAAGGGGTTTGTTCTGTTTGTCCTGACTCTGAACCGCCTCCTAAGCAGATGATGATAAATGAGGCAGCGGGGAGGCCGGCTCCCCGCTCTGTTTGCCGGATGGAGAGCCGCACACAAGTCTTTTCTCTCTAATTACCTCTCACTTACCATTAGCGCTGCCAAGGCCACTCAGTTCCACCATCAGTTCCCAGCACCGCCCTGTGTACCATTGGTCTCCAGTAACCGAGCATCTTCACCTGACTCCATTGGTTGTCTCTGATTAGAACCCATTTATAGGCATTTTGAAAGAAAAGCACATTCCTGGGATAACAGGTTGACTTCCATCGAGTCATTCAGAGATATCGCTGCAATTTGGACTGGCTCTACATCTGTCTATCACACAGGCTGGTAACCCTCATTTTCATCATCATGTCACACAAATTACATGTGCTTGCTTGCTAGAGTAGAAAGCCTTGTTTTGAATCTAATTGATCACGATGGCTACTTGGGCGCTGATTCATGAATTGAGTGTCAAATGTCATTTATCTCTTCTGTTTCTAGCTGAGATTAACCGGAGGGGAAGGGGGGTTGCAGTGAAAAACGAGTCAAATCAATCACATTTTCATTCAGCATATAATAAACTTGCTGTACTGCACAGTAAGCGCCACACTTAATCAACTTTAACTGGAAAATACTGAATATTGAATTATGCCTCGCAACTCTCACTCACAGTTAGGTCTTGTTTTATATACTAACAGAAGGACAGGGAAAACTATTCTGCGGTTTATTTGCACCTTGAAAGCAGAGCAGACTATTGTGAAATATATTGATTACATAGTGTGAAGTTATTTTGGCAGAAGAAAAATCTACAGCCATTGGTTTCAATGATTTTCCTTATTATTATTATTGATGTGAGGTCCATCCCAAGCCTCTCCAGACTGTTAATTCTCCTAATCAATTTTCTTTTAAGTACCACAAGAGTATTATATAGGACTACTACCACCTCCGAATTTATATTGTACATACCAGTAAATGTTTATCCTTAGTGTTTGGGTTCTATTTTGATTTTTTTGTCTTTTTATATTTCTGTTGTTTATTTTTATATCTATGTACGACAGAGCAACGTGTAACCGGAGACAAATTCCACATATGTATAAACATATATGGCCAATAAGCCAATTCGGATTCTGAAGAGTAGAGAATCAGTATACAGATTTTAATGTAAATGATTTTCTCACACAATGTTTTGAATCGTATAATTATGGAAACAGCAGTTAAGATCATCAATATCAAAGTAACGCATGATGTGGTAAAGTAAATTGTCAAAGATGACCAAATATCTACATGCTGTTTTGCTCCTGCTAACTCCGTTCTATTAGTTAACTCCAGACTCAGGTCTGGACTCTTCTAACCCTCCTCCAACTCAAGTGCCTTATGGAAACTCGTTTCCTCCTAAAGCATCTCTCCATCATGGTACGGTTTGTTATTGATTGACCCAGGGAAGTCTGGACAGTCAGTCATTTGACAGAACGACTGGTGGGTGTAAAATTAGCCTTTGTGTCATTAGACTGGAGCGACAGAGTGGGTAAAAGAACAAGTGCAGCAGAGACTGATGACTGAATGACAATTAAAAAGCCGAGCAAAGAACTGATGACAATAACGGCCGAAGATGTGGCAGAAAGGCGTATGGATTCGTCTTGGATAATGAACTTTTCATCCGCCATTGATCTGCTCGAAAAGAGTTTGGTGTAATGAATCCCATAACACTGTACTTGTATTTCTAGCAACTATATAAATAGGTGGTTAAAAAAACGTGGGTCCCCCACAAGGGAACCTCGATTAAGTCTACCACATACCGGCAAATAAAGACTCAACAAGAACATAATGTTCTTTCCTGGGAGAAACATCAGAACCCAGTCTACAATAGTTAGTTGGTCATAGTCCAGTATTGGACATGCTCCAAAAAATACAAGTCAATTAACAACTAAAAGAATCATGTATATATATTTCACAGAGACGGAGCACAGGCAGGCAATCAAATCCCAAAAGCAGTGAATCCGCGGCCTAAAGACAGACTAGGTCAGAACAAATGTAAACTAAGGCTTTATGGGAAACCGCTGGGCAACTTGGCAGACACACAAGACAATCTGGCAGAGAACAACAGGAAGTGACAGGCTTAAATGGTGAGTGGCTGACGAGGAGATGTATCGCAGGTGGGAAGGGCAAGGAGAGCCATGTGAGGGTAAAAATGTGGGGGGATCCGCTGAAAAGACAGAAGATGAAAACAAACTAGGATGGTGCCAAACGTGTGACACCATCACCGAGATATGAGCCATAAAACACCACAGCAAACACCACAACAATTAGAAATGCTCCATACATTTGGTGTCTTCAAGGAAAAAAGCATATTTCCCAGCATTCTTCAACTGATACAAAAAAACGGTATTTTCCATTTAGGGGCAATTTTGAGGTTCTGGGGTTGTTATTGATTCTGACGGGCTAACGATGCGGTCACTCATCTCTACTTGTGTGTAGCTCAATTATATTGGCTCTAACGATTAAAAGGAGGGGTCGATCTATGAAATCAAACAATTATTGACTGAAATAGTTCCTTGATTTAAAAAGCCTGCAGGTCGGAAATTGCCAATTCACAATCAGATATATATTTAGAGGTCTGGTTGGATTTTCTAAAAACAGAAGCACCAGACTGCAGTATTTGGATATATTTTTGCACAGCAAATTAACATACTTAAGTGAAATATATAGCTTGGTACATGAGAAAATTGGTACAGATGGTGTCAAAATGTGCACAAATAGCTATTTTGGAAACCTCGCCTGAACCATCTGTACTAAAACTTCTCTAATTCTGTTCTGCTTCACTTAATCAAGGTAAAACTTTCCAGAAAGTCTGTTCACATATTGTGCTATGATTCCGAAGAATTTTTAGTCTGATATGTTCATGAAAAATAAAAGCAATAAACCCATGTTTATTTGTTGCGTTTCATTCAAGTGTTCTAGACATGAAATGTGATTTTATTAAATAATAATTCCAAAGGCCATAATCAGACCAGAGTCAATTAAAAACGAACTTCAGATAATAATATCCACCATTATTCTTTCACATAGTTTGCATATCTGCCACATCCAATGATTCAAAAACATACAATCTTGCATGTAATAGAGGAGCAGATTCCAGAACCGGTGTTTCTTTATTTTCTTTGTAAAATAGTAACATATGGGGTGCTTTTATGTAAAACCCATTGTTAAATGTTTACAACATCTTGGTAAAGTCCCTTATAAACATCTGTCTGACTAAAGATGTTCCGAATGAAAACAACATGATGTCAACTCTCCTTGCCGGCTAATCTCTAGAACCAGGCAACATCTGAAGCTCTGCTCCATGAAAGTGAGTCAAAATGTTTTTGCTCTGGAATGTTTGAATCCATGAGGGAAGGCCGACTGCATTTTAAAGTCTGAATTATTCAACTCCAGGGTAGAGGTTACCATCAAAGCCAGCATGTCCGATGTTGTAATTGTACACAGAAATATGCAGACTAAGGCAGACAAAGTGTTGGCCGATCGAGAAGAAGCACCGACACAATTAGCTAAGGTTTGTTTGACTACTCAGCTCATCAAAAATGCATCAGTCCAGGCAGCGTCACTGCAGCGGATGTGTGGCTGGCTTGAGAACTAAAGATTAACTTCCCATCTCCCTTTTTTCTGTTTATGGTGGCCATATGTAAACTGACTTCCAGATGGTTTTTAACACAGAACCATCTGAAAGGCCGTCATTGGTAAATGTTTGGAAAAGGGGAGGAACTTTCAAAATATCCTGGGCAGATAATTAGATAAACCAGAAAAATATATTTATAAAAGTTAGAATATGACTGATGCTCTTATAGCATGTATGCTCTTTCAACAGTCACCTCTCACAAGTTGTTTGGCATGAGTCCGTACCGGCCAGTTGTTTCTTACAGGACCCTAACTGCTCCATGCACTGGCAGATTTGTATAGGAAACAACAAAAATGATACCAATTTTAAATGATCAACACAAAATAGCTCCAGTTATGTGTATCACTGTGGTGATATAGTCTGGTATACCTGATGTGCACATTGTCACATTTTGAGGCAGGAAGTTCTAATCAAACGACTTGTAAAGGTTTGTGAATGAACAAACAGGTGTTTGCTGTCTTTCCCAAGCAGGGTATCAGTGGTCAGGGTAAGAAAGCTGTGACATTTTGCTTACATTATAAAAAATAAATGTCAATAAAGACATGACTACATCCATGCACACAGACCCACACACGCACATATGTCACCACCATTGTCCTCATAATCTGAATCCTTAAATAAACCCAGCGCCCAAGGCGCGAAGGCTTATTAATATTGCAGCTCCTCTACTATCCATTATGAATGAGAACAAGTGTGAAGACTCAGAAAGGGCTGCGAAACAGTAATGGCTGCAACAATGCAGGTCACAGACATAATCAGCCATGCCGCGCCAAACTCAGCTTAACTGGAAGACTCACTGCTTAGAAAAACCTTGACAGGTTTATCTAGTGCGAGTAAAATACTTATTAGAATGGCAGATATAATAGCGGAGAATGCAATCATCCCCCATCCCTCCGGTGATGTTGAAGTTTATAAATGCTGATTAAAGATTGGTAGCATTTGAGACGTTATGTAGGTATAAACACAGCAATGTAGGATGCTTTTTTTGCTGCTTTGGTGATAAATGAAAAACCTTAGTCCCTCATTTAACATCTTGCTAAACAGGATTGAGTTGTCTGTTTTTTTCTATTTCTATTTACTGCATGCTGTCATGGCAAATTTACATTTGCAGAGCAGAAGATGGGGACCTGGATTGTTTCTTCATACATTATGGACATTTATTCATAATAAAATGCCCTTGCTCATCTGTGATGCCTGAACTGGCATGGAGCTGTTGGCAGTGGAGTGCCGCAAGGTTCTGAACCGGGTCCTCTTGCACTTCCCTCGCAACTTTTAAGTGCTTCCATATTTAGATCCACAAGGATAGAAAGAAAGAAAGAGAGAAAAGGAACGAGGAAATACCAACTGTCATAGAGTATATATTATTTTATATATATATATATTATTTTCTGAATCGAAAACTGCTGTAACTTGTTAAAGTAGGAATAATTAAAGGATTTGCTCCACATCTAATGATTGTTTAATGTTACACACTATGCTGCAAATAAAGATTAATGTTGAAATCAAAGTGACAGTTCATTGTTTCCTCTGTTCCTTGATTATAATCCTCACTTTCATTTTCTTTACAAACAATTTCTAAGCATCCACCTCATACACATTTGAACATTCAACAGGCACACACACACACACACAGACACACACATTCTCATTCAGTCTTTTACCATTTCCCTCACCTTCTTGTAACAGACACACACATAGCTTCCTCTGTATTTTCTCTCTGTCACAATCTTTGGCTACGCCACACACACACTCGCACTGCTTTTCTCTGGTGGAAAAATGACTGTATCAGAGCTGCCAGGTGTGCTCTCAGCGGTGGCTGTGACCCCAGACAGAGAGCTGCTCTTTGATGCGCAACGGGGGTACAACGACAAAGCTACTCCAAACATTTATTTTCTCATCTGTCCTCTGCACAGCAACTGTCATCACCTTTATCTACTTTCATGGATTTAGAAGCTGTACTGTGTGATGGCAAAGTTGTTTTAGCCCTAAATGCTTGCTTACTTTTAGGTTTTCTTGCTTATTTGCTAACTGAAAAACAAATACATCCATTAGAATTGATATTTCTATAATAGCAATGTATTAAATGCAAGGTGAATGTATTGATTAGTACAGCTGGCCAAACCTCGCCATCTGTGCTGTCACATATTAAGAACTGTAGGGAACCTGGTGCATCAATAAACAGCAGTGCTGGGCCTGCAGATCTCTTACTATGCAACATGTGTCTTTTACTACAGATGTGCCCACTGAATAATAGACAGGGCTCTTCCACCTTTAAAAGAAGCCCTATCCTATTCATTATTTAGCTTTCTTTTTACTGTGGAGGGACCTTCAATTATTTAACAACAATATGGAGCAGAGCAAGGGGTTAATAGGGCTTTTGCCGGCAGGGGAGGTACAATGGACGGTGGATGCAAGGGAAAGGGGGGTGGGAAAGATTTATGATACAGGTCTAATGGCAAGGTGAATGATTGTGGCACCTGGGAATGGAGCTGTGGGACTGAGAGTGCGATTGGTTTGGGAAATGGTTTGTAATGATCGAGAAGCACCAACGGCACCACAATCAACATCACACAGAGGTGGGACCGTGTTTGTGTTTGTTTTTCAAGAATCCTCAGAATCATATCATTTTTGGTTCTGTGTCCTCAGGTTTTATGTCATGGGGCATTTTATACACTCGGTCCCACTGGTAACGAGCCCATCCGGAGTGACACAGAGTCTGGGTTCTTCCTGTTTAGATTTTGTATTCCCCTGCCTCTTGTGTCCCTCGGTTAACTTCACTGGTTCTGTTCCCCCCCCCCCCCCCCCCCTTCATGATTGTCTGCCTTGGTCCTGATATTTTGTCACAAATCGACAACAGTTGTTCACTGGTTTGCAACGAAGGTGAAGTACTTGACAAAAAAGATACCCCTTTTAGGTTTAAAATAGCTTGACTTCCGGTATCAACAATTTCATGATTCAAAAAGGTTCGTGTCTCTTGTGCCCCTCAGCTCTGCTTGACTATGTTTTCTCTCTTATCTCCCTCTCCATGGCACTTCTCACCTACTCCTTTCCTGCGTAGCCAGGAAGTGAGAAAGGTGCTTTTGCCAAAGGCCCAGACGCTATATTTACCTGACACCATCGACTGATGTAGGCAGCTCAGTACATGTGAACTCAACATAAAATGTGGATCATAAGGCTGCAAGTCCGTGGACATATGGAACAAACTTTTTCATGCAAACAAATGCTTTCATTTGCGATTCTTGAAAGAAATAAATATGTTTTCTTTTTTCAGATCTAAGAATATACCGTTCATTTAAATATACATTCGGAAATAGCACATATAGCAAGATATTTTAATAAATATTTGTAATAATTGCAAAAAACTACTAAAACTATTAGTTGTAAGTTAATATGTAAGAAAAGAAGGGGACACTTTGATGTAGCTCAGTCCAAAATGAAGCTGTTATATGGTTCTCTCTCAACACACTGTAAATATTGTTTAGTGTATATATTCAAGTACACTTAAACAGATTACATGACTTATTTCAAGTACATGTTCACTATTCCTAGTATTAAACTTGTAACATTTCTGTCATAGGAAAGTCTTAAACACGTGTTATAGCATCCTTCCTGCAGGATCCCAGAGTTTGGAAACAGCAATCACATCCCGTTCCTCTGACCATTCATTCATTTCATTAATCTGAACAGTCCTTCCTGTAATTGATCAAAAGCTATACTTTTGCAGTGTTATCGTTATCATCACTAATTGATTTGATGATCCATGTTTCCTATTAACAATGTAATATATGGGAGATTAAGAATTTAACTGTCCATTGCCATTAATGTGATCATGATTTAATAAATGAATGGGCTACATTCCATTTAGATTAATCAAATTTAAATTTATGCAGTCCAGTTTCAGGCCATATCCCTCACTAACACGCAAATATGAAATGCTTAAAGTAGAATGACATTTTAAAGATATTTTTTCTTATCCAAAACCAAATATAAATTGATATGAAGTGGTTTTCAAATAAAGTAATGCATCGTAAAACCGATTGAGCACAGTATTCTTTTGGTCAATCATACTTATTCCAGTATGAAGAGGGCTTTATTTTAAAAGAAAAAAGCTAAAGCCATAATCACATATTGCTTCTTTACTAACAAGTAATTTAAAATAAAAGCACCCATTTAAGTACAGTGATAGACAAACTTGCTGAAAGGGTCAACTCAGTCTGATTTTCTCAATCTCTGCCTCTGCCTCTCCCTTTCTCTCTCTCTCGCTCTCTCTCTCTCTTTGTAATACAATGCTGCAGCTCCCCCTATTGGCATGGAAAGATGGGAGGGGGGGCTGTGGATGTGAGAGAGATTGTAGGTAAGTTTTCCAGCCTTATCAAAAACAGCTATCTTAAGTGATACAAATCTGGAGGCAGGAAACAATCCTTACCAGTATTTGACTTGTGTTAATCTTTATTCATGGTCTGTGCACCACGTTTTGCCCAAATGGCACCGTCAACAGAGGGAAGCTGGACTTGTCATTAAGACATTTATGAGTGTAATTAGGCATGCCCAATCTCAAATGTCATCAATAACCGCCTCATTTTATAGTACATCTCATTCACTTTCTGTTTCATGCAGGGAAAATTATACCAATTTACTGAGATCAAACAGCAGCGGAAATCCTTGAGTCACGAGTGTAATTACTGGTTTATTGAGACAAAAGCGCCCTTTCTGCATTGCCGGTTAAATCTCGAGAGCTCCGCTCTCCAGTTCCCAGTGTGCGACCATGGGATGCACATTCAAGACGTTCACCGCATATTTTTACAAGGAAATTGAGTTTGATGCCTCATGCTTGACAGCTGGAGAGCAATAGTTTGAGTGTCTTCTCTGTCGTTGGGACCTTCCTCCTGATTTTTGGAAAGCCTGGATAAGTACCCCCTATTCACCCTGAGCTGTGTTCCAAGTGAAGCTCCATGCAACCAATCTTTCATGTGATAATGAACTGTCTGGTTAAGTGTTGTGAAATTAGATTTGTCGACAGCCCCGGTTTCATCAAAATGTAATACCCATACAATGACCAAAACTTAGTTTTAGTAGTAGTACTTTTCTGTCTGTGTCTTTTCTGCATTTTTGTGTGACAGACATTCACATGTGGGTTCACAATTGAGTGAACAGGAATCCCAATTATTTGTATTTAGCCTAAAACAATCTAAACTTTGATTTGATTCCCACCTCTGTGTCCTACCTTTGCTTTTCCTCAATTCTGAAAAGGCAGATTTGAACCCTTGTTACCTCCGTGCATCTCTCAGTCTAAATGTAAGGAGAAAGAAGGACTAACTGAAATATGTCTGTGTGCACTTTAGGGGGAAGAGGAGGGGGAAGCACATATTGCCCCAGGTGACAGTTAGACCAATCTCCCATAAAACGCTCTGTCAAGACATTTTTGCATGCTGCTTCGTGCAGAAACAATGGAGTAATTACAGCGAGGCTCACAATGCAGGGTTCATTGCAAGTCCCTGGATCTCAGCTGGACAGTGGAATGAGCAGAGGTAGGCTTTTTCTCCCACCCGACTTAATTCAGATCAAGGCAGCTGACAAAATATGGAATTGGGTGTGTTTTGATAAATGTGAGATAATACAATAATACATCCCTTCAGACAGTTTACAGCTCTTGTGCGTTATATAGTGATATTTGGCTTTGACAGCGCAATGCTGCATCCATTTAGTGTTTGTATTTGTGTTTGGTGCCGCCACAGCAAATGAAACCAGCAGCTCAAACACATGAAGCTCTCTTTGTTACCTATAGTGCCGGTGTACATTTCAAAAAGTGTCACATGCAGATTGCTAAATTGATAAAAATAGGCTTTGGATGGATTCAATCTATAACAACCATACGTATCAAAAGGAAAGATGGATATGAAAAGTAAACAAGGGCATATGGTAAGACTTTTTGGAGATTAAGATATTTCATCTGGACCGGGTGTAGGGAACGAGGGACGCAGAGTGTAATAAAATCAATTCAAATGGAATCTGGGTGCAAACGTTGGGGGTAAAACGTAATACACACTTTAAACCAATGAGTTATGAATGTACCGTAACTCGGAAATGAGTGCAGCAAAAGAGCAAGAGCTTAAATAACTTAAAGACCGGAAAGTGTGCTCTGGTGGAAATCAGAGTGCACCATCTACCATTCACACATGCACACACACACACTTACTAATACATATACATTTCTTAAGGTCCCCCCCAGAATGTTTTAATATTTAGTTACAGCAATTTATTCAGGTATTTTACACAGCTGGGTACAACTGCTTTCAACTGAACAGCCTAGTGTATTTTTGGATTTCTTAAATAATCCTTACCTTATTAAATGAGAGCAGTGTCTTCAGCTCCCGACTACGAAACAGAACTGAAAATTTAGCATTTTGGAACCATACCATATCATTGCTGAGGTCAGCTGACTTCAAAGGTGTTTATTAAATGCTTAATACTTCCATCATAGATATGAGGACAGGGCTCTGCTGAAGTAGCCGCAAAGTAAGGCAAGAATGCTGAAGACCGGCTTCAGCAATTCAAAGAATACACTTTTTTTAAATGTTGAATCTTAATTTGGTTGATTAGAGCTGCAAAATATTTCTGTGCAAGATTGCATTTGTCCTCTCAGCTTATTTGAGATGATTCTCACCAACCCAAAATAAAAATTAGATACTTTCAACTTAATTGAATGAATGATCAGAGATAATATTCTCTACATTAACCTATTTATTCTTCACAATCAAAAAAAGAAATCAGGCTTTCCCACCTAGATGGACAGTAATAATATGTTGGTATTCTTTGATATTGATGCAATTTGGAGCCACCAACACACTACAATTTAAAGCAGCAATTCACTCAATATCTTTTTAGAACTGGTACTTTCTTTCTTTTAAATCAACAAGCATTCAAACTTATCAAATGATCTCCTAAAAAAACACTTTGCCACAAAACGGATTAATATGACCGGTAAATTGGAAGATACTATAATTAGCATTGTGAAATGTGTTCGTATTTCACTTTTTAAACAAGCCATTATTTTCTGTACCCAATTTAAAACACACTCATACTCCATCCATCTCTCTTGTTTGCCGTCAGTTGCTTTTGGGGATTTAAAAACTGTTTGTTCCAACTTGGCAGTGACAGCTATGTAGCTGTTTGAAGACCGGGAAACAAACGCATGCTGTCATCTGTCCGCCTGCCTCTCTGCACGTCTGTCTGTCTGCCAACTTGGACCGTGAGCTTCCTCACTAGTGACAGGTTTCCGTTCAGCAATCTGCCTCGTCTACGGATTTGAATTAGGATTCGGGTGTGCAAGCTCTGCATGTTTGTATGTGCGTGGCAATTTGTGTCCCTGTTTGTCTGGGGTTTGTCTTTGCATATGTCCAGCCTGCAGATTGACTTTTCAGACATTTTCAGATGCGAGGCGCTAGCTTGGAACGGAAATGAGAAAGGGGGCTTCATGGAGCGAGAAACAAAACGGACTAAACCAGAAGAAAAGCGTGTGGTGCAGAGCAAAAAACCAGAAGAGTCACCCCGGACTATTCATTATAGATAATTAGTTAAGTTAAGACATTCAAAGCTTCATTCTAATACCACAATGTAAATAAGAGATGGAGCCTTATCAGTTGAACAGGCTTGAAACGTACTCACTGCTTTTTCGTTAAGAGGAGCTCGTATTAGGCGGGAACTCGTCAGGGTGGAAGTGAATGGTGTAATGATGGCATTTTGACAGAGGGCTTTTATTTCATCTGGCAGAGCTTTTCTAACCTTTACGGTACGCATTCAGCGTTGCAGGAAACACAACAACCAATACACGCATTGTCAATCACATAATGTGATTCTACTCAGCCAATCAAATACCTGTATTCGCATGAGCACTCCAGCTCGAGTGAGTTTTAATCAGACGGAACAGACGGGACGAAAGACCAGTCTGTAAAATACCTGAATCCAAGAAGTTAATTCACATGGCCTTCTCCAAAAAGAGAAATTGGGTCATCGAGATAAGAACCTTTAGCCAAGAATGGAAAGTGTTGGAATGTTCACCGGGCAGTTCAGAATGAAAATGTCTTTTCTGGTATCTCACATGCTCAGAGATCGTGGCGATTATTGAAAGTGGTAATGTGATACGCCACCACGACACACAGCGCAAATGTTTTGAGCCTAATCACATGTGAAATTAAGGCACGGCAAAATAAGTATAAAGGCCCAATTTGGTCAGAATCCTAACGTATGAATTCAACAATGATGTCAACTGAGACGGATTAGATCTGAAACATCCTGTTAGACACATTTGTTGGTTTAGAAGATGAGAAGAATATTACTAGGGCTTTTTGGGTGACATCACTTCACACTCGAACAAACTCAATTGAAAGCTGCAGGACAATTGAGTTGGATTTAACTTCATTAAGTACCTCATGTTAAGATAAAACAAAATGAAAGCTTTATGTTTTATATTTTAAAACAGCCCTTTGGCAGTTTAGCCATTATGGGGATGTTCCTTTATCCTTTCCTGTTTTCCTAATTTCCGTCAGACAAAACAATTGAAAGGCTGTTTATGTAACATATCTTTTTTATTGTGCGTAATACAATGTGAAAACTGTTCAAAACGAGAGGCGCTGCGTTGGCGCTGTCGTCTGAAACTAAACGAAATATTTAGCCAAGGGACGTGGACTTTTATAAGGCAGCAAAAGCAGGCAGCCAATGAATGGCGGAATGATGACATTCCGCCATTCATTGGCTGTCTGCGGGAATGCTGCCGAGGGAATAGAGGGAAGAGGAAACACACTCTAACATTTTATATTGTAAGTTGTTCCATCATTTACGGCCAAACAACTCAATCGGCAATCTGTCCAGACATTTAGAAAATGAGGTTCTCCTTCCGTGATGACTGCAGGCCTTCACTCCCTCTGACATCAACCAATCCTCTGCGTGCTTCAACATCTGCTAACGCTTTTGCTTATCAAAGCTCAAAATATTTAAAAGAAACATGATGAGCGCTGTCATTAGAAGTTCGTCAAGAAAGAAACCTTAAATAAAAATATCTTGGCTCTGCTGTGTTGGGTTTTCAGCCTCTGCTATGGAGGAGCCTATGGACTGTAAATGGGGCGCAGTGCACTGTGGATGCTGCTGCCATACAGATAGATTGCGCTTGTCACTGCTGATCTACGTGAAATGGCTGGCCATTACCGGAATGATCTCAGGCTGCATACGAATGCACATTATATAGGCAGAGCACAGGTGGACAATCGGCATGAAATTGATATTTGATGGTGGTAAGTAGGGTGTATTGTAGTCTACATGGTGAAAGACAGATGGCTGCATGGACTGCAGTAAAGTGCTTATACACACACACACACACACACACACACATCGAGACACATGCAAGACTCACGCATGGTCGTCCACTCACGTTCCCGGTGTACACATGGATCCCCAAAGCAGATGAAACCATCCGTGGAATTAATATCTGTGTGTCGTGGTGCATTGGGCCAAAGTACTCACTGTAAACACATCTCAGAGTGTAGTCTACAAGGCCACAGGATTTAATTATGACTTTAAAACACTCAGACGCCAAACTTAGAAGTAAAGGTATAGGTGAAACTACTCTATTGTTTAACATGATTGATGATTTGACATTTTAATTTGCAATACAGAAATCAATTAAATATATTTTGGTAAATCTGGGTAATATTCAATATTTTAAATAACAATTAATTAAATTCAATAATCACTAAAAGTCTGTGTAGAAGTCTCAAAGAGCCCCTTCTGTGTCAATCAGCAAGGGCACTGTAGTTTTATCTCCGTCAATCAATTTGTCGTAACTAATATTACCTTATTATATATTTGAAAAGAAAAGAAAGTTTTTGATTGTGCACTATTTCAAATTCAATTTTCATAATCAGGAAGGACCAATTTGACACTAAAAGACACAAGAATGGACCCCATCTTTGTGGTTTCTGACTCATAAACCCATTCAAGCCTCTGCTAAATCTAGGTGTAACTGTCCAGGGTCCAACGTGAAACAGGACCAAAGCAGTGGAGACCCTTGTGTGCGTAAGATAGAGACAGAGCGAGATTGAACAAGAGGCTCTGGATGTGAGAGAGATTGTAGGTTTACCACAAAGAGCAACAGAGATGTAAGATATCCAAAATGTTTTAGGGGAAACACTGAGACAAGACAAGGTGAACGATAATAGAACAGGGGACAGTCTTTGGTGTCCTGTTCCTCACAGCTGCTTTGCAATCTCAACTACTCAACCTCTGGAACAAGTGAAGGCATTATCTTGGCTTTCTGTAGAGTGAAATACACTTAGGTCTGCCATATGTCTTAAAGTAATACAGAATGCCTGGATCAAGGCCCAATATAACTGTGATAGAAGCTACATGTTACAGCTAATACACGGATCTAATTTAAATCAATGAAATGTAGCAGTCTCAGCCAACTTTTATTGGAAACAAGCAGCAAAGAGTATCAGGCGGGGGATTAGGCGTCTTTAAGCCACACGTTGAATCGGTAGTGAGGTTTTCTACCCGAGGTCTTCTCTCGCAGCCTTTTGGAAACAACAGGAGGGAAATTGGAGGATTTACTGAAGGAGACAGAAAGCTGTGCTGATGAGAGCAAAGCCAACAGGGAAGGTACTGCCTGAACACGGTATCACACACAGACCCACACAACCACATCTAATGAAATGTTCGTGAAACATTTAGTTTGTTCTGTTCGGCAGCTATTTAATAACTATAAGTTTGTTTTTTAACACTAAAAACAGACACCTTTTAGCATGACACTAAAAGTTCTTAAAGTTCAATACCCGGGCCTCTTCCCACTTGGCATCGGACCGGTTAATTTATAATTACATGCAGAAAACACAACAGTAAATCAACCCGGGTTTACGTTGACGACTCACTTCCTTTTGGATAAGTCTAACAATTCATCGTCAACTACTGTAGAAGCAGTGTTTTTCCCTTATTTCCAGTCGATTGAAGTGTCACTGTTAACTGTTGAACATGGCTCTGGTGTCATGTGAGGACTGACGATAAATTCAGAAAATACCTGACGAGTTACTCATACACTGGAACGGCTGGGACAAAACAGATCTAAACTTTTTTTTTTTAAGTCTTTGAATTGCATCCTAGAGGAACAAAAAACACGGAAACCGAGCATTTTCTTGTCAAATAATGAAAAACGTTCAACGTTGTGAGGCAGGACAAGCTTCTGGCACTGACCACCCACTTACTCGCCTGCTGAAAAATGTGTGAGAAAGTCAAAATCTCAATTCATGCACGCACACAACCTGCCACTGCGGCCAAAGCACGTGTCCAGAAACATTAAAAGTGACGCATTTTGCATGTTTTATATCCAGCCTGGGAAATGTACAGAGACAGCCTATCGCTTAAACTTTCCTGGCAGCAATGGGGAGAAAACCGAGGATAGCGGGTCTGCATAGTGTTCCAACTGGTGCCTCCTGAGACTCATCTGTAAACACACGCAGTAAAGGGTGCCTCACACATACCTCCCAATACATGTGGACGGCTAAAGCTACAAAAAGCACTTAAAACATCCCTCCATCCCTTTCTCTCCCTCCATTCGCCTCTCTCACTTTTTCTCATGCCTCACCGAGAACGTCCCGATGAGCCTTTCTAACTCTTTAATACAGAAATGTCCCCCATCTCCCTTTCGCTTCTTTTCATGTCTCTGTTAGCCTGCTCCAGTGGGGAGGGAGCTGACAGGCCCAACAAAACAACAACAAAAAAAGCAGCCTGTTTCTGGTTTCCCAAAACATAAAAAGGGGGCTGATCATTCTGTTTTGAGTGGTTTGTTTTTCCTCTTTTCTGTGTACGTTTTTCCAGATTTTGGCTCTTTTAATGTGGTTTTAATAAGCCAGAGGGAATAATTTAACAGAATTCATTACTCCAAGTTGGCCGGTGGAAGCATTTTCTGCACATACAGCAGCAGGATGTTGAAGTCTATAAAATTCTATAAAAGCCTAAACAGAGATATTGTGTTGGTGGGGTGGGGGTTTAATGATCATGGTCCAGTCAACGTAATTCTCACCTGTGCTTAGCTCATGGCTTTCATTCGCAGCGTTGATTTCAACACCACAGCCGCCGGGTATGAAAGTATCAAAATCTGAACTGATGAATACAAATAGTTATTATTCATACTTATTACACATCATTTTCTTCTTTGTTTTTAAAAAGTACTTTTAAGAAATAAATACACTACAATAGGGATCTTTAAATACAAGCAATCCAAACGCTATTACATACAGGAAAGTCAAAATCAGTTGAACTTCTGAAAGTTCAGTTATTCTTTGTTAGGCACAAGAGGAGTATTTTTAAACCACCAGCATTCATTTCATTGCTAAATCTTTTCATGTAGCTCACTTGTTGTGTTCTGGGCTTCATGCTCAGTTCAGCCATGATGAACAAGGCTCTCAGTGGGGCAGCGGTGGTTGTTATCGTTACTCTTTAGTTTGCCGTTACGGCACGTTTCTTGACGCTCTCTTCTTACGCGCTCCACTTCGTAGCAGGCTTGTTTTCTTTGGAGGGTCGCCGTAAGTGTGTTTGTGTTTGTGTTTGTGCGTCTATGTGTGTGCGGTGACCAAAGGGACACACGCAGAGAAATGAGAGCAGCAGCCGTTATTGTGTTGCTTTTATAGCATGTACAGAGCTCTCCCAGAGTTGTGTCGGTTGGAGATTGCCGTGCTGATGGCTCTGTGAGTCTCTACTTAGAGAATGTTAACACACTGCTGTGTAGCAGGTAATATCACATCTAACCAAAGTGATTGCAATCTATCCTAATGGGAACATTCATTCAAGTGCAGTGGGTCATGGTAATTTGTTGACTCGTTGTCGCGACATTTCACTTGAAATGTCAAACTTGTGGTGGCTCGAGAGAGACTATAATGCATTTGGGCACGATGGATATTTGCACTAAATCCTGTGCTAGTGTTTGTTGTTGATGATTAAAAAAAGACATTCTGGTATCGTAACACCATAAAATGTGTGTTAAAATAATCCATTTCAAAATGATTACACCGAGGTGATCACAGGTTCTGTATTTGCAATTCAGACAGGGCTCATGAGTATGACCCGTCCACCCTCCACCGCGTCCCAATAGCTTGCCGATTGCCCACATAAGCAGTGCCACAAATACGCAACAGCAGCAAAACGCAGCCACAAGAGAAACCTCCAACAAATTGAGGTTAAGACGTCAGAGTCTCCCCTGTCTGCCGTCCTTGGCCTCGCACGGCTCAAACGCAAGTGTTTCCGAGACAGCGGGGGCTGCTGGGTCAGCAATCAGCACTCACTGGTCTATGGATGCAGGAGGAGAAGAGGGGACCGCGTGCTGATGGTGAGAGGAGCTAAAGCGAGGCAGGCAAATATACATTTTGAGAATCCAAGAGTGAGTGGTAAGGAGAAGGGCAAGGGCACGGGAGAAGGGAGGGGAGGAAAGGGGGGGGCAGGGGGGGAGGACAGGTAGAAGAAGAAAGTTGTGATCGGCGGGAGCAAATGTCAGTTGAGCAACTACTGAGTCAGCGCTTGTTTGAGAGCTCTGCAGAATACAGAAGTGAGAGTGTGAAGCATGCGGCATTTCAGTGGATTTCACAGGCGTATTCAGACTGAATGCAAAAATAAGTCGTTTTGAAAATGTTCAAGTAGGCACAAGTTCACCCTGAGCTCTGACTACACGCATTACATCTCTAACCCACATTAATTAAATACCCATTGATATCAATGTGTGGATATGCGTTTCCTATGGCCTCTCAGAGAGGCATAGTTTGATGTGTTGTTCACCTTGCACTCAACATCACACGTATAGAACGTGTGGTCATGGGTTGTTGAACACGGTCAGTCGATTTCTACATCTGTACCATATCAGTGAATTGGCGCTATTGAATCGCCTCCTGGCTCTATTAGATTGTTTCATCACAAACTAAAGATGAAGGATCCCCCTGAGTCCAAAATGGATTCATCAAGACGGATGCTAGCAGCGCACACAGCACCATGAAAAAGTGATATGCAAAGATACACATGCATCACACAGGGAGCACTCGAGTCCTGTTCAATCGTCCTACAGTGAGCATCATTAGAATCACTAAACTAAAAATTAGCTTGTGGACATTGTGCAGTTCATCTGAAAGATCTGTGGACGATTTAATTTTGGATTCAAAGACCCAGCGTGCTGGGAAACAATCAATATAATGAACAAAGCTCCTTTTTTTTCTCCAAGGAAGGAGTGTGTGTCTGTGAGGTCTGTGAAGCCAGACCACCTAGAGTTGTCCTTCACTGCATGCGGACAACTTTAATCTTTTACTACTGCAGACACATAAAGATAAAGAATCTTTCTGCAGTTTAAAATGGAGAGTAGCAGGATGGAAGATTTAAGGTGTTTTACTCTTCCTGCTAAGCCTCAGAGTGAAATGTTGGTTTCCCTGATCTCCCCACACTGGTTTATAGTCCTTTTTGTTATTGCTTCCACATTTTTTCCCCCTATAAGTTATCTGGTCAGATTTAGACCACTATTTAAAACCACTCTTTTCTTTCTTCATTGGCTGGCTCATTCTTCTGGTTGCATTGAAAAGACGGTAAAATGCTTCCTATTTTCTTTAGAGATAACCACTTGTCAAAGGACTGGAAAGCAGCATAATTTCAGGCTTTAATGAAAGAAGGTCCTCACCGGGAAAGTGGTTGGATCGTATCCCAAAGAAAATTTGCAAAGGGGAAAAAAGGAAATACAACGGTACCAATGCAGCTTAACAACACTAAAGCCCTATCACACACTTTTTTTGTTTTGCAGACATTGCCTGTGATGTTACATGAAATAAATCCACCAGAAGAAATACATTAATTTGGTCCTCTTTATGCTTTTGTGTTGTACGCATTGATACAATATCCATCTCACCCATCTGACTCTCGTATCCCAGCCTGCACCGGAGGTCGCCACCCAGTAAACACGCCCTGTTGAGGAATTAAAGCTTGGAGGCCTTAGCTACTTCCAAGAAGGTCTATAAAAGCCCTGGTCACATTCTGAGAGAAAAGCTTCAAGTCCTGAAATGTTGTTTTTTATTTTTTGCTTACCAGGGACACACAAAAATACACACACACAGATCTCATAGATCTTATACAGCTGTCAAACTCCTGTCTCCTGGCCTTATTTACGCTTGTGTAATTACTAAAGCCGGATGAAAAGTCGCTGACAGATGGCAGATAGATGGGCTATGCCCTTGAGCTTGGACGGCGCCCACATTGCCTGTTCATCAAAAACATAAAAACACTATAAGTGCAGAGCCACACATACGGCTTCCAAATCCAAGGGCACAAGGGTGCCAGAGGTTTCCACAGAAACTAGACGACTATTATAAACCTTGAGTCTGAATGTTCAAACTATTACCACGAGTGCCGTAAATGTATCAGCACATAAGTGTCTTTGACAGCAAGTAGTCTCTTTTGGGAGCAGTTCAGCTGATGCTTATTGGGTGAAGTGAAGGATTTTAAGATGTTGCTGCAATCAATCCACAGCATAACTTCCATCTGAGTGAGGAGAAGGGGGGGGGGGGGGGGGGGGGGGGGGCGCCGTAATGATGTCATCTGTCAATAAAACGCTTTCTTGCTTCCACAGCAAACATGCAGTGCAATCTGTGGGGATGAGAACTTCCTTTCAGCTGTTTAAAGTGAAACAAAGGATGGCAACCAATATCATATGCACACAGTCACTTTTGCCATTACGTGAGCGTTTGGTTCATTTCTAAACATCCATTGTACTCGTTTAATCAGGTTTGACTCACACAGCCGTACAGTAACTGGCCCCATTTCACTGCAGGAACGAGGTCGTAAACCTTTGCTAATTCAGTCACTGCAGTATTATTACAGCTGCGACGGCCGCTCACAGGAAGACGGTTCACGTCGCCATTCGGGTTCAGCAAAGGAGCAAAATAATGTGGAAGCCCGGTGCCAAAAAACCTAACCATCTCATCACCGTCTTCTGGTTGACTTTCATTCTCGAGCTTGGAAACTCTGAGGTTGATTACAGCTGCTACCGCTTTGTGATGCCTGGACAAATGCGCCTGCAACTCATCCGCAGGGGACACTTTGTCATGAGACAGTCGAGGAACTGCGCAAATCACAACAAGTCAACAGGGCAATTTCAAGTATTCAGTAATCACCTGACAATATTTCTCCAAGAGGTTGGAAAGAAATACCGAAATGGCTTTAAGTATAGTCTATATATTATTAACTAGGGAATTAAATAAGTATATCAAGACTAGCGCCACACAACACTGAGACACTAACTTTTGATCTGTTTTATTAGATAAAGAATAATTCAGGCATTTGGTTATATTGCCCCTAAAGGCAAATGGAATTAAATGTTTACTTCTCACTATTTGCAGACAATCACAAGAAAATATTTACTGGTGGGCGCTTCTTTTCTGACCTGGTTTGAGCAACAGGCTACAAAAAGTTTCAACATTCAACAGGCTTCGACAGAGATATTAAAGTCAGAAGTAATTAATTTGAGGATAAAAAGTGCCTGTCAAACGATCCAGGGAAAGAACAAGGAGTTTAATCATGCAAAGATAGTTAGAACATAAGATGGCGTCATTCAATGTGTGTGTCTGTGAGTGTGTGTTCAGTGTGTATGTGTTCAGTGGAGGCCTCTGTACCCGTCATCCTGTCTCCAGAAGGATTTAATCTAGTCCCTGAGGCCTCGTGCTCAAAGGCAATAACTGACAACTGGCAGAGGGTGTGAGAGATATGCATGATACGGTGTACTATAAGAGAGTGCGTGTGTACGTGTAGGTGTGTGTGTACGTGTGTATTTTTGCGCATGCATGCAAGTGTTTTGGACGCTTTTAAATATGTTATTTATTGTGTTTGTCTATTGTGTCTTTGTTTTTATGTGTTTGTACCAGCATGCACATGTACGCTGTGTGAGTGTGTGTGTGTTTAACATGCAGCAGCAGTGCATTTACAGCTGACTTCTTCACAGTATGCCATGGCCATAATATTTTTCTGAGTGCAAGTCTTCCCCTGAACGACATGTGTGTTTTAAAACTGTGAGATGTGTGTCGCAAGAGGTGCCTCTTAAAAAAATAAAATAAAAAAGGTTTTTTTTTAAATGTATGTTTCGCAATGAAGACAAAACATTAGCTCAAGGTTAACTATTTTCTGGAGCTTTCACAGAGGTTAATGCAAAATAAAATCTTTGGAAAGGGGGTTTAGGGTTCCCCCCCATCGATGGAAACCTGCAAGTATAAGTTTGGAACCAAAGTTCTTTACTTACCATATAGCACTGAGTAATCTCTGTGACAAATAGGTTGGGTTAAATTGCAAGTTAAACTGTAAGATTGATCTTGAAGCACGAGAGTCAAACAGGTTCTTCATATCAAATTGTATCCTCCGTCCACCACGCCACATCACAGTGTACATTAGCTGGATACGCATGTCGTTAAAAGCACGAAAACAGATTGACGTCTCATGTAAAGGCCTCACTGTTAATTACAACAGTGCACAGCTGCACGTTAGTGTTGGCTAAAAAAAAAAAGATCGAGCCCCGAGGCTGTGAGTGGTCCCACTGTACCAACAGCGGTTTCCTATGTCAATCTACAGGCGGGCTACTGTTGCACCGCTAAGCCTTTTCATTGTTACAGTTGCTACTGTTGGGTAGGGGACACATTTACAGTGTAGGGATCTCATCCATATGTTTGTGTGTGTGTGTGTGTGTGTGTGTGTGTGCAGCAGGCCCCGTGTGCATGTGTCAGCACATGCATGCAGCCACAAATGTGTCTTTACCTTGTGCATGTGTTCGTATCGGTGTCTCCTCACTCATCTTTGTGTTTTCTATTGTGAGAATGAGTCAATGTGTTCTGGCAGAATTTTCGATCCTGCGCCGACAACAATGGGACACGCAGTATCAGTGCCAAGGCACACAGTGCCCCCTAATTCTCCATAATCCACCCTGTCTCCAGGCAGGTGATGCTTGTGGGTCTTTGAGTGTGCGCACATGTGCCACGACCTGCTCCGGTGACATCAGTAAACTGTGGCTACTCTCGCAAAGCTTTGGAAAACTCATTTTCCCCATCAGCATGTCACTCCTCACAGGGACCAGAAAGCTAAGCTTGTCACAACCCTGGTTAAGCCATGTCATGTGCTTTTGCTCACACTGGGGGGTATGGGGCTATTAAATATCAAAACAAGGGCACTTTGGTAGTGCCATTAGTCATTGTGTCAGCTAGTAGTGTAGCATTTCACCGTAGGGGCTTTTCATTGGCACTTCAAATCTCCCACCCAACTGTAACTGCCTCGTTACCACATGTTATGGCTTCATAAGCTCATTTTTCAAAATGTAATGAAACTATCTTTGCTTTATGTGAGTTGAAGCTCAACTGAGAGATAGATTTTAGCATTACAGAGATATTCAAGTCAGCTGGCAACATTAGATATCCAACAGTATTTTTGTATGTCAGGAATAGTCATATTCACATCAATTATTTATCTTAATACGTTTAGTTTACTGCCAAGTTATTAGATGAAATAAACAACTGAAATATTTAATATAATTAGTACACTTAAAGGGTGGTGGTAGGCATTTAGATGGTTTCCCTCTGCATCGATCTCCCGACTTCATATTAAGCTTACAGACACACAAGTTGTAGTGAACTCAGCGAGAAAGTACACTCAAGCACTCTTAAAATATTACACTCTGTCTCCAATAAAGCCACAGAAACATTTCCTCTGCTCAGCCAGCCTTCAATATCAGTTTTACATCAAGCAGAACTCCAGTATGGCTGCCAGAGGATGTGTTAAATTAACTGAAAGTTCTTTCTTGCTAAAATAATAGCAGATGTGTTATATGGGAGAAACTGAACCTCATGGAGGCAAACATTTGTGAATGCACCCAGACAAATGCAATGCTCTCAAACATACCTCGCACCCCAGAAGGCCCACATAGACATTTGTTCGAGAATAAAACCGTGCAGTCAGAAAACCCCCCACTATCATTCCACCCACACCGACTTTAACAAGCCCACTGCAATTGTCAATCATGCAGTCAGTCATACCAGGTGTCAATCATCTTCCTGGCTGAGCAGCCAACAGGCCGCGCTGCCAGAGCCAACACCGGCCCCCCTGCTGCACTCCATGAACTCCTCACCGCGGGCATAATGCACTTGGCCTCCCTCCAGCCGTCCTTCAGCCTCCCTGCCTTTACCTTTCTCTCTCTGTTCTCAACACCGGCATTTATGGACTCAAAAAGATTCATCACTCAGAGTAGTCTATGTAGCATATTCCCACCCCGTTTATCCTCCCTACCTCCGTTTAGGCTCTTATCCAACTATCCCTGGTATTTAGCCTGATTGACAGTATTTAATAATGTGTTCAGGAATAAAAGGGCATTATAAAAAAGAGTGATGGGGGGGGCGGGGATGGGGGGCAACTAAAGGCCAGCTATCAGCACGACCAGGTGAGAAAGTATGTTTGTTTAGGCCCATGCTCGCAGGTACAAATGGATTAGGCTGGTGGTAACGGGTGCCGGGCAAGGATGTGCGATTTATAGGACACACATAAAATGTAAAAATGTAAAAGCTCTGTCCAATCAAAGGCCAAACAATTATCTCCACAAATGCCGCCCAGTGTGCTCAATTCAATTCTCTGCTAATACTGTAATGGCGGTAATTTGGTGTTTAGTTATTAATTCGATGTGAAGTTAGAAAAAGTCAAACACTACAAACGGCATTACCAGCATGTCTAGGAATGCGCGCTGTGCCGCCGATCCCGGCCAATGATAAGGCACCATCTGTTACCCATGCGCGGTGGGCTGTCCGTGCACACAGATGCAAACACACACCACTTGTCACTTGTTCCAAAGGGCCTCCCTCCGTTGCCTCAATTATGAAGGGGTTTTGGTGCTTCAAGCAAGGTTTTTTTTTTGTTATTGTTAAGTCTTCGGGCGACACACACTTGCCTTTCTTCCTTTCTTCGGTTTCCAGTCGGGGATTACGAGAAGCAAAGGGGGAGAGGGAGTGGCTTTGAACTCCTCGTCCATGTTCTCTGTCTTCGATGAATTTAGGGACACATGGCTCCCAAGCGGCAATTCCATTCCCATCCATCCAATTTGATTGGATGTGCCAGTGTCAGCAGGGGAGAGGGAGAGACTTTGTAAGCAAAGGAGTGGCAAGAAGAAAAAAACAGAGAGATATCACATTATATCAGCTTTTTGCTCATGCTGTGTCCCTGATTGTTGTGCTTGGAAGACGTTCAGAGAGCACGGGGCACAGAGCGAGAATGAGGTGACTCCAACGTAGTAAATGGAAGGGTTGTATTTCCACACAGAGCTTTGCAAAAGTAAAGGGCCATAGCACTCTTTCTGACCTCCCTTTATTTTAATTAGTGAACGAATGTTGATTCGTCATGATTGTTGAAGTCATTGTCTTCATTGTAATGTCACACAACATTGAAGCAGGGAAATTGTCCCTTCCAATCAAAGTTCCTGATTGGTATTGTTTAGTTATCTGATGGAGGGTTGGAATAAAAGGCTGACAGCATATAGCTGGACAATCTGAGTCACTGCTGGAAGTATAACCATATGCCTGATGTCTGTACTAGCTTTCGCCATTTTATAGGCTGTTTTTTTTTTTTTTAAATGAAATTCGAAAAAAGGTGTCCTTTCTTCAGCAATAAGCAACATTTGCTCTGATTATTTGATGTTGCGTCACTTAACAGCCCGGTCAACCATGGAGACAAACAGCTTGTACTTTTTGTCTTTGTCTTTCAGGAAAATAATATTGCTGACGGCATGAACCCCAGACACTGGATCCACTGGTGGTCGAGAAGCTCTTCTGCCCACTAGACTTTCCTGCCTTAGTCAGCATTCATCAGTTCCCCTAACGCGATTCAATTTCCCCCCGTTTACTTGAAAGTCACTTCTGAGTCTTCTCCCATTAAATGGAGCTTAACATTCTCCAACTTTTGGTCCCCAAGGTGGTTGCCTGCGTGACAGTGACGGAGGAATAGTAAGTCAAACGTGTCGGGGGATGTGTTAGATAGGCGGCAAGAGGGTGACACAGGACTCACCTGTAGGAAACAAGTCTCCAGATTAGTGGGAAGCCACCAGGGGATATTACCACAGAAGCAAAGTGATGAATCAGAGATAGTGGGTTCCCAACTGAAAAGTTCCCTGGTTTCACTCATTCAACCAACTAAAAAAAAAAGGCAGACTGAATAAGTAATGCAGGCTGCTCTCATCAACGATTTCTACGTTATTTATGACATTTATAAATCAGTATAAAATGCCACAGTGGAAAAAAAAAACTTTTGAGGACCTTTGACACAACTTTACCTCTCTTTCACCTTATTTCACATATATTATTGATGATGGATCACAGCAAGTAGTCCAGCACAGTAATGTATTATTGTCCTTAAGGAATCTTGAGCTGAGGCCTTGGATCTTCTGGACGCTCTCGCTGAGCACAGCGATTCAGTGTGATGAGCTTCACAGGTAAAGCCCGGCAGTTCGTCATCCCGGTCTCCCCCCGCAATCCCCCCCCGGACCCTTTTGATAACAAGTGCGTTCCTGCCTTTTTTTAGCCATTGACAACCTGCGAGGTACTTGTTTTCTGGGTTCCGGGGTTCCCTGGTTGAAGACATTAAGTGAGCATTTTTTCCTGTTTTGTTGATTTTCCTCTTCCATTCCCAGCATTGCAGTGCACCCCAAACCCCGCCTGCTGCCAAATCATGTCCCTGCGATCAAGTCGAAAAAAACCCGGGTGCTTTGCCAAAACCAATCCTGCGGCGTAGCCAATCAGGTTTATTTAACGAAAACCCACAGAATCCACGCCGCTCGCCGACAGAGTGTATTAGCAGTGACAAGAACAAGTTTGTTCCTGCATTACATGTTTATATTTCTTGCCCGGGCGTGTGTGCATGTGAGTTTTCCCTGGTTGGGGGCCGTGAAGGAGGAAAATATGGTTCGCAGACCCAATTCTCTAATCCCCATGTCCGCCCCTCCCTCTCTTAACCTCAGCCTTCTCTCCACGCTGGTCACAATTTCCGTCGCTCCGCAGACGCCTCAGCTGTCCCGCTTCCTCACTGTCAAGGTGCTAACGAACCGTGAAGGGTGTCAATGCGGAGGTCCTGTGATCAGAGTTTGGCTCGCACATGAAAGCTGTCATACGTGTGCGCTCGTCTGGGCCAGCGGGGGCCCCCGTGCGCGATGGCGGCTCTGCGGCCGCGCGAGGAGAAGACCCGACGTACCTGGGCCCTCGGCGGCCCGCGCTCGATGCGGATGAGAGCAATATTTGGGCTTCAGAAAAACAAACCCGTAGATCTGATACCAATTAGCGGCAGTCCGATCACGTGCTTCCCCGACCTGGCTTTTGTTAGATAAACTGTATAAATAGATGGAGAAAAATAAGGAGAGGGAGTTAAAAAAAAAAAAGTCCAGAAAGTGGAGAGAGAAAAAAGGGGTTGAGGGATTGTTTGAGGAGGAATGATCTGGCAGCAAAAGGCTTAAATAATCTGGTGGAAAATGTTCCCAGGGCTTCGACTGTAGAAACAAGTAGCGATATGAGCAAGTGGACAAAGCGGAAATTTAGGATGTTACAGGACCTTGTGACCACACCAAAAAAACTTGCCTGATGCTCAAATGCCGAGGAATGGAAACACAAACACGAGCACAAAGAATCCCAGTGGCTCCCACTCATTTAGATGCACCATTGTCACTGCTCTCCCATCGCAGGTGGAGGGTTGGCATTTAACCAGTCAGCAATGCCCCGCTGAGCTCCCAGCAGATTTGCAGTTCATCACAGGGTTATATCTCTCTCACTCTTTTTTTTTCTTCTTCTCTGTATTCATTACTCTGCCCTAAACATTAGCATTTCCCGAAACGAGGTAAAATGTTGCCCCCTGGTGGAGCATTTCTGTGGTTTAACAAATAGTCACTAGATCTTTCAGCTAATTTGAACCAAAGACCTCTGTGTGAACCCTGTGTCAATCAGAGTTCATGCTGTCTGAGTTTAGAGCTAAGCTTCTTTTTATTCTCTAATAATAAAGCTTACGCACATGTCCTACACACTGCTTGAGATGAGGGAATTTGTTTATTAGTTTAAGGCATTTTATCGGTTGATGAGGAAGTCACTGGAGAGCGTTTGCCGGCTCTGCTGCCGAAAAGTCGGACCACCACAACATAACCCGGCACAGAGAGAAGAATACATGTCATTTTTCTATAAAGGAATATCTTCTAGGTCTATCTTACCTCACCTTGTTACATGTTATTTATTTTCATTTATTATGTTCTGTTTCTGTTGAATATTTAAACACCGTGGCGGTAGTACTACTTACAGAGGTATATTCCATTAAATATAACAAATTAAATGGTTTAGTCTAGTTTTAATCCGTGTTATCTATGGTTTTTAACAATTTGTTGAGGTAATAAAAAATACATGCGGGTAATTATGCCCGGTAAACAGTATCGTAATGTACTGTTTTGTACCAGCATAAGGCAGTGGGGCAAGAAGACTAATTGATAATATTAACATTTATAATATTTATGTTAATAATACTAATGTAGTCACCGTTAAGTTATTTCAATGTGACTAGAGTAGGATCCATATAATAAACACCGGTACAATTTACACAAGACAGAGATTCTTGACAGAATTTTAGAGAAAAAAAACATTTAGGAAATGTAATTCTACATCTCCAAACTCCAATAAGACAATATACGTTACAATATAGAAAAAAAAGGAAATAGAGTTACTTATATTTGTACACTGAAAGTCATGCGTTATTTTATCAAGTCTTAAAAAACATTTGGGTAGCTTTAATCCACCCGCCTACGCTGAAACTAGATTTTTAATCTAATTAAATTCTCAAATTAATCTGGTATTCTTTTAAATAATAAGATTTAAACACATTTTAAGGAGCAGTGTTCTTCATTATGTTTTCATATCCGATTTATTTAATTAAAATAAAGTCATTCAGTTTAATTGAAATTAATATTTCAGAAAGCGATAAATGAGACCTGTTGTACTTGTGTGTGGTTTGTTAACGTCTTTTGGTATTTGACCGAGTTGTTTGTTGAACACAAACATCGATTAAAGATAATTTAGGGTCTGTTTAATTTTCACCAAATGTTATTGTCGTGGTTTAAGTTTGTTTAATACTTCATTTTGTAACAACTGAAAGTATCTGTTTCATAAGTTGATTAGAAATATTGTATTTCTAGATTTATTTAAGAAGTATTACATGCTTTATGTAATACAGGATAAATGTTTTGAAGATGGATGGCTGGATACATGCTTTCAATTTGTCTTGCAAAAAATCGCTTGAGATAAATATGAAGATTACTAAATATACAACTTGCAAATCATGTTAAAATCAAAAAGAGACAAAAATGTCTGATATTGTGGTCATGAGTGAGCTGACCCAGGAACATAAAAAGATGGGGGGGGGGGGGGGTTCAATTTGCAGGAACAAGTGTTTTCTTTAGTGCTGCTTTCTGCAGCCTCGCCGTATTACTTCTGCTCTGCGGCACATCAGGAACACAGCTGCGCTTATTGTCAATGTTTATCATTGTTTTCCCACTCCTGACACACACACACACATGACTGGCAGCCATGTCGACGTCATGGCGAGGAATGGAAGGGGGAGACGCTAACGAGCGCGCCCAGTACTAGCAAAGACGTGATGCGCTGGAAAGGCACACCGCTATTTAGAGAGGGAAGAAAACGGGCCTCTCTGACTGCATCTCCACATAACAACTGGTCTGCTTTAGTTGGACTCTCTTATCTTAATGAGGTTCAATCCTTTGTTTTCCCTACAGTGGATCCGCAGATAGGATTGTTTTTAAATAGCCCATAGGCCCCCCCACCCCCACCCCGCGTTCCTTGTGTACCTCCATCGGCTCGCTGTCTGCGCCGCATCGAGCCACGGAGGCCGCCTTCCACGTCTGAACTGCTGAGACATGATACATCAGTGTCAAAGTTGTCATCTATTCTGGGACCAAGAGCCTGTTAGGACAGATCTCTACTTTTCTCGAGGGTATTGACAAAGAGATTTGGTTTAACTGTCCCCCTCAGACATCCGGATACATATTGGGCAAAAGCCGGCGAGGTGGTCTGCTGAATACGCCGAGGATCCCATCGAGCAGACTGTCCGGGTCTTTTGTGGTGTTACACATAGAGGGGAGTTAGTGTTAGAACTGGATGTTTTATCTGAGATTTAAGAGCCGAGTGAAAAGAGTAGAGACAAGCAGAGGTCAAGTTATCCTGACTGTTATTGTGACTCCAAGTCCTGGGGAAAGACATGTCCCAATGTTAACAAGGGCACGAGGTCATGAGGTCGTCGTTACGAGGCACAGCGAGCTCAGACTCTGGTACTTGCGCACACACTCAAAGTCACCACTTCCACGTTGACCCTGCTGCCCCCTCATCCCAGACCTGATCCCAGACCTGATCCCAGACCTGATCCCAGACCCCCTGCAAACCGACGGCCTCCGTTCTGCTGGCTGGCGGCCATTTGCCGAGAGCGCTAAAATGCAGGGTGAAAGGTTCCCTCGCCGTGTGGCACTTGTGCTCTTTGCTCCCTTTCTTTATGCTAACACTCACTGAAGGCAGCCAGCAGCGGTGGCATTAAGTGAAATGTTATCGCCGAGGCACATCGACGCCGAAACAACGCCACGTAAAACCCCTGAGAATGGCTTTCATTTTGGTTTGCTCACTAAACGCAGAAACATTTTCACGTGAGAGAATTTATAGACAAGTTTGGTGGAAAAGCCTCTGGACAGGTTTCAACCACCCGGTAAGATGATTGTGAAGAGTGCTGGGCCTGTTCGGGGTCACGGGACTCAGGGGGGGGGGGGGGGGGAACACCTCTGGCTGCGGGACTTAGTTTTCGAAACTTTACAATTAGATGGTCAGGGGCCACATAATGTCTAAATACAGATACTTTGAAAAGTAAGTAGCCGGTAAAAAACTGAATTTGTTCATGTTTTATTATAATCTTGAAAACAGTCTTCAACTTGCTGAAGATGATGTTGCTATTTTAGCGCCGATGCTTAATAGCCGACAGGGCTTGACTATAGCAGATACCGAAAAAATAAAGAATAAACTTGCAGTGCCGTAAACCCTTACTATGCAAATATGAACTACCAGAGAGCTTAAAGGTATAGTTGAACTGCTTAATAAATTACACACTGGATACGGCAGAGTACTGCAAAGTATCAAATGATCGTGCATTTATTTTATTGTTATTAAAATGTAATATAAATACATCAAACTCAATTGTATTCCTTGTTATTGTGTTTTATCAAATGTCTCTAGCAAAGCTTAACATAAGTAAATATGACTAGTTCCTAAATGTACAAAGCTATCTTTACATTGTGGCATTATATGAAAGTGTTTTATAATTTATCTGAGGGTAACAAATGCATTTATCTTCATTCAAAGTTGAATTTCTATTTTCCAAAGTTGAGTAAAGATGACTATTAAGTGTAATCTTCCTTATCATTGAAAAGTGTAGTTGTGATATATATAGCTATAAACATGACATATTCTTGAAATAATTGAGTTGTTGCTCTAAAATGTTATATCAATAATTTACAGTATTATTCATAAATACATGAGGAGATTTTGGAAATGTTTTAAGTAAGACATGAAATCGAAATATTTCAAAATAAAACGTAGGTTGTTAAGTATTTTCTATCTATAGATTCACGCCAGCATTAGTTCAGACGGGCCGTGGGGACAGATAACCAAAGCAGCTCCTAAAGCCATCCCATAATCTGCATAGAGACCCAGAAGGAACCATTAAATGTCTACACATCGAAAGAACAAGGAGATAAATGAGGCAAGGTAAAACCAAGAGGGAATGATTTATAGTCTGTGATAAACACAAGTAAAACTAAGATAATAAAGAAGCACCGAGATCAAGACCAAGAAGCAGATCATAAATATCTACACTCTATTAAATAGGAGAGCGTGTAAAGGCAAATAAGAGCATACGTAGTCAAAGTTACATCATTTAAATCTAAAACTCATGTGAGGATCCTCACCCGTTGCATGTTCTTTTTGTAAAATGTTTGGAACAGGGTAGCATGAACAATAAACCGTGGTTTATTAATTGAATATGAATTGAACTTATATTTTGTGAGTGTTTTAAAGCCGTGGTAGCAGCAAATCGCATTTCATTGTGTATTTATTTAATCTTAATGTTCTGGACTTGAAGCGCAGTTGGCATCGTATAATTGGTTGCCGATCATTTTTAGACACGTGACAGTTTTTAGTTTAGTTTAGTTTTAGACGTTAAAAAAATAGTTATTCATAATTTGGCAGAGGCGCATGTAAAAAAAAAAAAACAGAAAAAGTGTACAAATTGATTTTTAATTTTCGATTTTTTAAATATTTTAAGTTCTTAAAGAGAATTTGCTGATCTTACATGGCCTCGGTGTTTCTAAAATACTGTAAAAAGAGATCTTTGCCTAAAGATTACAAACGTAGGATTGTCCAGTCATTTACAATAATAGTAATTTTGTAATAGCTGTATGCTAGTTATATAATATAGTATATTGAGAGGAAACTGCATTTTGATTTCATAGGATTCTTACTTATCAGGGCGCAGCTGTTGCACTATCTCACACATGTTATTTCTTCCCCCCATTTTTTTAGCTCAGGTCTTAGAGAATATGGAATGATACCTTTGACAAAAGGGCAGAGGATTTGGATTAGGGGGGACAGGCAACAGAGACGTGACGCATGGATCCCAGATAAGGGACAGACAGTGAAACCGGAGTTGGAGAAACAATGAGCATGAGAGCGGCGGTGCTGTGACACTCTGTGAAGTAAACAAGAAGGAGCTCAGAGATCACCACACCAAACGAGAAGGACCAAGTTATCAAAGTCCTCCTTAATGCAGCCGCGTTTGTTTGCGCCATAAAACCAAGGCGCTCCATTTGGGAGAAAGAAAAAAAAAAAGATCCATGTTGAGAGGAATGTAAAATGGAGAGTGGGGGGGAAACAGGATGGCTTATTAAACCCAGGAGGGTCGGGGCGTTGTCCGTCGTTAACTTTTACACGGAGGTTATTGAGAGGCCACGGCGGGGTGGTGTTATGTCGTGCGATTGAGTGGCATTTGTTCTTGGCACGGCTCCCGTGTGACTGCAGGGGTCTCGGCACAACATGAGAGCAACACTCGGGCCGCGCTTTGCCGTAATCTGATGAGACATTCATTGGCCTGACCGTGTATTCTGCATTTTTAAAGCCTGGTCCAAGCCATTGCTCTTTGACATGTCCGGCACCCTCACACCTCACTGTAGTGCCACAAAGACAAAAGAGGTGGCAGGTGGAAGTGGTGAGTGGGCAGCTGAGAAGGAACCAGGGGGAGAAGAAGGGTGGAGAAAAAAAAGAGAATGAAGTAGTGGGGCGTCCCCATGGCAAGGTCAGGAGTTCAGAGTTGGAGTGTTGTCACCTGCTCGGCTTTGGCGCATCTTACTCAGGAGCAGCAAGACTAAAAGTTCTACTGCCCCCTGCGCACCCTCCATGCTGTCCCCCTCTATCTCTCACTAATTGGATTTAATGAGCGATTTAACAACACAGCACCGCCCGATCAAATCAACCCCCCTACTGTCCACCGCGCTTAATTCTGGGTCACTGCTTTCTAATGCGAGCATGTCCCAGGTCCCTCCTCTTCGGCAGCCTCATTGCTGCCCGAACACGTTCGCTCCCTCCTCTCTCACCTCCCTGTCTGTGTCTCTTAATGTCCACCCTGTCTAATGTGGACCCAGCACCGGCTGAAGAAATCCCACAAAAATGGAAACGAAAAGGGAAAAAAAACAATCCAACGGGACCTCGAATGATGCATCTTTCAATATTGTCTTGCTTTACCCAGATTTTAGTTTATTTTGTAGTTGGCTCAATTTCATCGAGTCTCCTTTTGGGTTTTTTATTTCATCCAAAAGACATCTGGCTAGGAATGATCTCATCTGGCAGAACAAGACGATGTTATAGTCACACAATTTGATTAAATCCATCTAAAACATACCTGTCATGACGGCACAAGATTCACCCCTAAATCAAGTAAATGTCAATCATAACTAGTTTGAGTGGTGCAACGATCCACTAGTTTGTGCATGTTTTAGCCCTCTAGCTAACAGTTTATGTGCACTTTTATGCAGACAACTTTGCAAACTGTGCTGCAGTGTTTTGAATCTTTTCGAAGTTGCATTTATCGTTGAGAAAACACACCTCAGACTTTTGCAAAACAGTTCATTATATTAGAAGAGGTAAATGGGTTCAAACATACCAACTCACTGGTATTTTCCTTAAAGCTCATGAGGTCATTAACACGCTGCATTTTGTGAAGCTCAAACGTATGATTATTTTGTTGTAGGTTGTACATTTCTAATGACTTTCACAATACAGGCTCCTGATACAATGCCACAGTCAGCCATGCATGTGGTCAAAGCTGCCATTCATTTCTCACTCAGGTATGACACTATATGAATGAAGGTCATCTCATGAAACTTTGTCTCCACTTTCTCTCCTGTTGGGAATATTTTTGTTCTCATTCCCACAGATTCCAAATTTATGATTTATTTCTCGGGGTGATAATAAAATATTTGTGAGTTAGGAAACATCCAAGTAAGACAAAGCAGCGGTTCAGCCGAGACAGATTTGTCGATGCAGTTTGGCAAAGCAGCTTCGCAACTCGCAAAGCCGAAAGCCGCTTAATTATTAGGTCAAGAGAAATGGCCATGAGTTACGTTATTACAGGGTTCAACATGTTATTATCTCTGCATTTGTTTGGGGTGTCATGGCAAATGCACTAAAGGTATTAGTATTAGGGTAGTATCCCCCCCGCACCCTCTCACCACCATGTTGACAGCTACAGCTACGAGTAAATAAATACATTTTCTTTATTTTGGCAAATACACAATATATCATTTTTGTCTATAAATATTCTAGCAAACATATGACAGTGCAAATGTAAAATACAAGCAAATGCAGGAAATTACATACAAAGGAATGCTGATTTATTAAAATGCCTGGCTTTGTGGGATGCATTTTAAGTTCAAGTTTACAAAACAATTATGGCAAAATCATTTCTCCCTTTGAGTCTTTTATGCTTCTTCATATGTTAAACCCATGGCAACAGATGGACACATTTCTACGCTGCAGTACGTGGTCACATTCTGTCACACATGGACAAAGACACAGCCGGCGGTTAATCGGGAAGAAAATGCCAGGAGGTCGTTCAGACGTATAACTTCATACGACTGTTGACGTGCCACACATCACCCCACGGCTAAGGGCACATTTGCATTTCTTATGAACATTTACTTTTTTCGATTTTGGAATATAGATGAACATGAAGAATTTAAATTGTTATAAATGTTGACCATACACAGTGGAATTGTTGGTATCGTCCCACAACCATATGTGCTGTCAAAGCTGCACGGAACATGATTGTGTAAGAACAACCTACTACGTATTATAGCAATATAATAAGGATTTTTTTACTTTGAGCTAGAATCCAAACTGACTAGATGAACTCGTGCCAGGTCACACCGCTAGTCAGCTTGTTCCAGCAATATGTCACAACCAAAATAATAAAGGCTGGCATTGCTGTTGACACATTTTCTAACTTGACCTTTCAGGGCGAGCCGTTGGCCGCAACGCATTTCCCGGGAGGACGATGCATGGCCAAACGCATCTTCATGTGCAAACCGTTCGAATTGAAGTGTCTTCAGTAAGGATATCGAAAAGAAAAAGTCCTACAATACGTCATTACCCATTGCACAGCGGTGTAATACCTGCTTGTACATTTCATCTCTTTAGTCACATTGGTATTTTGCCCAAACCATTATTACTAAATCTGCTTCTTTGCCGGAGTCTTTGTGCTTTCCAACAGTGGATCGTGGTCGTGCCCGACACCCCGGGGGCGATCATTATTACGAGTAGCAGCGTTGCTGCTGCGGATACCATTACGTATTGTTGTTGCTATTCTATTATATCCACTGCTGCTTTTATTTCCAGTATCATTGTGCTCACTACTCTCATTATATGAATAATATCTGCCATATGCGTTGAATGTATTTTGTTACTCTGTTATGCCGTTCGTTGTGTTGCACTTCTGTCCATCCTGGGAGAGAGAGATCCCTCCTAAAGGCTTTGTTTTGCCTGTTCTTCTCCCCGTTTGTGGTGTACCGATGTGAGAGTCCCGGGAGAGAGAATGTTGCATGAGTAAAGCCCTCCGAGGCAAATTTGTTATTTGTTAAATTGAAGTGAATCCCTGCTCATTAATAAAAAAAAAATTCAAATGCTATCTGATAAGGACTTTCGTTGTGTTTCATTACTTAATGCTCAATATACAAACGTACCAAAATAACTGGGGTACGACCATAATGCATAACAAGTTCCATTATGTTAAGGAGAATTCAAAAATGAAATTATTATTGTAATGGACGTATTTCAATGTTGTACGCGTTCCTTAAACCTCCACATTGTCTCTTCTGCGTAATGATAATCTCAATACAACTGAATCCTTTATGTCCTGTTGCATTCAGCAGCTTCACAGAAGCAATGAAAGTCACTCCAATTTGTGTTTCAACGTCAAAGTCTCTACCCTAACTGGCACCCAGTTTTCTTTAAGCTAAAGCAGAGAAAGATATGTGCATACATCTGTCCCCTCGGCACAATGTCCGGTTTTTAAAAACCTCTTTGCCATCGCCCCTGTTCCTCTTTTAATATCACTACTCTCTTTTTCTTCTCCCATCCGCCCTCCCAGAGTTTGCCCAATTCCCCCTCGGTTCAGCGGCAGGGCAGTGGGTCACGGCACTGGCTTGATTTTCACACTCTTCCCCCTACTGAACGCCACGTCAAGTTAATCAGGGTTAACAATTGCGGCGGTGCCTTGCTGAGCAGGGCTCCCCTCGGCTTAGCGTGGACTGGCTCTGGTGATACAGATGGGCTGGTAATCTCTGTTGTCAGAGCGAACTGGGTGGGTGAGGGTGGAGGTATATCGTGCCTGCTTGGGTGGGTGCGGGATGAGGGGTTTTTCGGGAACAAGAAAAATGAAAGATTCAATGTTCGTTAATCCTGAATGTGAAATATTTTCAGAGAAAAATTGTAGCTGCCTAAACTGCAATGATAACAAAAAACCGCCAGACATAATATAAGGGGATTAGATTTTTCTCATGCTTTCATGTTCCTTTATTTCTGGGCTTCAGCAATTTGCCAGAAAAAACAACGTTTTGGCTCTAGAGCGCACCAATCTTCAAAACATATCAAAGTTAAAATGTTGATGCAAGGAAATGAGGATTCACCGAGTTGCATTAAAGAAATAAAGATGATCAAATAGAATTACAGTGAAAAGCACAAATTAGTATTCTTTTGGTGGGTCGGGCCAACATAAAGAGTTTGAAAAGGTGTCAAATGGGACGTAATTATCCTAAATCCCTCATTTGCTGCTCTGCTTTAATTGACCACGCGGGTCGACGCTCGAAACAGAACTGGTCCAATGTCAGGGATCAAAGGGGCCGTCTGAATCACAAATCCACTGCGAGGGTATGAAGTTCTATGATCAAAGAGACGCAGGGGAGAAATCTCCAACACTGAGGATGACTGAGGCGCAACACATTCAGGCCAAAACAGGACTCTCCGCGGGACAGCAGCTGGCCGCCTCGCACAACACGGCCCACGCCGCCCCGGCCACAGGCTACGCGCACTCAATTATTCATTCAGACACAAGAAGCATCACACAGCCGCCGCGCTTTCCTCATAGCACCAACGCAGAGAGGATCCCGTATGGGTCGCACGGCCTCGATTTCCAGCTGGACTCCAACCAAACCAAACAGCACTCAGTGGATGACCTTTTGGACTTAAGGAAAGCCAGGTTGAAGTCTCTCTCTGGCATGAGATTGTTTGGTATATTACGCTGTTGTTTCTGCCGCGGCACATTCCCTCTTCCTTCTCAACTCGAGCACTCGCCTCGGCGCCGTTTTTCACGAGACCGCCTTGTTTTTTCAGATGTCGCAGCTGCACGGAGTGTCATATGTATTATTAACAAAGGTCTAGTGCTACTCGTGCAGGAACACTCACAGACTTTCACAGGTTCCTGTCGGTGGCACCTTTTTGATTTGACTCGTGGCTCGAGCAGTTCTTTGCAAAAAAAAAAAAAAAAAAACCCCACTATGACTCTGTGACACCAGAGCACAAACTAAATATTTCAAACACGTGGCAGCTCAAAAGCTTTAAAGTCCAGGTTTGAGAGCCCTTCTATCCATTTATTACCCATCTCAACTACAGTCATGCAAGTCTTATAATGACCAAATTGAAGTCGTTATTTATGAAGCGCCAAGTTGTCCGAGGAACGGGAGAGAGGGTCTTGTAAAGTGCAAGAGCTGGAAAAGGGAGGTATGTGGGGAAAAGTGCGAGCTGAAGCTGCCGTGTGACTTTGTCAACACTCCCCATGGGTCAAATATGTACGTTGGGCCGAGCCGCTGCGTCCCGCACGCCCCACTGCATCATCCATATTCATCTCTACACGGGCTGAACCCAGTTTGAGGAATGATATTGCAAAGTCCCACTGAACTCCATCTGCCCCCTCTGCCATCGCTGGCCTCGCTGCCCTCTCTAGTCGAGGGAAAAACACAGTTCATCAAAAGTTCATGCCCATTATCATTGTAGAATTCGGGCTGTATGCGCCTCGTACCGCATCCCTGTGATTGGCAGGGAAAGGATGAGGAGGGGAGCTTACAAAAGTTAACCCAACAACCGCTGTTGATATGACACACAGCGCGTTTTATACGTGACCTGATGCGCAGGGTCACTGCTCGGTCAGACCGCCGCTCTAGGCGGTGTGTGTGTGATGGGGGATCCAGTTAAGCAAAAAAAAAAAAAAACCCAAATATCCCTTTCACTGGCCGTGTGTCGTAACATTTCTGAGCCTACCCCGCCCAACGCGAAAAAGGGTTCAACGAGAGTTCACGTGTGAGGCCACACCCCCTCGCCACCACGTCAGCGGGGCGGACGGCGTGTCGTCATGAGTCAGAAAGACGACAACTACGCTCTACTTCCTGGTTCGGTTGGCTGGCTCACAGCGACCCCCAGAGGGCCCGACCACTGACCCATTAACCATCAAGACCAACGTTTTGTGTAAAAACATGCGTTATTCTAAAATCATCTGAAAAACTATGACGATTTGCGGCCTATTTGTCTTATAATATTCCTAGTGAGTAACTATACATTCCTATATGTTAATGTATCATTTAGAAAATGTTGAAGCATTCGTATTTTGTTTTTGTGAATGACGCATGCTATTTAAAAAAATTATTATATATAACTTCAAAAAAGAATCCTGGAAACAGAACGAGTAATTTAATTCAAATAGTGTTTTTACAACACATTACGTGTTGTACATTTCTATATTATCCTTTAAGAGATTTACTTTTAATGTCACGCTTTAAATTATTCTACTGCATTGTAAACTAAATATTGTGTTTGGGGAAAATTGATATTGAAAACAAAATAGATTACAACAGCAAAAAAAAGTAATTTATTGATTAATTTATTAATAGCCAATGTCACTAATATTAGCCACATGGCAGAAAAAAGTAATATAAATTTGTAATTTCTGTTTAACATAAAAATAATCAAAAGATATGTTGCTCAATGAAACAAATACTGAAAATATGAACAAATAAACTGAAAATAAAAGTACAAAATATATTTGAATGACTATAAACATATTGGGATTTTTAACAGAAAGGAAATAAAATAAATACAATAATTTAATTTTTGCTGAAAAAAATCAGGTGAAAAACCCCACACCAAATGAAATTAAATTTTTAAATCATGTCCCGAGATAGCAAATGCATCTTTTACACATAGCACTCTTAAATGACCTTGAATAATTTTTAAAATAAATAAAAGTGTATTTATAAGCAATATATTATATTCCTGTATATTTCTCTTGTAAGTAATGTTATAATTAACATTTACATTTTACATGCTTTTATGTTTTACTGTGACACACACGTTCACTGTTTCTTGAGAAAATAATGAAACACAAGACATTGTAGTGCAAAATAAGGTAATCGTTTTGGTTTTGGTAAGGATCATTACCAAATTTGTGTGTACATGTTCTGGGCCAAAGGGGGTTTTAATTAATTAATGTATAATACATTTGAAACAATTCATCCCAAACATTTTTATTATGTTTGTGATATTGTGAAAATAAAATAACTACCTAGAGGTCCAACAAGCGGCTGCCTCAGCAGGAAAGACGAGGATTTACTTTGGATGAAAGACTAAGAGTGCCCACTAGTGCCGAAAACATGTACTGCATCGCCATCAAACAATTAGAATTCATTTTAAACAAGAAACTTATTTTATACTTTGTCAGCCTTTTAGGCCAGAACCATAAAACATTATAACTTCCATTGCATGGAGTTTTTCCCTGAGAAGTGTATAACTGTGAGGTTATAAATGCAGCATTTTCATCCAAATGGAACAATAACGACTCAGGATACAGAGTAGATAAAACGAACGATCAATTCAATTGTTTAATGTTAGTGTTAGTAGTTCTTTTAGACAGTGACTCATCACACTGCAAGGGTAGAAGCTCCTTTAAAAGTATTGATCAACAAAGCACATTATTTTACAATGAAATGTACAGAAAATAAAGCAGTTTAAAATAAAAGCCGATTCCATTAAAAAAATTCTGTACATTAAAAAACCTTTAGTAATTGAGTTAAGAGCATCCCTTTCCAAAGGCTTAATCATTTAAAATTGCTGTTCTACAAAATGAAGAATAAACCTACTAACAGCTCATTTATTCTCCTACAATTCAAGAGCGTGGGTCATCAAAATCCACACCAATTTAGAGGGTTATTTATCAATTGGTGATGCACCAATTGTATTACCCGTGCACAATTTTTCATCCAGAACTTGGACTGCATATTTCAATGTACTAAATAAACTAAGAAGTTAGGTTTGTGCCATGGGTGTCACCCCTGTGACTTTGCCAAGCCTCAAGTTGACGTGCCTCAGTGGGTGAAACAAGAAAATAAGAAATCAGATGACGTCTATGTTTTTGTTCTAGGTGCAACTTTACCCATAATAGTAAGGCTGAGAGGGCGGAAGCTCTTTCTCCATTTCAAAACCACCATAGCGCTGATTTCAACGGACTATGTGAACTAAGAAGTTAGCCGTGTGCTATTGGTGTCACCCTGCACGCTGGACACGATGCAAAAAGTTAAACTGTGGAGGGACTCTAAGAGCACAGCGAATCCTCCATTGTGAAATACAGGATGAGAGGCAGTACGGTGGCAGACAAAGCTGCTATTTAGAGTCCGGAAGTTATCTGACGACAGATGTTCTTTTGCGAAGAACACATCTATTTATTATTACAAACAAAGAGGTCCAAAATCCATGAGCATAAATAAATACAAGTAACGTTGTATGTTTTGGATTCCTGAACATATTTCAATGTTTTCCTCTACAAAATATGTTATGTTCGTAAAAGGCTACCTTCCAATATCCACTTTTGTTGCATCGGCTCAGCCACAGTTATCCGAGGCATCCACTTCCTCCTCTGTAGCCGGTGGAACTAGACGGCTATATGAGAAAGCCAGCATCATCTGCAGGAGAAAATATTAGAGCACTTGTAATCAGGGTTCGAAATGACTAATGTTTTTCATGGTTTAGGCTAGTCCCAGTATTGTAGTGGTGTCTGGAGAAGTGGATTGGCTATAATCAAACAGGTAACCCTCTGATTCTGAAGCAACAAAGTTACAGCACCTTATATAAATCCCTGACATGACAAAGTGGATAACAGGTCATTCTTTCCTTGAGCAAGGAAGTTAACTAAGTTACCTAAATCCACCAGGTGTACTCATTATGGCAGCACCATGCACCTTCAAAGGGTTGGATGAAATACAAATGGCATTTCTCATCCTTTATGTTAATGGACTTTGTAAAACAACTAGCCGCTGGCTTGAATAATAATGATGTCTATAAAGACTGTGCCTACATTAGATGGTTTACTTTGTTTTAAAGTAGTCAATCTATAACCTGAACTAAAATCTTTAGTGACGGTAGATAACAGACGTTAAGACAACTGTACCGTATTAGCAACGGGTCTCGGGTCGGACCCCCCGCCCCCCCCAAAAAAAACAACTTCGGATCTACACGATTCACGTTCATGACATTTTCCCATTCAAAACTCACAGACTTGAATTAAGTCCTCGCTATCTTTCGTAATCACTGACTGGACAATTAGGTTGGTTTGCTAGCTTTGAATAACTAGTCTAGCTAACTGCTACATGTCTGCTGTTAGCTGGCAGTTTGTTTGGCTTCATACACGTACAGCAAGAAACGTTCTCTTCTAATCATTACGTTACACTGGGTATCTAAGTTAGTTAATGCAACTTTTGATATAGGAACACCAACTCCAAATATTTTACTATAATAAGCAATTATTATGGAGATATAAACATAATCGAAGCACTTACAGGATTTTCATTAGGGATTTCACTCTTTGTGAGGCTTCGTTTTGCCGCGTTCAACAGTGACCTACGTGTCTGCGTCATAGACCACAACAACAATCTGTGCTGCTATTGGCTGACCTGATTGCTGCCCAATCGCGCTAGGAAATTAATTAATTATTGTTGTAAATATAAAACGTCACTAAAGACCTATCATTTTCACAATCATTTTTAATATTAAAAATATTCGTCGGGGATCCCCCAAAATCTAAAAATAAATTCTTATAGGTGGTCCCTGATGACTTATAGGGGGTCCGGGACCCCCCCCCCCAGAACCCCGTCATTTCGACTGCGGTCAACTCAGCCGACACTTGAATTTTAGTGCACGTTTATGCTGACATTTACGGTATTGAGCAAGTAACCGAAATAAAAGCTATTTAATCACATATTCTGGACAATGACTAAAGTATGAGTAAGGGACCAGTCTACTCTTGTACAGTAAATGCAATATTTTTACTGTACCTTTTTCTCGAGAAATGGTGTTTTTCAACATGCAAAAATACTTTTACTTTGAAGATATTTTAAAATCTGTACAGTAAAAATGCTTGATATTCATCCTGGTAGTAGTCTAGGAGATCCTTAACACAGGTACATTGGTCTTTGCCTGGAATTATTGCTAAATCTGTTTTTATTGCAGTCCAAATGTGGAGAAATTGTGTTTTAGAACTTGCAAATATAGGACTTTTACTTTGGAGAAATCTCTAAAAAAATGTACAGTGCTTGTATTAAAAGAAAGACAAAAAGGGGGGAAACTGTTTGGTAGTAATCTCCAGCTAAATTAATTGATTTAGAGAAACCGTAATCTTAAAACCCTGCCTCAAAGTCAGTCATGTAACAGTATATCATTAACAATACATAAAAAGGTAAGACAGAAAAAGGCAGGGCTGTGAAGGAGGTTTCACAGAAGGCCCAATTGAAAAGATTTCAAAATGATTCAAAAGTGTAAACACGGAGTCCTCCAAACACAGGCGGACTAAGGTTGTGTTTTCTTCTGTCTCAGTGATAGTGGAAATGTTGCAGGCTATGGTTTTCTCATGCTTCATTACATCTTTACAAGCATTTAGTTATGCTTGTTTGTTCCAGAACGCCAGACAAGCTGCCGGCTATAAGACGTCATTTCACATCTCCTATCCCTTCTCTGAGCTTTGTTTGTTTCTCATTTATTCTTATTCAAGTGTCGGTGCAAATTTTGTTTGAAACATATCCCTAATTACACAAATCCTTTCAAACATTCTAAGTCCTGTGCCTTGTGCAGATATTAAATAAGGATAAATTCAACGAAAAAAATAGTCATACCTATAGTTATAAGGCAAACTGCAAATGTATGACATGCAATGTACAGCATTAGTAGTTCAAAAGCCTGAATTCAATTAGATTTGGTTGTCAATAGTAATAATGCCACACCTGTCAGAACTGATGCCAAAATTGATGGTTTCAGTCCTCACGTGGTGCATTTATTGACAATTCCCCAAATCACAGCCATAATGACTTTCACCCAGACACGATGATTTGGATACACATTCTCTGTCTTCTAGGTTTCTTTTGCATACCGTTAGCAGTGCCAGCAGCGCCATCATCATCCCGAGCATGATATACATGTTCTCAGTAAGGCCACCAGCCCAAAGAGGGCCCAGGATGGTGGCCAGACCCCCCACTGAGCGACGTACTCCCTGACTGAAACCTGCAAAAACAGCAAAGCGGAGAGACTCAATACCCCAAAATGCAAGACGTGCTTTCCAAAAAAAAGAATGCTTTCTATTTTCCAAAGGATGGCGCAGTCTCTCACCTTGTGTTTTCTCAGAGGTAATTTTGGAGAAGAGGGAAACCTGAGCCACCGCTACAAAAGGCAAACCCAATACCTGCAGAAACACCCCAATGATGAACTCAGTCAGCTGCCAATGGAACATACCTGTAAAAGAGAACACAGAAACACTGATACATGAAGCATACAGGTAGTCTGACGGGGTATCTTACATGTTTGATTGAGAGGAGCATGTTCTATATTTAGCAACGATTCATATAAACATGTAAACCTGCCAAATCAAACCGTGAATGATGCTGAATTAAACAGGTTTTTTTGGGCCAAATCAGTTACATTTGATTGAGATCTGTGCATGCAATAATACAAGTGTTTTCAGTGCAGTCTGACCTAGTGGGTTAGCCAAGAAGATGAGGCACCAGACACCAGAGATGTTGCAAATGGTCAGACCGATGGCCAGGACCACTCGGTCAGCAACACGCTGACTCAGCCAGCGCACAAACAGGAAGCCGGCGATCACCTCCACACCGCACAGACAGTACATGACGCTGTTCTCAAGCTCCCCATAGCTGAAGTACTTCTGGGTCATCGGAGTCACCATGGTCTGAGGAGGGAATGTGTGGATATGCCGGTACAGAGCTTAGAAAAGCACACATCAATTCACTGAAAGCAGAATGATTACTTGTTGTCTGTGTTTCTGCACCTCCAGAGCGGTCTGATTGAAGAGGGTGATGAACTGAGCAGCCAGGAGCACAACCACTTCTTCCCTCAGGAACTCTACAAAGAGAGTCATTAGAGACATTACTTTTAAGAATTTAATGTGGTTCTTTCAACTTTTGCCTGACTTTTTAATGGACCCAGAACGATATCGACAAACAAACTGTAAACTACCCACCACGGCATATGCTGACAGTCTTAACGGAGCTGGAGGGCGCCTGGGACTCAGGCGGCTCGGGAGAGGGAGGCGGAGAGCTTAAAGTGTCATTGGAGGCGCCAGGGGGGTCGCGTCCCGGCGGGTTGGATGCCACCACCGAGCCGTAGGACCCGCCCACCTCCTGCGACCCCATTAGCGGCTTTTCCTCGCCGTCGTCCTCTTCCACGAGCCCCTGATCAGTCTCCTCCTCCCTGGTCTGGCCCGTCAGTCTTCGCTTGGCCGTGCCCTTCTCTAGAGGCGGTAGGTCCCAGTACATGAGGATCACCGCCACTTGAAGGAGAGTCCACATGAGGCACATGAACAACTGCAGGAGACGGATCGAGAGTTACAACTTTTCTTTGGGGGGGGGGGGGGGGGGGGGGCAAAGAGTGTGATGCAAAACTCCAAGGGACCCTTACCCCTGGCGCAGTATATTTATTGACGGCAAAAGGACCCATGTTGAAATCACACAGCCTCAGGAAGATGTTAAACGCAGGACCTGCGTCAAACCCAAAGTTAAAACAAGTCTTTTTGTCCATATTTCCCCTCAAGCTTCACGCATTCATTGGGTTAAACGGTGGAAGTACCTCCACTCAAATCACTTTATGTGCATCTATTTCATGTGTAAAGATCACAAAGCAATACGGGTTCATAACAATTAAACACAAAATGATTGACATTTTTCATAAGAGAGTGCGGCAAGCACTGACCAATCAAAAGGCCAGCCTGTCGACATGCCATGACAGCAGCAAAGGCAGTGGCGCGGTCCTTGGGGGAAGTGCTTCTGGTCAGGAAGCCAAAGATAGAGGAGCCAGCACCAGTGCCGATACCTTTTGAAAAAAATACATATTTCAGGAGTAAATTAGCTCGGAGAGGATGTTCATCCTCGGAATTATGTCCCATAATGTGTTTTTACACACATAAAATACATCAGAGCAACATCAATGTTCTGAGATTTGGCCGTTTATGAGTTAAATATGCGTCACAATATTTACAGCAGCTGTTAGAAAGCTCAAATGACGATGCAACGTTTTATTTACAAGCTAAAATGCAAATCTTTACCTAGTGATACTGCCAGGCTATGCTGCTATGAGAGGTGTGTTCTACGAGCTAAATGGTTCATAAGTTAGTGTTATTTGGTTCGCACCCACCTGCCACCAGTCTGCTTGACAGTAACAGCCACTTGGAGAAGCCCATAAAGTACATGAAATTCCCTGCGGAGCAAAAAGTTGTTAAAGAAAAAGTGATATATACAATAATAACTAGATAAAAAACAGAAAAACAAATGTAGTGGTGTTGTTGAAAGAATATGATCTCAACACAGTAGTGATGCAAATCACAAATATAACTGGACTTACCAATTATCTCAAAACAGTTGGCAAATAAGATGATCTTCTTGGTGGTCCCCGATCGGTCCGACCAGTAGCCGAACAGCGGTCCGGTCAGGAGGCCGCTCAGGCTGAACGCCGACAACACCAAACCGAGGAAGTAGGGTGCAGCCTCCAGCGTCTGCAGGTACCTCCATATTGTGGGCAATATTACAGCTGGGAACACAAAAGTAGGCAGATTAGATTTGATCTGCCTTCTGAAGTCTGAATTGCACTTTTCATCTGAAGTAATGTCACCCTTCAGCGGTATGATGTCAACATTGCACTCCCAATTCAGCTGATCATAAGCTCCAAACTGTGCGAAGACGGGTCGCCTCTGTGATGGTTTCCCATTTGGAGTCAATGGACCGTACTGTGGCACTCTTGGGCTGCGTCCTTGTGGCATCTCATCGGTGTTCATGTTTCCTCTGGGACTCTTCTGAGCCTCGTGTTGATATTTATCAGTGGGTGAAACAAGAGATCAGATAGTAGTTTGTAGTCTGTAACTTTTTGTCCATGTGAGTAATACCAATGCTGGGGAGAGCAGTAGCTCTTTCTCCATGTCAAAGCCTCCATGGTGCTGATTCAGGGGATTCTAAACTACATTTTTGAGTCATGAGGAAGTGAAATATCCGCTAGTCTTTAAGAAAATTCAGTGCAAAACCCCTCCACATGGCAGGAGCATGTCTTGTCTGTTATAGTATTTTCCTGTTCATTTAATATTAGTTTGTCATGTTATTCTGTGTGTGTTTAAGTATTGTGTTGTTTACTCTTGCATTCTATGGACCCCAGGAAGAAAAATAGTTGTCGAGGCTAATTGGGATCCCAATAAAGGAAACTGAACCCTGACAGAGGCACGCGAACGCAGACGAGTGGGTTTGTAACAAAACACAGTCCTTTAATACGTGTTATCTTTCTGTATCTTATGGAGAGAGGTGTTACAGGTGTCTATGGGAGACAGAAGATGAGCCTACAGCTTCAAAAAAGAAAGCTTTATTAAACAGGCGGCATCAGGAGTCATATTAAAAGTATCAAGTCAAGTCAAATGAAGTCTGGTACCCAAGACCGCTCTGTCTTATATGTACACGGTTTCCCCTACCATTATATTAACTTCAAAATGTCCTTTTGTAAAGCTACAATGCTTCCCACAGACCAGGACAGGTATCTGATTCATATAATATACATATTGCAACTTCTCATACCAATTGAACAACCTATTAAACCATCTTTTCAATCACAGTATGTACTAAAGACACTATAGTTTAACCACCACTCTATATTACTATCCAATGTCCAATTTAGGAACGGTGGTAATTTTGTCCAACATAGTTTTACATACATGAAATGATGTCATCGTTGTTGTTACAAAAACATTTGAGATTTGTAAGGGAACGTGATTTGTTAAATACAGACCATATTCCACACCGCTTAGAAGAAATATAAGGCCGATGGTGAAGAAGGTGAACTTCTTCTTTCTTCGATAATCCATCGTGGTTTTTTCTGCTGTACTACAATAGCAGGGGATGCATGTCCATTGGAGTCTCTGTTGACATAATCCCCAACGTAGTGACTGCGGTTAAATCCGAATGCAGCGACATGACGACAAGCTTCTCCCTCAAAACCCGTTTGGAAACCCGTCTTTTCTCGTGTGACGAACAAGAGGAGCGCGGGTGGTGCTACGTGACATCACAGTGGGTTATGTGGTGCACGGCGCGCTGGTGCGTGGACGGGAGTTAACTCCCTGGACCGGTAGGTCTGGAAGCTCGAACGATCCGGCAGCCCCTGCTGCGTAGGCTGCTGTGGCCTACGTCACTTCCGGGGGAGAAGAAGCAGGCGGTGCTCCCTCCACCTCCAATAAAGGTAAAATGAGCTGACGAGTCCGTGCTTTTCAGATTGAGCCAGTGACCAATCATTTGGAGACGTTTATTCAATGCGCGTGAGAGATTATTTGAAAATCATTAAATGAAGAGAAAAAAAAACTTGCTCAGAGGTGTTGTGAAGGTAAACTATAGTTGTAGAAAATAATATATATATAAAAAAAGACAAGATAGAAAATACCATTTCAGTTATTACATTGAGATGTTCCACTGGAAAATATGAAAGAATGTAAGAAAAGCACACTATCTGGCATGTGGCATAATATAGGGGAACAAGGCCTGCTTCAGTGTGGCGCAACAGGACACAAGTGATTCTAAATCTGTGTGATTGCAAGTTATAGAGGCACTTTTCACATGTCGACACTTAGTATTCTGGGGAAAAGCACTGAATTTGTGAATAAATGTATTACTGGTCATCAGCACAATATTTTCTATAGAAGCATAGATTACATCATTCAAATCCATCATTGCCAAGAGTAGGCCTAACATTTATATTCTTCTAGTAACTTGCCTGGCGTAGTGATAGTTACTTTGTTGTTGAGGAAGCTTCTTCGACATTCTCCTACATTTGAATGTTGCAAGGCTTTCTCAGCACGTCAGGAGTGTGAGTCAGTTGCCGTGTTCCTCCATCCTGTGACCCCCATTAGCGCTCACATTGAGAAGCCTGTGTTGCACACAAAAAGCTGCCTTTTCCCCCTTAATTCAATCTTCTGTCTCATGAGTATCCACATTTTAAATTGCTGCCATCCAAGCAAATACAGGCTCATTGACTATGGCACGCTGGGTAATAAAAGTCAAATATTTTAAGTTCCGAAATGATATGCCAGAGTGCTGTGGTAACATCTAAACTTGGAAATGTTTTTTTGAGGTTGTTCTTGTGATAGTTCCTGTAAAACAAAGAAGATTAAATAGAGTAATTCCATACAATCCGTCTGTAAATATATAAGGATCGCCACAACACAGTCAAATGAACAAGCAAAGTGAACAAGCAAATTAGGTTTTATAAATATGTACAAACAGTTAAATCAGAGAGCGACTGAGCGAGGTTGGCACAGGGAAAAACTCTCCAAATACTGAAAAAAAACTTTAATGGGGAGGAAAAAAACTGAAGAAACCTTAGTGAGAACGTCGGAGGAGGATCCCTCTCCCGGGATGGACGGACTACAGTGGAAGTCATGTGTACAGAATGAACAGCGTAAAAGTAAAATGTAAAAATACATTAATTTCCCCTGACAGAAATTATTCAAATATTGAGAGGCCAAATATTGAGAAGCCAGGTGTATAAGTCAGGACCACTGCAGGGACATCCCCCATCAGACATGACCTCCATCCACAGAAACCTGTCGGGAGGGACAATGACTTCAGGACAGAAGTCAAGGCGGTACCTGTTTATGATGACAGTGAAAGTGATGTGATTACTATTTATGATGATGGTGATAGTAATGTGATTAGTATTTATGATGATGGTGATAGTAATGTGATTAGTATTTATAATGATGGTGATAGTAATGTGATTAGTATTTATGATGATAGTGATAGCAGCAGATGTTGTCAGCGGGGGCCATGGCAGGAGGCAGGAACAGGGTCCACACAGAACCCTCGCGAGGCGAGAAAGCACAAAAACTCTGGAGAAGAAGCTGAACTAGAGATGTGAATTCTTAGAGAGGAGCTTGGTGTGTCCAAAGAAGTCCTCCGGTAGTCTAGGCCTATAGCAGCTTATCTAAGGGCTGGTCCAGACTAACCTGAGCCCACCCGAACTACGAGCGTTATCAGAGTAAAGTCTTAAGCTTTGTCTTAAATAAGCTGACTGTGTGCCCCCCGGACTGAAAGTGGAGGCTGGTAGCACAAAAGAGCAACTTGATAACTCAATACCATCCTGCTCTTTAACTCTAGGAACAAGTAACTCTGCATTTACGGAGCGCAGCTTTCTAGTAGGGCAATATCGTATGATAAGCTCCATTAGGTAAGACATTGCTTGAGCAGCGAGTGCCTTGTAGGTGAGAAGTACCTTAAATTCTTGATTTAACAGGGAGCCAGTATTTGATTTGTACTTTCCTTGAGACATCAAATCTATCACATAGGAACTAATAAAGAATTACCTCTTTGCATGTCCTGCTTGGTAAAAGAATATTTTTTATCATACACAAGATATAGGAAAAGTCCAGGGTCTGTGGGCTTGTGGTTCAGAGATTGCACTGCGTCTGGAAATGTTTCGTAAATTTGCAAAGCAGACGAATGCAGCACTGAAGGCAAAATAAACTTAGAGCAACGCATTCGCAGGCTACACCTAACATGATTTGTATATGAATGGATCCATAGCAGATTTGATTTGTTTCTTGGAAGACTGTGACGACTGTTCCGTTCCCTTAAACGCAACTTCTTCAAAGCAGTGTCTGGATTAAATATCTACCAGATACGTCAGTGCTTTACTAAGTGGTGGAACAAAGGATTAAATACATGTACACAGTCCATATTTTGGTAAATGGACTGTACTTGTATGCAAAAAAAAAACATGTTTAAGACCTTTAAGTGCTTTTTGCAGTGAGAGCCTGCTTCTTAATTAAACAAAAAATGTTAGTCAAGTGAAAATAAACATTGCAAAATGAAATATCTGGAAAAAGGGAGAGAATCATTAGGTATAAAATAAATCTTTATTTACAGTAATGCCAGCAGATGGAGATGGCAGTAGCTCTTAAGTCGTTCTTCAATCCGTAGCCCATCCTCCTTGAAGGAAACATTTTTTAACTACACAAGTAAAAAAAACTAAATGCTTTCTTCGGCCTCCGTCTATGAGCTGCTCTTGGATCTTGGCCATGTGTTGCAGACTTGAGTGTAAGAATGTTCAGTACACAGTTTATTGTGACTTCAAAGTCAACTGTGGCATTTGATGAACCAGTGAAGTTGGCGAACAGAGCTGGGCTTTAGAAGGCCAGTTTTTTCATGAGCAGGTAGACCCTGGCGTCCACCTCAAAGCCGTGCAGGTTGTTGGCGTCTCCTTGCAGCCTCATGAGGAGGCCACCGAAAGACACGTAGGCAGAGCTGAAAGAAGCAGGACATCCAGGGAACTTGATTAATGTTACAAATGCTAATTCCAATGAGGGAACTGATTATTATGACTACTATCTGGCACTTTAATATATTATTTAAGCTTTAATTTACATCCAATTCTGCTGTGCTAATATCTGTGGAATTGCAAAAACAATTCATCAACAATAACTTAACTGCTACTTACTATGCCAATGGTTAATTTATTGGTTATTATAGTGAAAAATCTATGCATAGCCCTAAGGCCTCAGTCAGAGTGAGAAACATCACTCACAGGCGTGTCGCTGCTTCTGTTGAGGTCTCATCGCCCTCTATCTTGTAAACCTTCCCGTACATCACATAATCAAATTGGTCCGCTCTGTTAATGTAAACAAAGACATGTATCAAAATCAGGAGGAAAAAATTGTATATCACAGGTGTCAGTCAAAGAAAAAAAAGGCGTTACATCCTGTTGGAAATGTTAAATGCATCAATGAATGAAGAGCTAATGTCTTACCGCGATGGCCGGTCATCCTGAGGATTGTACTCTCCATCGTCGGGTGTTCCATCTTCATATAACGTGCTGGCAATAACCAGCCTGAACTTGTCACCTAAATGAAATGGACACATGCAAGTTAGTTTCTATTGGGGGCTTTCAAACCCTTGGTTACTTGGTACAGTAGGTTGCTTATTTAGTGTTTTATCTAATGGTGCTCTCACATAGAGTGGAAATAAGAGGGCAATTTAGCTATATTAGTGCAAAATGAGTACACCCAAACACATTTATGGCCACTTCATGAAAGAGTAGAATAATTTTAAGAGGCGTAAGTTTACCCATATGACATAAGGAAAGATAGCGGATTTACTGCATACAAGCTGACTTTAGATTATAACTTTCAAAATGTATTTATCTTGAAATAAATATACACAAAAACACTGCTTCTTACCAAGATCAACCGGATAGATTTGAATGTTGACATCCAAGATGAGGTCCATCTTGAAAGATTCACTTTCACAATGCAGACGAGATACTGTGGTAGTATTAGATTTTTGATTAGTTCATTGGTAGTTTAAAAGTTCTTGTAAAAAGTTCTTGAAGGTGGTTGATGTTGGATTACTTGGTCTTTAACCAGTACAGTAATAGAAAACAGTTATAACTTTGCACTTTCTTCAACATTTTTTAATGAAATTTCACACACCTCTGTCAAACTTCTTGCCATCGGGGTCAATGTCCTTTACATCAAAGATGTCTTCAAACAAAATTCCAGCCATCTCTGTCTTGATCTAAACACTTGGGATGGGAAAAAAACAAAAGAATATAATTGTGGTAGCTTTGGTTCAATGAAAAGAGCTCTCATGCCTGGGAAGCCTTCACTTAAACTTCAGGTTACATAAGTATTTTATTCTCTAATGGAAGCAGTGTGCTTTTACACACAAGATGTGTATTAAGGCATTTCTTTGTTTATATTCTACCCGGTCTACGTTAACATACGAGTAAACGTTGGCATTGAAGATTCATGAAAACTACCGGTTGCATCGTATATGTTCAGTACATCTCCAGACTACACGCTCAAAGCCTGCTTCTTGATCCTGGACACTGCAAAGTGAAGCCTAACTTAACGTAATAACGACAATAGACAGAAAACTACTCCACATAACTAACGTTAGTTGAATCACACCGACAAATATGTGCCCCACCAGTCCATGCGGAACTTCATTTTAACTTTGCATTATTAAACGTTAAAACTCAAACATGTGTTGGCGACTAAAGCAATCTCAGTCGCCGTTAATTCAACAACCCTGCGGCAAAGCACAGCGAAATACGACCACGTATTGGTGTCTTTGGGTTGACTAACTAACGTACCGCAACAACTAGGGCTAGCTGTTAGCTTTAGCATGTTGTGCACACGCGTCCCAAGCTTACCTCAAATGAGATGGCGTTCTTGTATTATATTGTGAACGGGATAATGTTGCCCACTTTCTCTTTGTGTCAGTGTGTTTCTAACGCGTGTGCTAGAAAACGTATTTGAGTAAAACTTCATTCATTGACGTTACCGTGTGATACCAGTCATATTGTGCGAGTAGACTGGAGGATTCGTACCGCGGAGAAATGCGCTCAACCTCTGACACGCCAACTGCTTCCGGTTGAAAAAGGGAACTTGTTTAAATTCAACGATTGATGTTGAAAATGAAAATAGAAGGTATTCTTTTTGACTGTCTATGGATAACAACTGTAGTATCGTGCATATAGGAAATAAACGTTGTAGCTTAAGAAATAAGTCGTGTTTAAACCCCGATCCACCAAGTGTCTTCATTTACGACATTTGCCTCTGCTTTCCAGCATGCATTTTCCAACAGCTTGGTTGCTAGGTGTTTTAGCGTCCTATCTGTGTACGGTTGCTAACTAATGGCTAGTTAAACAATATGGTCAGCGAAGCCCATAAGCCTCGTCTATAATGAATTGTAAACGTTGTAGTCGCGGACGAACACCCTGAAAGCGACAACACTCCATATTCACGAATGTGTGCCAAAAGGTGAGAATAATGCTAGCTGTGTTCGCCTTTAACGTTAGATAACGTTAACTGATTAGCTTGTCTCCTAGTAACGTAACGTTAACTCCGCTAACGTTAGCTTGCCACATTTTGGAAAACGTTGATTTTGTAGATTGTTGACTGAGATAAAATGGCTTTGTTTTTTTGTGGGTGCTACCCTCACACGATTATTTCATTGCCCCATACATTGTCCTCTCCTCACAGGCTTTGCAGAATGCTCGATGGACATACCTGAGATATTTGATGAGTGGATATTTGAAAAGTTTCGGTCACTCACATGAGTTCCAGGGGGACAAACAAGATGGGAGACATCCTGGCAACAGAAGCCGATCTTCTAGGGATGATCAAGGAGGTAAAAAAAATCAAATTTCCTGATTGTCCACACAGCACTATGAGAAACAGGATGAGCCCAAATAATAATAAAATCACTGTTATTGGCTTAAAATGCTGCCTCAACATATTGATACAAATTTAAATGCATGAAAAATAACACCATGATCGACGCAGGCAATGCCCGGTACTGTGGGCCACTGTCCATTCATTTCATCACTTTCAACTGTATGTGTGATCTGGAGAAGAATACCACACACAATGTTGACTACATGTTTCTGTTTTTTTGTAGTACCTTAAGTTTCAGGAATTTGAGGAAACTGTTGACTGTTTTGACAAGGAGTGCAAAAGCAAAGGCAAGCTCATCTCCAAACCTCATGTAAATACCGTCAGAAACTCAAAGATTACCAGCATTCAGGTAAATCCTACAATTCTTTTAACTTGTCGTTACTTCAAGAAGTGTGTTGATTTTATTTGTGGAGGTGGCAATTAGGGGCAGAGTCATATGATCCATAGGACAGACAGTCAAGATCGGCTTTCTTGTTTGTTTAATACCGTTTTATCTATTTATTTATAGATTTATTGTTATCGGCCCCTTCTCTAAATGTTCATTTGTAATGTGTCAGTTATCAGGTGTGATATGTAAAGCGAATTGCTTTAAAAAACTAAAATTTTTCTTGCTCATGTATGTTTTCCAAACATATCTGACTTTTCTAGAAAGACCTTCTTAGTTCTTTTGATGATGGAGATCCCAAAGTGTTCTTTGAACTGTGGACAGAGAATATTCCCTCTGAGATAAAAGACACAGACACCGAAGCCCAGAGCCTGGAGTTCTACCTTCACATCCACTTCACTATCTACCCACTGAGGAGGCACCCGGGTAGAGACGTATGTAGATCCATTAAAAAAAATGTTAGGTTTTGTTTGAACATTCTTAAAAAAAGAGCATTGCTAATCAAATGGTATCACAAGCCTTCAGCTGAATAGCATTACGTGGTCTTCTTCAAAATGTCCACTAAGCTGTGCTATCGGCTTGCTCTCATCGATGACGTCCCTTTCTTCTAAAAAATGCTCTGCCACTCGTTAGGTCTTTGTGGTGTGAGTATTTTTATAAATATAGCTTCTCTTTTGGTTTAGCAAGCCAAGAGAACAAATCCTATCTAGAGAATGGGTGTATGCGTCAGAGGAAATGTTTTAAATAATGTAATGGGCTCAATTTTGTAATTGACTACAAATATATCTGTTAGTTTGAAAACCTGAATCTTTCTCCAGGACCGAGCTGCATTTGAGGAGAGGATTTCCCACTTTAAACGGTACCTGGAGACTCGGGGAGCAGCACTCAGTCAGACCGCAGAGTTTCTCCCTTATTACGCCTTGCCCTTTGTTCCCGACCCCACTGTCCACCCCTCCTTCAAAGATCTTTTCCAGGTGCATATCTAATTGTTGAACATTACCTTGTTGGTTGCTAACTATCAATTCCTGTACTTATCAGCCAGTGCCGGCTTCATCATTTATTAAGTTCATACAAAAAAGCAAAAAGAATATTTAAAAAAAGAATGAACATAACCATATCTTCTCGCATCCTACACTGTGCACATATAGGATTCCTGGATACCACAGTTGAAGGATAAGCTGGAGCGATTTCTGTCTGGGACACTGAAGCCGTCCAACACCCCAAGGCTGCTGAGTTTATATGTATCCTCCATCGTGACTCACATGTCGATGCTGAGAAATTTTCTTTGGTTTGATGCCTATGCTGCTCTCAGTGGTGGGATTTAAGTAGGAAATTTAACAAATGTGTGCAAATATAACAGCTCAAACAAAGTCATGTATCTTTAAAAAAAAAAAAAGCTGTAGTGAAATTTTTTATTCACTTCAAGGTAATTAAGTTAGATTTTTTTGTCATTGCTATCTTGCTGACATTGCGCTAAAACCATGCTAGAGTGTGTAGCCCCTGACCTGCCTCACAGACATGGCTTACAGAACTGTAATAATATAATATTAAAGCTGTGTAGACCTATCAGATGAGCACACTAATATGGGAGCAGGGTCTTTTCACAACAGCCATTTTCACAGAAGTATAATTTATAATATTATTTCCATAATATTTTGCATTTTCATTTGCCGTGGGCCCGGTCTGTCTTTCTAAATAGAATAGACTTAAATAGATAGACTTATGTTTTTAAAAATCTCCCCACAAGCCAAATACTGAGTGGTTATTCCGTCTTTCTGGCTGCACCGCACATTGAAATCTCAGATAAAATCCTTATCTGACTGACTAAAGAATGAATGAACATTCAGAGTGACTTAGTCATTTCTGATGCTGCAAACGAATCCTGCCGGATGTGCATTTATAAATGGCTGCGTTTGAGTGAGGTGCAGGCTAACCCCCTTCAAAATAGAAAGGCGATTGAATGATAACAAAAATTGATGCTTTTACTGGAAAGCCGACGGGTCAACTTTCCTCCCTCCACGCATGATAACCATACCATGAAAATAAAACCCGTTCCCTGCTGGCCAATGATCAAAACAGTCAGATGAACAAAGCAACTATCATACCAAGAGCTGACCAAAGAAAATATACATTTTCGGACATTGATGGCAAATAATGGAACGAGAGGATCTAACATTTGTAATTTTTTCACACTCACTGATGAAAGCCGCTGTTTGTCGAGCGCACACAAGCGTTTACGTATGTTTAAACGCACTCAATGGTTACTGTGTTTGCCAACACGGGGGTGTTGGCCCCGGGCCCTTATTTGAAAATGATCCATCGCTCCCTTTTAAAACAAATAAAATATGCCTCCTTCTAACAGGATGTTTGACATATTGTGTGCTTGGCTTTTACATCCAGTCAAGCATAAGAAGACATTATCTTGCATGTTTCTTTGGAACGGGAAACAAATACAGTAATGTTTGACTTGTGTTCAGTTGAGTGCTCGAGCAGTGTCCTTAACAGGAACTAATGCAGAAGGAGGGAGGGAGTGCTAAAGGTAACTATCCCTCCCAAGTAATCAATTTTTTGAAATGTCTGTCGGAATTATGAAATCTCTCCTTTTACGCAGACTGCCAAAAAAAAACTTGTGTTTATTGAGTGGGTGCCAGCATTTTTGCCTTTCACTTCCTTATCAGATCCTTTAATGTGTTCTGGGAAGGAACCACGGCTTCCTGTACCCTCAGATCTTAAGACCACACTGGCTTATCAATTAACAGCGATGGACAAATATTCCAGATACTCAAGCCAAAACCCATGACTGATGAAGTATTATTTGAGGTTGAGTAATAATTGACTGAATGTTCTCTTAAAGATGGAACAAACCTGAAGTTTTGACTAGCTCACATTGTTTGGAAAGATGATGAGCACCCATCCATTCGTTTCTGTCATTTCAATCCTCTGATGACATATTTCACACTTTGACTGTTATGATTAAAGTTATGATGATTGTTGCATATTTGTTTCCTCTTTTACATCCTGCCACTTTATTACTGCGTGGATGTGTGTGTGTGTGTGTGTGTGTGTGTGTGTGCGCATGATTTCCCAGAGGCCATGCAGCAGTTGCACCTCCAACTAATTGAATCGGACCGGCGCATCACTAGCTACGTGCGCAAGTTACACAAGATGCAGGCCGACCATCACAACCTGATCGGAATCAGCGCCGAGCTGGTCGACTCTTTGGAGGCCACCGTCAGTGGAAAAATGGTAGGTCACCTTGACACACGCAGAAAGAGACACACACACGCACATACAAACGACAGACTCCTAAACTGGGGTGGGGAAACGGCCACCCTGCCCTCCCTCTGCCCACGAAACGGTGCGTCTTACAGCTCAAGGGTGACCGTGTGTGTTTTTGCAGATCTCCCCCGAGTACCTGCAGAGTGTGTTTGTTCGCCTGTTCAGCAGCCAGATGAGGCAGAGCGTGGTGCAGAGCACTGACTTCACCAGGCCTGGCACCGTGAGTGAGAGCACACAGACACCTCCCCTTTTTCCTCTTGCACCTCGGGGGCCTTGCGTAACAGACATTGGTCGAGTCGCCCTTTTTGTTTGAAAAGGATTTTTAAAAGAAGGTTCTTCTGACGTCGTACAGCCAACTGTAAGCCACGTCGTCAGTGTTTTGTTGACATCCTGGTGTGGCTCTAGTACACGCGTACATTTCACAAGGCTTGTCTAAAAGTTATTTGTGCATGCCACAACTCTGACTGCAGTAAAAAAGAAAGGAAAAAAAGAAAACTGTGGCACTAGCTGTTTATCCTCCGCTTTGGGTGTTAAGCTTTGAAAGTGGTTCGAACGGATACTATACACATTGATTCCATGCCAACGGTGGCGGAGACATATTCAAATTAAAAACACCAAATCCCCAAACTGTGCACACTTAACGACGCAGTTAACGATCCCGCTTCCTGTCAGTGGCCTCCATTGTGGTGTTGAGCTACGCTTTGTCAAATCTTGTTTCTCCCTGTTTTGAACTGAACAACTTCTTTCTGTGTGTTTGTGTTTCTCCGTGTGTTATGCTTTTGTCCACAAAGGGATATTACTCTATGAGTCCCTATGATGATGGCTATGTAAGTCTAATATGTTTTCATCTTTACATCCTGCCATCACTCAGGTCCCCACTTCTCATCTTGCTTATGCCTCGTCGTGCCTCTTCTTTCTCCTCCTCGCCCCCTCCTTCTCCTTGTGTCTGCCTCCCTTTCCTCACATGTAGACATGTCTCGGCCTATGATCCCTGTTGTTTCCCCTTATTTCGTATTCGATTACTCTTGTTTTAAGTGATATTTGGTCTGGTTTGTCAGATAAATTGTTCAAACCTCATCAAGTTATCATCCTCTTAACTCTCCCCTAGAGGATGTCTTGTGTTTCTTTATTCAGTTAACTTCCATGGAACGTCAGGTCCAGCCTTTAAGTGTTTTATACAAAGTTAAAATTAAGTAGAAGGATCTAACAACATGTAATTAGTATTTAATCTTTATTTTATGAAAGCTGCAAGTCGCACATGAGTGAGCAACTGTTCCCTTTCTCACAACATATTTCCAAACGCTGATTTTATGCCTTCATAATATTGTTATGGCTTTCACAGATGTTATTTTACTCCACTATGGTTTATTCAGCTGCTGGGGGAATGAAAAAATCTGTATCAAAGCAGAGACCAGAGTCACTTACTTGAAGAAAAAAAAAGAAGAACAATGGGTGGCCTTCGGCTGTCCCCCACTGTCATATCAGGGTCATTGGTGAGAAGACATGCTGAGAAGGAGAAGAGAGTAAAGGCATAGCTGTGTAAATCGTGCACTGTCAGAGGATTCAAGTCTTGTCTTATTATGTTGTAGATTAACTGAAATCTGAGTTCATACATTGAAATGTAACTGGAGAATATTGTTTTTATTGATATACATTCATCTCTTCATCAGGCCACCTTGAGTCCTGACACACCGTGTGTAAATTTCGCAAGATAAAACATGTTCGCATTCCATGGCTATACTGAAAGTTTTACGACAAAGGGAATTTGAGAAGGAAACTAAGTGACAGTGTTCTTCTTCGCTCACATATTTCCCGCTGCACACCAAAACAAAAATGTATCGCGTCCCCCTGATCCCTCAGACGACACAGATTGCCTTATCTAATTTAGTTACTTAACCCCTTTTCCTAACACCCTCCCTGCAATGATATGTGAGTCTCTATTTCCTTTTCTCTACAACAGCAACACAGTACATTCACACTGAGGTGTAACAAAATGGGATGTCTGTCACACACTAACATGCCCTCTCTGGTACTTTTGAATCTGCCAAATTATCTTATTCCCCTTGACACTGACTGCATGGGCGATGGGGCCTAAAATCACACCTGTATGTTTGGGGATTGAGCATGTGCCAGAAGCATGATGTATGCATGTCCATCAAATAACCCAAGCTCATCAGTAGCTGACTTGAATGCGGTATGAGGGTAGCACTGGGTAAGTAGGAGGACCAGGTAGTAAGGATGATGAAACATGGATTAGTGGTTTCCACATTTTAAGTTAACAATGTGATAAGTGTAGTCGGAAATTCTAATATAAGCTCCACTCCTCCGTGTCTTCTTTTCTCAATTTTGCTCTCGCACACAGGCCTCCTCGATGCTACGAGCATCCATCGCGCCACAGTAAGTCTCAAATTGGGAACTTCTGATATGTTTGGTTGGAAAACTGCGCCATGGTGAAAACATGGCTGACTCCTCTTTTGTGTTAATCTCCAGGAAATCCAGGGAGGTGCCAATGCTGCCCTCAGTGGACTACGACAAGCTGAAGGAAGACCTGGTCGACGGCTCAGACCGACTCAAGGCCCTGCTGCTCCAGGCGCTGCGCTGGGTGCGTAATCATAGTCTTGATATTAGTATTCTACTAATGATCGTTTGTTAACCCAGCGAAGGTTTTCAATTTTGACAAACTGAATATTTTCTTTTTTTTTACCATACAGCAGTTAACAAGCACCAATGATGTTGCCTTCGCGTGTCTCCTCTTCCTGTGAGTCTTCATTGTTGTTTCTTTCACGTCATTTCAGAGACTGACTCGCTCCCTCCCTGGTGAACAGAGAGACACAGTACTTCAGGCCTTTATCAGCAACGACCTGCTGGAGCGCTACAGCACAAAACAGGTGAGATTTCAGGGCCGCAGCTGTTCGTGCAATCTTACTGGGGCATGTTTAACACCCATAACAGTAGCATTGCTATGGTAGACATCTCTGTCTGATCTCCATCAGAGTTAAAGGTGAACATAACTTCTTCTCTATTGGCCTCACGGCCTAATTAAACCCCAGGCTCTAATTTCAGGAGGACCTGAGTTGGAGAATTTGGCACCCCTGGCTCCTTTCACCTTTCCTTTCAGGGCGCCATGTTAAAAACAATCCCTTTACAAAAGAGTATGTGATCTTTATCTCCCACCTGAGCTCTTTGTCTTTACCAAAGTGCTCCGATCAACCCCATAAATTACACTTGAGCCATTTACTGCAAGAGCTCTAATAACAGTGGAAGGGTGTTGAATTCACATGATCAAATAAAATGCATCTTTGTTTGATGGTGGCCCATGTTTTCCCAGCACACCTGTAACTGTCTTTGCCCTGCTAACTTCACTTTATATTACATTATTATTATTTTTATTATAATGTGTGTTCTATTAGCTGAAAAACTGCTTGCAAAGGCACAATGAAATACAAATGCGATGCAATAACTGTCTCTGGGTGGGTATGTATTTAAGCAGTCTCAAATAAAAAGATTGTACTGGTCGCACTTTTATTTTTTATCCTGAAATGTCCGCCGCTGTTGAGATTCAAGGGGATAAAATAAAAGCGGCATTTATCTACCACACTTAGACCTGCTTATAGGTTTCTATTTACCGCTTTTACGTGGCAGCAGTAGTATTCATCGATGCATTTGCATTTCCTAGCATTCTAATCCACCCTACATTTTGTGTTTCCACAGAAAACTTTGCTTCAATTGATGAGATCGAAGAACGAGATTGTCCGGCAATACATGGCTCGTCTCATCAATGCGTTTGCTTCCTTAGCAGAAGGTAAGTGCTCAAGAATTATTATTTCTTTGCAACACTATTCATCATCTGACTGGAGGCATTTAGAGGTATAGATTCACAGAAGACCTCAATGGTTTTTAGTGCACTCAGGTTTGAAACTGCTAATGATCCCCTGTCCAGTCTGCAACCAGTCCTTTGATACTGTGGTTTTATTAATGTGTTGTCTTCATTTACAGCTCAATCTTCAATTAATTATGTTATTTCATTGTTGAAGCTCCTACTAGCAATGTATTGCCTTAAGATCTTAATTCCATGCTGTTTAAATGCTTTCAGGTCGGGTTTACCTCTCCCATATCCCCGTTCTTCTGAAACTTCTGATAGAGGCGCTCAAGACGGAGGATAAAGACTCTCTGACGAGAGAGAATGTGCTGGTGGCGCTGCAGAAGCTTAGCCTCAGGTAAATAAAAAAAAGTTATATGGGGACTTATTTCTCCACAGAATGTGGGTCATCCGGCTCCTCTCTGATGAGGACATGAGCAGACATGTAACAAAGTCCCTTCCTTGAAGTTTCAGTAACACGATTGGGCTTTTTTCCAAAGTATAATCCAATACACATAAGCTGGCAAATGGAGTCATTTGAATAAAAAGGATGCAACTATGAAGTGTTCATCGTTGTAATATTCAACAGCATGTCTAAGCTGAACAAAACATTTGCATGTCACTAATTGAGATTCAAGCAGCACCGAAAAGCTGTTTTTTAATTAGTGATATTGCAAAGTCACATGCTTAAAACGTTAATTTATAATCATTTCTTGGTAGGAGGAGCCAGCAGACTGCCATGATAGCAGCCAATCTGATTGGCTGGCTGGTAGATGAGCTGCAGGACTCCGACTGCCTGAGTGACTACACCCTGCAGTATGCTGCCGCTCTGCTCATGAACCTGTGTCTGCGGACAAAAGGTAAAGGAAAGGAACAGGTAGATGCAGAATAGAGAAAGAAGTATATAACAATATAGTTGAATAACTCAAACGTTTTTGTATTTTTTCTGCACATTCAATTAGATCATGTCCATAATATTCGGTAGATTTGTTTGAGACTAAATCATTTAATAACTTATTTCTAAATTCATCAATTATCCGTCTGACTTTGTTCCTTTGGGATTGTTATGGTCCACAGGCCTTTTATTTGTTTGCTCCTTAATTTAACATTTTAGCTTTTACAGCTTCATATGAGCACAGGTAGATAAAGGTAGATGATTGTCGCTGCACTCTCCTTCGTCCTTTTTTCCGCCTACATCACACCCAGAGTGTGTGTGTGTGTGTTCATGTTACTCGCAATTAATGCACACACAAGATCAAAAAATTGATCAAAATATTTCCTTCAATTTTGTGTCTGTTACCCGAGGGCCTTTTTTGTAATGACACTGCACCGTGTCAGTGGTTGCATTACCTTGCTCAAAGAAAGCTAACATGCAAAGGAAAAATTGATTGGGTTGGAAGGAAGTATTAACCCAAATTCAAACGTTATCTTATCTTTTACTAACCAAATGTTTGTGTGCGTGTTTGTGTGTTGGATGGCTATGTTTGCACAGGAAAAAGGAAGTGTGCAGAAAATGCCAGGCATGTGCTAAAGGTTCTAACTGACGTCCTTGGCCATGAGAACCATGAGGTGACACATCCGTCAACACTGTTACACAGATGCACTTATTGTCAGTCGCTTTGGATGAAAGTGTCAGCTAAATGGCATGTAATGTAATGTTGAATACAAAATAGATGTAATGTGAGCGGAGGACAATCTTATGGAGGTAGAAAAACAAACACCACGTGAAAGGCATTTTCACTCACCCTCATGAAAGAGAGTGTCTAGTTTGCAGCGTCAAACTTCTATCTAAACGCACACAGCACTTTGTGAGTTAACAACTTTATTATTCCCTCACAAATACAGCTTCATCACTACTTAGTCTGCGGAAATACAATTGTTACCCGAGACAACAACCCAGGATACCATTAAATTATACTAGCTTCTTTCAATGTGGTAAAAAAAAAGCTGCTCACAACCTTGTAGGGCCAATAAATTGTGATCTCATTGCTGTTACTCCTAAAATATAGTATAGGTCCTCTTTGCTCTTTGTGTCTATTTTCCCTTACTATTGTATTTTCAAACAAGCTGTCCATTTGATCATCATTATGATAGTGTGTGTGTGTGTGTGTGTCACTGTGTGTGTGTCACTTTGCTTTCTCAGATTCGACCATATGTGAACGGAGCTCTGTACAGTATCCTGTGTATTCCCTCTGTGCGACAGGAAGCAAAAGAGATGGTGAGATAGCAGAAATGTGTCCAACTGCTTGGAGCAAACAGACCCAGTTGTTTTTTTTTGCTCTGCATTTATCTTTTCACGTCACCACACAACCAGTGGAAGGGAAACGGCAGGTGTTTGTTGCACCGAGGTATCGGTGAGCTGGAGAGTCTGGCTGAGCCCATCCAGTCCAAAAAACATCATATTTCAGCCTCAAAGCTTTTTTAAATTATTTTTATTTAGCTTTAAATGTATGTTGTACATTCGTGGGTCATGTATTTGCCTCTCACTTGTGCAGAGTGTGGAGGAGATTCTCCACTGTTACAGCAAAGAGGAGAACCCAGACCTCAACAGACAGATTGGTTTCATCATTAAACAGCTAAACTCAGGTTAGTCAAGTAAAATTGACTGCTACAATAAATGTATCTTTTGACTATGAATGTGTGTGCATACAGTATGTGTTGGCTTGTTGTTTAGAATTTGGTGCAGCTGGTATTACTGGCATTATTCATAACATCTACTGTTAAGAAGTCCTTAACAGCACTTCATAACATCTACTTCTGACTATAAAGTTTAGTGGCTTTTGTAAGTGGTTCTCAATCTGTTAATCCCTTTTTGCTATAATTGATTATTTACACTGTATAAACTATACTTAGTTTTATTCCCAATATAATAAGCTGTTGTTTTTTGGAAAATTGATTGACTTTTTTAATTCCTATGTTCTGTACCACCCAGCGGAAGAAGAGGGACCAGAGTCAGATGATGAGGAAGATGAGGACGACAATGATGTAAATCCTGCCCTAAACCCACTAAAGATGCATACGTTATTGCTTTACACCATAATGTTATATACCTATCTACACATTATTGAACCTTTTATTTTACCTTGGAAATACACAGGGAGGAACTGATTTACGATATGGACAACTAAAAATGACAGAAATGCACTTAATACAAAGCTTAAATGATAACTACTCTAGGAGTAGAAATAATAAAGCATTAAGACACACTAAAGCAATTAAAACCAAAAGCAAAATAATCAACCAAAGAAAATACAAAGAAAAAAGAAATAGGATGAAATTAACAAGCGATTCAGTTGCTCTAAAGATGAAAGTAAAGGAACGAAACAGTGTTATCAAGATGAGGCATGTAGTAAGTTTAAGTGGGAGAAGATGGAATTTCCTTAGTGTGTGCAGTATGTGTGTGCTTCCCATCCCCCTACACTCCTATTCCCCTTGTCGTGGTATAAGAATTCCTTGAGTGCAAGTGCCCTTGTTCCATTGCCTCTGATCTCAGATGTGGTATTTTGTAGCTGCTATCCATTTACCGTGGCTATAAGGGTGGACCGATATATACATGTCCACAGCAAGTGCAGACTACACTGGTCTCTTGTTTGCGCCGAGGGACTTGATGCCAAGTATTGTGTTACACCCCCGTTTTGTAGACTCACATCCTATATTATAGTGTTATAGTGAAAAAGTAAAGTAAACCACAGTCACAGCAATCAACACACTTCAGAATATTTCATGTAATCTGTTTGTGGCAGGAGACTTCTCATAAAAGTTGAACATGGTCAGCTGTGTTTATTGCATCATTTGATTGCATACTCGTGTAGTCTTCGTTGACCTTCATCTCTTGCATTTTTTCGAAAACACTCACCACAGACAATGTCATTTTGATCTGAATTTATTGCCGTTGCCCTGTGATAGGAAGACCTAATGGAGGCAGACCTCGATGCAGAAGAAGTCCTCCAACCACAGCCCAGGGAACCGTCTGGGGAGAGTCTGCTCACTACAGAGTACCTGGGAGTAAGAGTAAAACACATTCACACTCCTCACCATGCATTTAAAAACATGTTGCTTTTTTAGAAGACGCATAATAAAGCGGACGAGCCAACACACGCTGTTACACAGCCTTAACGATGACCTTGAGATTGGCTACCTAAAAGGGCACCGGACACGGGACAACCACTGGACACTGGCACTTGCACACGTCGAGTGTTAGGAGACTGCATGACATCATTTGTCCGTATTTCAGAGGTGGCAGCGTGTATAACAAATGAACACAGATATATAACTTTCATATAAATTGTCTTGTGTTTGTGTGGCGTAGATTATGACCAACTTGGCGAAAGTGAAGAGGAAGTCAACCCCTCTGTCCCAACAGAGTGCTGACGAACCCCTACAACGGCCAGTCACGCCCAGCTCTCACCGTCAGTTCAACGCAGTGTGAGTTAAAAACACACACGAGACAATACCAGGCATTCCCCACTCACGACTCCTGGGTGGATTGGTAGTGTGCAAGATACAGTTTTGTTTCTTACTCAAGGATACTTAAGTTGTACAGACGGCCATATCTAGATAAAGTCATGTGATGTCTGGCCTATTTTATTCTTAAAGTGGTTTTATTGTGCCGTCCTCTGTTCGACCACATAGATTCGGATGTTCCTGCATCTATTGAAACTAATGCAGTAGGTCACAGCCAGAGGGATTTAAAATACATTTAGCACTTATACCTCGCAAAGCCAAGCTGAATTGTTCATTGATGGTAAAGGAATGAGTCAGCAGGAGGAGATTGCAGCTAGAGCTGCTTTGCACTGAAAGGCAGATCATTGGCATTCCAAAAAATGTAATTCACACTTCAGGGATTAAAGAAAGTCTTATTTCAAGATAATGGATATGCAACTTGTGAGGAATTGTTGTACTACATATGACCAGAGGTAAAGGACCATCAACTTAAAATAAGTCCTTGATATGCTGGTTTAGTAAGTTACTAAAGAGAACCAACCGTGATGCTAACCTTTATTCGTGTAGCGAGTTTACATACAACGCTGTGGAACCAGGGAGCACCAATGAAGGTCAGGGAACCAAGTGGATTCAAATATTGAAGATGTGATACAAATAGGATAATCCAAAATACAAACATTGAGTCCGGATGCATAACCAGAGCTTTGTTGTTTGTGTCATGCCTAGGGATTATCGGTCCGACGGTCGAGGTATTGAGGGTAACAGGGAATTCCCCTTTAGCAGACAGAAGAGCGAGGAAGGAAGCCTGCCTCCTTCTCGATACTACTCCCGACCTCCTACACGCTCCGGCAGTCGCCCCAGCACTGCTGACTCCCTACGCCACAGTGTCGGTGGGTGAATGGTGTTATTACACTTTGTGTTTCCTGGAAATCGGTTGCATATTTGCGAGACATTTGATTTCACCTGCTGCTTTTTATTTAGTTTATGTGGAACTATTTGATGTGATGCCCGAGGTCTAATGGGCAAGGACAAATTAAGAGAGACCTTGTGGCCAAATCCTATTTCCTATAATGTATATTATACATTTCCATATACTCTATGCTCATGCGTTCCACAGTGACTATACAAATGTGCAGTACAGTCCAGCCAAGTTTCTTTATTTAAGTTATGGTCCAGGATTCTAAAGGTAGTGTGATGAAGCTCTAACACGCCCCTCCTCTCAGACTCAGAGTGCGGCCGGTTGTCCCAGGAGTCAGAGTTGGACGGGCCATTCGAGGGGCAATCCAGAAAAAGTTGTTCCCAGGAGGAACACAACGGACAGTCTGGCAGGTAAACAGACACACAAATGTTAATCACACATGTACGTAAGAAAGAAAGGACTGTTGCATGGATGGGTCTGTAATTTAATGGTTGCCATGTTCATTGACGCCAAGGTGGCAGGTTGCGTGTTGCAATCTCAGAACGACATGAACCGATCTCAGGTCAGTGTGATTTTAAATAGAGTGAATGAGTCCAGAAAACACAACCACAGCACAATAAAAAGTCCTTACAATCATTTGTTTAGCAGCAACTACCCTAAAAGAGAGACATAGCAGACTGTAAAGGAATGATGCAAACGGGTATAAACCGTGTCAGCTGAGGTTCCTGTGAGAACCTGAAACGTGTGTCAGTGTATTTGTGTGTCTGTGGAATCCGAATCAGAGAGGGTTGTTTCACATTGTTCTGTGACTCAGCACCGCCAAGCTGGTCTGTGAGTCTGTGACATGCGTCTAAACGAGCAGGTCCCACAAAGAGACCCATTCAATCCAACCTCCCCACCTTCTCTTCTCCTTTAAATCCCAGAGGAACTTGAGTCCTGAATTACGCCAAGAGTGATGTGTCCTAGCTTCAGTTATCACCCCCTTACACCAAATAACACGTCAAACATAACTCCACAATACGGATGTCACTAACCCGCATTTGGAGGCAAGACTTTTATACTGTGAAGAGATTTCACAACAGGATCTACATTTTTGTCATAGTTTTTTACTTCAATTAATTCCCTTCTTTGTGTATCTAATCCACATTGGTTTCTAGGTAGCAGCGATCCCCTCCAATCTGAGATCGCCTTAATTTCTTGTAACATTTGGCTACAAAATATGATATTACGGAGGTTGGAGCCAATACGACTACTGTGAGCAGAATGAGCTGTATGAAATCCATCCGTCTATTATGGGGACACATTTCTCCACAGGATGTGGGTCATTTGGCTCCTGTCTGATGAGTCCATTCCATTCCGTTGTAGTTTCAGTAACACCATAAGGCCTTTTTCCAAAGCCAATCATTTTATAACCCAATTTGCAGTAGCTATGTAAGTAAGTCATTTGCATAAAAGGATGCAACTATGAAGTGTTAGTACATCGGTGTAATGTTAAGCATGTCCAAGCTGAACAAAAAATGTATGGGAGAGAAGATGCATGTTTTGTTTTTGCATGTCACTATTTAAGGTTCAAACCGCACCAAAAGAGTCTCGGCAACAAAAGCTGTTTTTTAATTGGTGATACTGCAAAGTCACGTGCCGAAAATGTTGAAAGACCCAATGAACTCATACTATAGACATTTGTTAGTTTGACACCCTGCCCATAATTTGAATCGCTTCACTATTCACTTATGATTTTACATTTATTTTGTTGTTTAAAAAAACCTGCAATTTTAATGTTAAAAATATCTGGATGTTCCGAGACAAATTAGACATATAGAGTTGCAATACATGCATACATTTATGATGCCTGTACGGTGTGGATATCCCCACTGATAGCTGTCCACACCGGGTATCTTGGAAGTATTGGTGAAATAGTCCGGCCCGCTTTCTCCGTAAGTGGAGACGATCGACTGAAACAAGTTAAGTGGATGCTATCAAGTGTCAAAGGCTCGTGCAAGGTTGATGTTGTACCCAGAAATGACAAGAATTCAACGCAATCAAACCTACAATGAAATCAGAGCTGTTCGCGGCTCTATTGTCCCACCGCTACCGAGTAGCTCGTCAGATAACAGAATATCGTCTCCGGATAATCCCTTTCACGGAGGAAAAGTAAGAAAGAAGCTGCAATAAATGAATCAACAAAATACAGTTGATGTCGTTTCTCAAGAGGCTGTCTTGGTCAAACTAGCCTCAATATTCATTTTACATATGTCTTTGTCTCCCTCTCCTCTTCCTGTCATTACTAGTGATTATGTCCCTGCATTTACAAGCCAGCCCAAGACTCCCCGCACACCTGACTCAGCACCCGGCCAGAGCGTGGGGTCTCCCCGGGCTCGAGGCCCACCGCTGGCCCCCAAGTTCTCCACCTCGGAGCCTCAGCAGAGCAGCCGGCCGGGCTCCGCAAGCTCCACAGGTGAAAGGATACAACAAGGTGGAAGTAAGCACATGCACGCATGTTGTTTCTGGTTGGACTGTCCAACATAACAGGAAATAGATGTAGACATTAATCAATAACAGGCCGAGTTGTTCATTTAGGGGGTATAACGTGATTATGCCGATTATTACGTGGTATTCGGGATCACAATAAAACTCTCTGCCGGTCTCACTGATTTAAAATCCTGGATATATTTTGAATTTTCCTGCTCTCTTTGAAAAAAACTGAAATAACATGAAAGAAGACAAAAGTGGAATATACTATGAGAAGACATATCAGGTTCTGGTTGCTGTGGAGCACACTTTAGTTACACATTGTGATTCAGTAGTTTCATATAGGATTTTGATAGTATCATTTTGTTAGCAGTACATACATGACTTGAAAAACAGTAGGAAATTAGTTTTAATCTGGCCATATGTATTATCTCCGCATCTTAAACTTATAACTTGAGTCACTGCAGTGAGGAGGGCCTGAACCGCTGCTCTGATGCTTTTAGTTGGGGTGATAGCATCTCCCCATGCTCTCATGCATCTTAACTCCATTTGATAAGCGATTACCTCTGGCTCTTACCCCGGCTGCCCTTACCATGAAGCCTGCAATAGGGCCTAATGGTTTTCCCAAACCCGCACATCTTCCTGTGTGTGTTGTACTTTCAAGGTCTGGCAAGTGTCAGATATTTATTGATTTTTATGAGTCACTTAATTGTAGCTCCACTTAAAGGCCACTAAGCAGGCGCACATGACAAGGCAAACTAAATAAGTACACTTTTATTGGGAGCATCTTAGCTTAAATGGGTATGTTCCCTGCTAGCTCCCTGCAGTTTTTTTCTCTTTTCTTTGGGTCTTTTCAATATATTTTTTTTCACTTCGATCCAGTTGCTGCGGACTGTCAGGTGTTATTATGACTGATGTTTTCAGCTTAGCCGAGTCTGGCCAACCACATGCTGAGACAGGCCCACTTTTGTATAACACATCCGTTGTGACTGACAGAGACACTCCTTTAGAACGAGGGATAGAAGAGGCTTTTTTTCTAGCTGACCACCCACTCAGCCAGCTCAAACAAGGAGGGGAGCTGCCACTGCATCGCCACATTGAGAGGACGGAAAATGACTGCATTATCCTTCCCCAGTCCTGTTGACAAGGCCGACATCACGTGATGACAGTTCTCTGTTATGTTGCCGTGCTGCAGTGTCTTCGGATTGTCACTTTGGAGTGAAAGAAATAAGATATTAGGTTTTCTTTTCTCCCAAATAGGAAGGAAATTATAGAACGGAACCAAAACCTTGGATTTTAAGTTATTATCAGGATGATAACCAATCTTAAACCGGATTACCTAAGCTAAAAGGAATTGAAAAATATAGTTTTACTGTCAAATAATGTTTGAATAATGACTAATAAAGGTGTTTTTTAGATTATTTAGCTGAAGGGAGGAAAACAAACAAGTTCAAGAGTTAGCACTGGTAGCTGCTGGCACTGGTAGCTGTTAGCACGGGTAGCAGCTAGCACTGGTAGCTGTTAGCACGGGTAGCAGCTAGCACTGGTAGCTGTTAGCACGGGTAGCAGCTAGCACTGGTAGCTGTTAGCACTGGAAGCTGCTAGCATTGGTAGCTGCTATCACTGGTAGCTGTTAGCACTGGTAGCTGTTAGCACTGGAAGCTGCTAGCATTGGTAGCTGCCAGCCATGTTTAGAGCGCAGTCAAAATAGGACTGTTCTTCACCATCTCTTTTCCCCCAACCCCACATCCCTCCTTCTTTCAGGCAGCCTGTTGAACAGGAGGTGAAAAGAGAGCTATTCCCATGGAGGAGCCCTATCTTCCCGGGGGCTTCATGCTTCCTGTAACATCATCCATGTTGTGAACAGGGTCAGGGCGACAGAGATGGCCGAGGATCAGCAGCAGCGGGAGTAGTCGCTCAAACAATGCAAAGCATTGTGCCCCTCCATTTTTTTTCTTCCCCCATTTGGCCTCACCACAGACTTGGAACATGATATAGACAATAACCACAACCCCCAGCCGTCCAACCCTGTGCAACTTTCTCCACGCTCATCAAGGTGATGGTGGGCACACCTAAATAGGTGCAACATCCTCCAGCTATAAAAAGAATAGTCAAGAGGCGGGTAATCTAACTTGGAAGAATGGCCAGTCTTAAAGTAAATCTACAATATTTTTTATGTTCAATATGTTTTTGCCTAGTTTTAACCACTCAAGAACTGGCAGGAATGTTTCCGGTTATCTGACAGAACTAGACAGAGAGATTCAATGTATATCATCATTTTTCTGTTAATATCCCATAGGATATTGCATTGGAAATCATGAAGGGAAACTACTCCTTTGTCTTTGAATTTATTGTACAGATATTAAAAACATTGTTTTTTTTCAGTTTTCATCTTGATTACATTAATCTGAAACCTTAGCTTTTCACTACGTACTGTATATTTATATTTTTGACTGGTTGAAAATATCGATCCACATGAACGAATAATTGTACAGGCTTCGCTTCAAATGAAAAGGCATTATTTCATATCAGAGTTGCTGCTCTCGTTTGACTTATGCTTTAGGATGTGTTAAGAGACAGACGTGTCGTCAGTCCGGTAGTGTTTTTGTTGTTGTTTGTAATATTTAATAGATAAGTGTTTATTGCTATTAACATACACAGCAATCCCCACATCAGACAAAAAACAACTTTGTGAACATCTTTTTGTTTTCCAGCATTGAAGTTGTATTTGTAATTTGATAGTAATTCATTTGATTACTGTTTGTTGTTTTAAATAAATTTGTGACATGTCATCTGTTTTCTCTTGGTATCTACATCTCATTAGCTGCTTTTTTTTAATTTATCAACTTTGATAACTGGGTGCTACATCCCAATTTGGCTACTGTTAAGAGCTGCATCGCAGTATTGAATCATAAAACACTTCCTGTTGCACAACTACTGCCGGCCGGCTGGCATGTTTTGCCCACACAGGGATACGTGCTCGTCTTTGTGTTGCTCCGAGCAATTTCACTAAGATTTCTGCACTCGTGTCATTTTGTAAACGGAAAGCTACGTCACACTGTATATGTGCTGACATGCTGGAGTTTTTAATTAAAACGGAATGCAGTTAAAGATATGTGTGGAATGAGGACATTTTCAGTTTGGCAATCATTGAAGTAAAATCAATGAATGAGGAAGTTGTGTCAAAAAAGAAGAAGCCAATCATCGACTACTATAGTATAAAGCTGTCGAGTTTATTCCGGTTTCACACGCTTCAAAAAGCGTTTTTTCAGACGCCGCCTCCACTGCCTTATTCTCTCAAAAACGGGCAGTGCAAGTGTTGTGTGCGAATGGGTGGTTTGCAAAGTACTCAAATTTGTTCACCCAAGTGTTGTTAAATGAGTGACTGATTAACCTTCCCCTCTGTGGGTGACAGCCAGTGCTGACCCTCAAATATTGGTGTGAATAATAAAACGCACGATTGACCAATTCCACTGAGCCAGTGGTGGTAACGTGCTGCAACACTGTCATACTGGAACACATGATTGGGATCATGTTAAATCCTTAATGTCCTTTATTAGTGACACCTATGATTCCTCCAGCACGACGGGTCCGAATGTTTCTACGTGAAATGACTGCCTTCAAACCGATGTACTACCAGTGAGACTAGTTACTAAAATCAGGGTCCGGTGACAGGATGTCAATGCTCAGTCGACTTCCTTCTGATACGTAGGGGCTGCAGGATTGATGTATCGCAAGTCTTTTCTAATTATTCACATGCTGCCCCCCCCCCCCCCCCCCCCCCACGCTCCCGCCCCTTCCCCCGAGGCCTGAGCAGCAGCACAATGCGAGGAAGCAGGCCGCACATGACAGACTGACGCACTTGCAGCCAGGTGGCTAAGTAACCCCGAGCTCCAGCCACGCCGCTGCTGTCAGTGTGTGACGGCGACAGAGAGGAAGCCGCTGCCATCTATCATAACAAAATGTGGATAACGACTCGGGTTGGGGCTTAGTGATTTAGAAAATCATCAAACAGCTACTCCGGCATTTCTAACACTCGGGAGATCCCTATTTGGCTTAAGACTAAACGGTTTGTTTATCTGCGCCTTTTACCACATCGAGTGCAGGGAAACAGTTAAACCCCCTGATTTACAATATCTGTGTTAAAACAAGTTGGAAAGCTATTGTATTGTCATCAAGGCTAGAATATAAACAAGGGAAGGTTGGGAACTGTGGCACATGATCCTGAAACTCCAAGAGCGCTGAAAGCTTTCAGGTTACTTTTTTTGTCTTTTGGCTGATTTAATAATTGTAAAGCTTAAATAGTTTGGGTAATTGGCTGGAACCTTACTTAATACCGCATCTTGGGAGCCTGTTTTTGAAGCCTTTCACTTTGTGATCATATTGTTCTGGTTAGAGATTTCATTTTTTTGTCCCTATCTTTTATTGTTAAATGTATTCATTTTCTTATATTTTCTTTTTGTTGTATGGCCTGTGTTATTCCTTGTGAGCGCCTTTAACGCGTATGCAGACATGGCAAATAAAGCTAAATCATGTTTTAAAAACTTTTTTGCTCTCGCTCTTATGTTCAAATAATGAAGAAACACCAGACGAACAGGAGACATCTTTGAATGAACAGTTAAAATCAAAAGTATTTAATAAAAGAAAAGGTATTGTGCTAAAAAGAACATCTCAGCTGAGGAGCTGCTGGTCTCCACAACCAACAGGCCACAGGACAGTCTCATGACCATCCCTAGACCATGTCTGTTGTCTACAACCAGAGAACTATGGCGGCCTACAAGTATTTATAGAGATCAGTAAAGGTGTGAAAGTCAGTGGCCACGCCCCCTGGGAGTGGTCTCCCGGTGAGTTCAATGTAGATCGGATTTCAAAGGCCTCTCAGTCAATATCAGTTGTGTTGTTACACAAATGTACTTTGGTAGATTACATTACAATGAATACAATCATATGTGTACATTGGTTTTATAACATTTCCATTTCTTTATTGAATACATATCTCCAGAATCACAGTTGTATTTTGGTGTACACTAAATGCATTTTATTTATTTGGTCGTCAATTTATTTTTTAATATCCTACACTTTGCATTTTATTTTAAGCTATTTTGATCACCCTAAATGCATCCTTTCATCTACACAATAAATCTTGTGATCGTAAAAGTGACAATGTTTACCAAAGCTAGAAAATTCCTAGTGTGATTTTCTTTTTAAAGACCCTCAAACTTCTAACCACAGAAACACACTCTACTGAATCCTACCTGTCATCAGGCACTATTTTCAGATTTGTTTATCAGCCGCCGTGTCCTCCACTGATAAAATGTGACGCCAACCCGAGAAACAACAGTGTTTCAGTGTCTCTGTCTCCTGATAATCCCGTTTCCTCCTGACTGATCCTTTCGAACGGAGAGTTCCCACAGCTATCCTTCAGTCCTAAACACTTGGAATTAAGTGTCTTTTCTTCAAGATTCATAATTAAATGATCATATTGACAGATTGCATTAAATTAGATAAAAAAAATAAGGCCTCTCATCAAACAGACCAAAGTGTAAAGTTGGAATTCCCCTATAACATTTTTGACCTTCTCAGGAATGTCCTGACAAAGTGTCCATTAACCTTCATCATGAATGTGCCTCCACTTGTTCTGTGTGTACCAACTTCAAACACTAGCTTTATAGTCTTTATGGGACCCCGTAAATGTCCCTCTAAGGTTGTTTATTCTTCGACAGGGAGGCGATATCCGATGAATGATTAATGTCACAAATGGCCGCTGCACTGCTAATTGCTGTCCTCTGGGGTTTCATGCGAACACTGAGGGTTTATTATCTGTGATCAAATCAACAGCTCTGCAACCCGCAGTTTATTCTCCAAATGCAAAACAACAGCTAATGATGTAAACTCAACTCTGGGACTATTCAAAGTGGAGACGGCGTGTCAGCTTTCTGTATCCCTGTGTCGATAGGACAGTAGCAGCACGTGCTGAGTCCATCAACTCAAATGTGGAGTAACACAAAAAATAGGATTTCTTTCGGACTGACTCTGTTTGTTTTGAGTCTGAGAAAAGAGCTGATTTGGATTTGGATTTGGCAATTTCTCAAAAGTTTTTTTTTGATGCTGCAAGATCTAAAGTAAAAGCACCATTGTTTCCTGAAAAATGAAATCTTGTAAATCATTAATATATATTATTGTGACATTTTAGGCCTAAACCCATAATGTATTTAAAGCCAACAGGAATGTGTGTCAGCAATTCCAATTCCAGGGAACTTTAGTAGGCAGTCATTTTATTTTTCAGAGGTTTTTTGGATTTTTGATGTGGTAACTAGGTGCCGGTGACCTTTTTAAAGCCCATAAGGGCCTCTGGGTGTTTGAAGAAGTCATGTTTACCTATAGCCACAGTTGACAGGGTCATATATAACACTGCCTGACAACATGGCCTTTGTTCTATCAGCCTTTTCAGAGACGAACATCCTCAGTTGATGGCTGAGTGGGAAAGACAAGAGGGTGAAGAAAAGGATCCCCTCGGGCCACGTCGTCTCCCCCAGCAGTAAATTCTTTCATGGTGACGGGGGAGTTTCAGCCCGGACCCCTCACTTATCGAAAGGAGGAGGAACCAGTGAACCACCTGAGGCTCGTCCTTCTTGCCTTTCAAACTCTTGACAGGAGTCGGGCAGACCGCGAAGTAATCTCCGCTCGGGTCCCCCAGGTGTGTTAAACCAACAAAGGATTAGTGGTTTTCCATGTAACAGTTCATTTTTGTCTTACCACATTTACCAGCTCAAAAGATAAGCGGAACCGATGATTGGGAAATCATCAACGATGGAGAGGCTCAAGGAAGGTATGGTTTTTAGGGGGTTCATTTACTGTGCAAAGGATACAGATTTAACAACTGTGCAATAAATTGGCTGAATCCAAGTGGTCATTCACTGTGATGAAAAAAGTTTTTTTTAGATGGAAACTATTTGTTATTTAAGACCTTTTTTTAGACCTTTAGTTTTGATTCTTGGACAAGAACCTTTTTATTTAATGAAGGAAAACAATGCTTGAAGCGATGTTGGATCTGTCGACAGTAGCGGTAGACATCTCCAAAAAAGTTTTGACATTTGTCATGAAGGCTCAAATTATTGAAATGTGAACTTTAAGATGAAACCAACAAAATGTAAGTCAGCAGCCAATTCCAAAATTGGCTCATTATGCTCTTAAAGTCCTTGTTTTCCTTGGCCGATGCCGCTCTTAGACATGAGCGACAAATGCTATCTCTAGTCAAGGAAGAGACGAGGGACTTTGGTATCCATCACCACATCACTCTTCTTTAGTCTTTGCAGAGCCAGAATTCACACTGCAGAAGAAGAAAAAAAACAGCTGGAATGGGAAAAAACACCTATAGCAGGCAACAGGATGCACATGGCCCTGAGGAGGATGGCTGGTTAGATCCAGGAAATGGAGGAAAAATGAGAGGAAGGAGAGAATTTGGTCCGCAGCTGTGTTCCGATGTATTAAAAAAATCCTGTTTTGAAGCAGCGGGACACATTTTGTTATTCTCTCCCCAGACACTAAACAGTGTGACACAACAGTTGGTCAATCTGCATTTCACGCGTCAACATTCCTCATTCATTTTGATGTCTGAGAGACGATAGGAGCTTAAATCAAGCATCAACAACACAACTCCATCGCTCATATGTTGTTTCTTAAGCCTCTTTGCGATTTCTCCCATTGTAGATAGCCAAACTTTGTCTTACTTCTGATTCCCAGTTAATGTAAACCCGGTTTGTGAATCATGATGCAAGAATCCATTCACCCACACACCAACCGGAAATGTCACCTGAACATCTCGACTGCATCAAGGTAATATTGCACTTTTCATTTCATTGAAGTTTAACATCAATATTGTACAGTGTTATAGATTAAAGGTTTAAAACCGATTCACCTGAAAAGGTTACGCATAGAAATGAACGTCACCCAGCCAATAAAGAAAGCATAGTAACAGCATCAGTAAATCAATATTGACTTTGCTTTTGGGTTTAAGCATTTACGGAGTATACTGCGCATTTTTGGAGAGTTCTTTGTGTCCAACAAAGATGAATCACATATCACGCAATCACGCGCACACACGCACAGGATGCGGGTTCCCTGCATCCTGTGTGTGTGTGTGTGTGTGTGTGTGTGTGTGTGTGTGTGTGTGTGTGTGTGTGTGTGTGTGTGTGTGTGTGTGTGTGTGTGTGATCTCTGTGCGTGCGTAGCTGCAGCCTTGCCTTTAACAGAGTCGGACCTCAGCGGGAGTGAGGACAGTCCTCCGCAGCGTGCACCGCAGCGCGCACATCTGGATCAGCCGGCACGGACACCGTTTACTCTTTACAAGAGTGTGTCCATGGAAAGGATTACTTTAACTGTCCCACATCCAAAGCGACACAAAGTGAAGACAGCGCAAGTGGCTGGTCTCAATCTTCGTGTTTTTGTTTTATTTCAGAAACAGTCTCGAAAGGGCATCGAAAATGTAAGTGGCGTCTTTATTATAGAATGTGGGCAAGATTAGCAATTTCACAGCATGCTTATTTTACTCTATCTTATCTTTCTTCTTGGATCTGTACCTTTTAAGGAATTAACTACCCATAGCGAAAGACATAAACCCTTAAGAGGAAGTGCTTATTCAAACGTGCGCCCTCAACGAGCTTATTTTAGCAGCCAATAAAACGTAGAAGTAGAAGTGATAAGTGAAAAGTGAGGGTTCCAGAATCGTTCAAGATTGTTTGTGGGGGGTTTTTTTGTGGTGGTGGCTGCTCCCCGGGCCCCCGGGATTGTCTTTGGGGTCCTAACATGAGAGGCTGCGATATGTGAGAAGCTACTTCACTTTCAAAGAAGCTTTCCATACATTTACGAACATACAATGACACTTCACTTCATGTTAAAAGAATGTATGTGATTAAAGAAATTTAAAAAAAGTTAAATCTTTGCTTTGTACAAACAATAGCATACACACACAGATATGTGTGTATGTATATATGTGTATATAATATACACACACACACATGTTAACTTAGATCGTAGATATACAGATTGCGATGATAATCTCTTTCCGGGCGTTACATGAAACCGGAAGTTGTTTAAAATGCCGTCTACCTTGTTTTTCTTCATTATTTAAGTAGATGAGGACGAATGCTTGTGTACTTAAAGAAATACATTCAGTTCTTTTTTCTGGTATGTTATCATTATCATCATTACTCCTAAACAACATGCATTTACATGTATTTCTGGTTGAAAGAAAACTACCATCATTACTAACGGGTGATCCCTTGTTTCAGCATCTGGAAGACTTTGTTTGATAAGCTGATTTACCTCTCAGTATACACAAATGTATGTGTACTCAGCCAAACCGGTTTCACATGATAAAACAATTATTATGTTTGGATTCCGTAAATATACATACTGTATATGTTTATACAATCGTTATTTTCAATAATTTCATAATTAAATGAGCTAACTCTGACTGGCGTCGTGTGCTATTCGCCTTCCCCCAGGAAGACCAACAGAGATCGCTGGAGGGTGTACAAGAGGGCGAGTATCATGTTCTTCCTGGCTGTGGTGGCGCTGACTGTTGTCCAGAGGGGGAGCATCAACATCGGGTCTCCCTTCGAACTGGAGCGGCAGGCTCGCATGGAAGCATCCGAGGGGGCCGAGCGGGGGGGCCGAGCTCACCCGGGGATGAAGAGCTTCTGGAAGGCTACCAAACGCCACCCGCCGCCTAACAAAGCTCGGGCCAGCACGCAGCCTCCCGGGACCAGCGCGGACAGCAGGCCCACAGCCTGGGACGTCACCAGCTCCAACTGTAGCGCCAACCTCAACCTATCGAGTCAGGAATGGTTCACAGGCCTGGAGGACAATTTCAAGCAGTTCATGCTCTATCGACACTGCCGCTACTTTCCCATGCTCCTCAACCACCCGGAGAAGTGCACGGGGGATGTGTATTTGCTCATGGTAATCAAATCCGTGGCCACCCAGCACGACCGGAGGGAGGTCATCCGAAAAACCTGGGGCAAAGAGCAGCTGGTTGACGGCAAAAAGATAAAGACCCTCTTCCTTCTCGGTAAGCCCTCCAGCGCGGCGGAGGGAGTGCACCACCAGAAGCTAGTGGAGTACGAGGACTACATCTACCGGGACATCCTCCAGTGGGACTTCCTGGATAGCTTTTTCAACCTCACACTTAAGGAGACTCACTTCCTCAAGTGGTTCCACACGTACTGCCCCGGTGTGCGCTTTGTCTTCAAGGGAGACGATGACGTCTTTGTGAGGGTGGAGAATATTTTCGAGTATCTAGAGAGCAGCGAGGGGGCAAACAACCTGTTTGTGGGGGATGTGATTTTAAAGGCCATACCCATTCGTAATAAGAATAACAAATACTACATTCCCCAGGCTCTATATAATAAGACGCTCTACCCTCCGTATGCAGGTGGGGGGGGGTTTCTGATGGGCGGGACCCTGGCGCGGAGGCTTCATTGGGTGGCAGACTCCCTGGAGCTCTACCCCATCGATGACGTCTTCTTGGGCATGTGTCTGGAGGTGCTTCAGGTCACTCCGATAAAACACAATGCCTTCAAGACGTTCGGTTTGGTGAAGAATAAGAACAGTAAGTTGAACAAAGAACCGTGTTTCTTTAAGAGCATGATTGTGGTGCACAAGCTGCTCCCGTCGGACCTCATGGGCATGTGGAATCTGGTCAACAGTGACCTCGTCTGCTCACATAAAGTGAAGATCCTATAGCCTGACGGGAGCACCGGGTAAAGACAGCAGCCACGAGCTGAGCTGTACCTTGTGGATACTGTGATGCACGAGAGCCCCCTGGAAAACCCTCCATCATGCGGAGAGGGACGGTTGACAGTATGTCGAATTGCTGTAACTAAGCAGTAAAGCATTTTTTTTGGAAGAGTTTCCTTTGAAATCAAGTGAATTATACAGTTCAATTATACAGTTCAAAATGACAGTATTTATACTGTCATTTTCAAGGTCTAATTCAGGAAACAGATTCAGAGACAATGATCTAAGTTCAACAGCCACGTTGAGGATAAGTCACTTCCTCCAAGATGGGTGTTAATTCTTGGACGTAATCTTTTTAGTGGGTTTAACCCTTATCACAGCCAGACACACGGACAACACGTAGTATCATTCCCCTTATGATTGGATACCGTTGTTCAGGAACCATGTGGCACCATTGTCGTCCAAACACCAATGATAGAAAATCCATGAATGTGAATACACCTCAAATTATAGGTTAAAGAACAATTATGACCACTGGACAGAACCATGAATATGTATTTGTTGAATGATGTGCTTTTAGATAGCAGGGAAGATTTTTTCTTGAAAATAAAAAATGAATTTACCATAAGTTACAGCCCTGAAGTCTTGGTTTCAAAAGCCACTGCGCATACTGCCAAGCCTCCAGTCATTTTGGCTTTTTGGGCTTTTTGGACATGTTTTTGCCTTCCCCTGGAGCAGAACGGCATGTTACGGTCGCATAACATCGAGTAAGGGAAAGAAACAATTCTCTCTACCTCATTGGGCCAAAGAATTATTGATATCTTTCATCACCGGTAAACGCTTGGGGAGGTAGGATGTCAATCCCCTTTTGGTATCGTAGTCTTTGCACATTTTCTTTTGTTGGGGGGGTGTGACTCGCTTGATCTGCATGTCTGCCACTCGTACAATACTGGTGGAAAAAAGAAACTTGTGACATCTGTCTGTGGTTTTGAACGGAAGCCTGACATGGATTGCAGAAAGGGTTTACAACGACACTTTGAACTAAACCTTTTGCTGGTACGAATATATGACATGTTTATTTAATGCCCAATTAAAGGGGGCGAATGTGGGATGTGGTTATTTAATTTATACCATCAGATGAGCATATTAATGGGAGGTTCAGTGATTATATAGCGGAATGTTGTCGGTGATACCTATGTCTAAATCATCAATATGTACATCAAATGTCTTTTGCAAAATAAACATCCTAACACCACACTTGCCCTTTTCTGCCCCGGATTTGTTGCTTTTGTGTCTGCCGTCATCAGCATCAAACATCTACATGCGTTCAGCCTCTATTGTCCAACAGTCATGATCACATATCATGCTCAAAAAAGCAATAATTTGTGTACTCGAAACAAGGTACACTAGGTAATTTGATCAATGTCTAGCAACAGGAAGTCAAAGAACTCACTTACCTAATTCCTGCAATGTTTAATTGTAAAAGGCTGCAGCATTAAAACATTTACGCAACATCTGTTTTGGTGCAAATTAAAAATAAATATAACACAACTACATCCAATCATCAGTTTGTTTAGGTCAAGTACACCAAGCAGAAACCTGTATCGGTTCGAGCTTTAAGTTGGCTCAAAATGCACAAGCAGTGTCGAAAGATAAGAAAATAACTTTCTGTTGTTCTTCACAATTTCTTCAGGGACATAAACAAGACATAAACTAGATCATATATTGTCCGCCGTCAGTGCGATTGGCAACACAGGAGCATAGTTTAAGGATATGTAAGAAAACGTGCTGAATCCCGCTAACCGCAGCCTTCCTTCACCAATTTCCTGTTTTTCTGAAAGTGAATTGTTCAAGGAAAAGTGTGCTCTAAGAATAAGCCTGATGGTACTTTCATTTTCGAAATTAGATTGCACCCTGTGACTGCTTAACCGTTTTGCTTTATTTGATAAAGGACATCCTTCCCAGATATTTGGTATTGTAACAGTGAGTTTGTGTTTGTTTGTGTCTGTCTCACCCACCTCCTCAAAGCTGTCTGGAAAAACCTGCAGGTGGAAAGGATCCTAAAACCCAGAGTAAATGTGCCACTCTAGTGATGATATTTGGCTCTCCAACCTGCCTGCAGCCCCGCAGCTGATTATTTGCTCACAGTAATTGGTGGTAGCTTTTGATGTGTGCGTGGTCGATGCGATTTGGCTGGAGAAAGCTGTGGGCTTTCACATCGGCCCTCTATTCTCTTTAAAGGCCCTCTGGAGCCCCACCGTCAGCATGGCCAACCATGGCGATCGTGTTGCACAGGCTGAAATAAATAAAAAAAAATTCCTCAGCTCACTGAGACTGACTAGATCGTTTCCTTCAGTTAAGGCGTCACGGAACGTTTCATTTAGGACTCGCTATTACAAATCTGTAAATGACACCTCAGAACACACAGTGCCGGAACACTACATTTGAGTCTACAACGGGCCAGAGGACAGATCATATTCAAATCCCATGTAAATGAGCATCTTTTACACGTCACAGCCGTAGCAACCCATTGATTTAGCATCAATGCTTTATTACGTGTGGGGTTTAAAGTGTTTTGCTGTGTCGATACATTATTTCCCCTCCCAAGGAGTAAACTAAGCTAAACAAAATGTATTTTCATAGCGCTTTGGCTTCATATAATCACTTTGTATCCCAAATAGAACATGCAAACTGAGGGGCTTACAACTAGACATAATGGGAAATCATAAAAAAAACCAAGTTCCCATGCTTTAAAATATACATGTTAAGTTGAGAAACAGCACGGGTGACTAGGAAGACGTCAATGGACCTCCATCCCCCCATAAATCTCTAAATGGAGAAATTAGATGGTGCCATTACCAGGGCCTCCTGCCCTGACACCAAGGGCCCTGTTGAGCTCTCTGGACGAAGGGATGACGTCACTGACAAGGAACCAGCCCAACAGTTCAGTTAAAACAAACCCCATTGTGCGTATAGTGTAGGCATAGAAGAAGTTAGCTGCCCCCTTGTGGATTAGTTTTAAATTGGCAAGTATGCAGCAGTAAAGTACCAGTGTGTTCTTAGCATATTGAATTGAATTACCACTCAAACACATCATTTGTGTTAAGTGTTAATCCGACAACACTAAAATGGCAGTATCACATTTTGAAAATGATTGCCATATTAGATCACGAATATGACATCTGATAAACACTGCCCCCTTGTGGAGGCGGGCCTTTAAAATGAATGAAATACAATTTAACAGCAGCATTGAGCAGTCTCCTTAATCAGGAGTTGAAAAATCAATCATAATCAAGCTAAATTTATTGAAAGGGTGTTATATTGCATTGCATTAAACAAATTCCATATTAACAAGTATTTCAAGCCTTTGAAACCCAGTCAATACCATCAACTCAGACCTTCCGATTGACAAGAGATGAGGACAGGCACTTAAAAATCACCACCTACAAGGTTTTATTTAAATCACATGAAAATCTGGAGATTCTCGGATGGGGAAAAAAAGTCAATGCACTACAAATATTTTATGTTACATAGACAAGAGGTTATTCATCCTCTGACTCAAACACTGACTCTGCCCCACCAAATAAACTGACAGAACATTTGCCATTTTCTTAACATCCAACTCTTGAGCACCGACTCAACTCTGCTATCAAAATATGCTTTGCACATTACAGTAAAACTTGGTAACTAAAGGAAACTAAATGACAAAATAAAACCAAAACATATGGATACAAGTGAAACTCTTAGTTTTGTTTTTTTTTTTACAAAAAGGTAAAATGAAATCATACAAACTGTTTAAATTTACACAATGTTTCTGACAAAGACAAGCGTATTTTTCACAGCAAACTTGTTTGCCAGACCCGTTCCATTTTACTCCTTCGAAAAAACAAGCTAATGAGAGCGAGAGGCGCAGGCTTGCATTCGGGACATTCAGTACACACAATGCTCATGAGTTGAGAAGGTCAAAAGTACCATTCTGGCACACAAGGGTTGGGGAAGGTTTGAGGGGGTCTAAATAAAGGGCTAAAATGCCCATTAACAGTTAAATATATATCGTTGACGCTTTCTGGAATGTCCAAAAGCTCTGAAAAGTGATGAAACCAGAGTCCATTCAAAAAAAGTAAAAGACCAAGGATTTAGTCATCAAACTTAATTTTCTTCCCCTGGGGTTTGGCTCCAAATCCACCACCACCTCTTCCACCTAAAATGAGAAAGACAGATATTACTGAACAGCCTCTTACATTGAATTATGAAAATGGTAAATTGTCTTAGTAATGCAAAATAAACACATCCTTTAGTCCAAAATTTACCTCCAAAGCCACCACGACCACGTCCGCCTCCACGGGGACCTCCTCTTCCCCTGCCGCCGAATCCACCACCGCCGCGACCTCCGCCGAAACCGCCACCAAAGCCACCTCGGCCTCCGCGACCACCACGGCCGCCGCCGCCGAATCCACCACCGCCGCGACCGCCACGGAAGCCGCCTTCACCCTTGGGCCTGGCGTAGTCCAGGGTCACCTTTCTGCCATCAATCTCGCCGTCCTCCATGGCTTCCTTGGCTGACTTGCAATCGTCTTCATTGTTGAAGTCCACAAAGCCAAAACTAAGGATGAAGGATACAAGTTAGTCCAGCACATGGTACATTTGACCTAGTATTGATTTACAATAACCTTTTGAATGATCTTGTGAAAAGTGGAATATTTTAAATTCTCTAAACTTACCCTTTTGAGGACCCCGTTTCTCTGTCTGTTACTATTCTGGCTGCTGCGGCACCATCGAATGAATCCTTGAGGGTCTGATCTGATGTGTCCTCAGAGAGACCCTTGACGAAAAGTGTTTTTGTTGGACCTGTAACAGAGGACATCGTTTAAACTACAGCTTTTTTGATCCACCACAATATGGATAAATTCAAAATCGAGCAGAAGTTCCATGACCAGATCAGGAGTTCGCACGTGTAACTTTTGGGGGTGATATCCAAACAGCGTATTTCAAATGCACAGGGCGACATCTGTGAACCTACCCATGTTTCCTCTGCCGCCATCTCTGCCACTGTTCTGACTGTACTCCAGTCGGATTGACCGGCCTTCAATATCTGTGTTGTTGAGGTTTTCCAGAGCATCCTTTGCCTCCTCTGCACTCTCAAACTCTACAAAAGCAAAGCTAAAAGAAAATACATGGTATTAGGAGACTGTAAACACCAACAAACCCAATTGTACAATATGAAAACACACACCAATAAAAATGTCAGTGTAATATCCCATGAGGGACATTGTCAAATGTTTCAATTGAAGAACATTAGACTAACATTAACATTAGACAACTATTAGAAGATTTGAACATTCAACTGTACATTGAATATGTCCAGATCACTATGCCAGTACAAAGTCTTACCCTTTAGGTCTGCCATCTCTCTGTGGAATCCTAATAGAAACAGCTTTCTCAAAAGCAGCTTGTAGGGCTTCCTCTGTGGCAGTGAACGATAGATTATTCACCACCAGTGTTTTACTGGCTGCTCCGGCACCTACAGGGACAGAAAGGAAACCAGTGAGATAAGGCATGCGGCTCTCGCCCCATTTCAAATATGACATCAAAGCCTGGACAGCATAAAGACCAAAGGTGGCCACATACCTTGTGACATGGACCCTTTCTGACCCTGGCTCTTATCACCAACATAGTCAACCATGATGGATCTCCCCTGCACATCAGCTCCCTGAGCCCCCTCCAGCATCTTCTCTGCATCAGCCTCACTTTTGAACTCAATGTAGGCAATTCTGTCAAAACAAAAAAAATTTGGGACACAATGAACGCTGTTGTAGGGCAGGTTTGAATACTAGACACAAGCCAAGAAAGTGATCTTGAGCCAATGGGTATTTTATTTTGTGGCGTTCTTACCCTCTATTAGAACCGTTCTGGCCTGGTGGTAACCTGACGTCAACTGCATTTTCAAAGACTTCCTTCAAGTCATCGATTGTGGCAGAGAAGGGAAGGTTTTTCACAAATAGCGTTCGTGCATCTCTCTCTGTGGGAACAAATCTCAACATCAGCTTTGGGAAAGGCTTCTTAATTATAGTTACTAGACTGATGTAACAAATGCAATACTCAAGGTCAGTGTTACAGCGATTGAGGATAGAACCGGCAGACTCTAAAATACACACCGGCACCGAAGACATAGCGCTGCATTTAGTCTTCCTCCGTACATTCACACACAGAGTACTGAGCAACCACGTGTGTGTCAAGAAATGGAGGGGCTGCTGGTAATTCACAAATAAATGAATGACCCCAGTCCACTGATTTACCTTTCTTGCCATCCTGAGAGCTGTCCTTGCTTCGGGCCCGGTCCAACTTCAACTCCTGACCCATGAGCTTCTTGCCATTTAGTTCAAGAGCCTTCTGCATGTCCTCCTCAGATGAAAATTCAACATATCCAAATTTCCTGTTGAAGGGCATCATGAAAGAACCATTACACTGCCGTTCGAGGTCAAAAGTGATAAATCATAGAGTACTTTTACATTTCCCCCCAAACACCCCAGGACAATGACAAACATGCATTGATCCATTTCTCATTGATCACTTACTTGGATCCACCCAACCGCACATCGGCGACCTCAAGGCTGTTCTTGGAAAAGAATTTCCTCAGACCGTCCTTGATTTCGTCAAAGTCTTTGTTGGCGTTTAAGTTTCCAACAAATAGACAGAATCCTGGTAAATTGGGAGAGAGAATTAGATTAGATTAGATGTTCATCTCTTGGGTTTGAAAATACCAATTACGTCAAACAGATTTAGAGAAATTCACGATTAATTCATAAAACTCATAATTGCATTAAACTAAATTAGTTTGATGATACAATGCAACACTCTGGGTCAGTGCATCATTCCTACCTTCGCCATCTGGCTTTGCTTTCTTGGCAGCAGGTGTGTCATTCTTGCCCTCTGCCTTCCTCTTTGCAGGAGTCACTGGGGCTTCTGGACACAGAAGTGTTCAATTAGGACATTATGGTGACGTACGTAGTCAATTGAGCACTATTTAGGCACATTTATGGAGGTTAACCACAATATCACCAAAACATACCCTCTTCCTCATCATCATCCTCATCATCGTCCTCCTCATCATCTTCCTCATCATCATCTTCCTCAGATTCTTCCTTAGCCTTGACCATGCCGGCTTTCTTTGCCTTTGCCGGCGCAGGAGTGGTGTCCATCTCTTCCTCAGATTCTGGTGAGCCAATGGCATTGTTTTGTTAGGTATTATCATTGTGCCAAAACTCAAAATACTGACCACTTGCCAACATCAGATTTCATTAATAAGGTGACATCATACAAAATCAGTATTAAGTCCCTTGTTGATCATCATATACTATCCTACAAAAACAATTCAGATTAAATAAAATTTATGGAGTTTCCACGAACCATCTTCGTCTTCATCCTCCTCTTCATCATCCTCCTCCTCAGACTCTTCTTTAGCAGCCTTTGCGGCTTTTTTGGCAGCTGGAGTAGCCTTCTTGGGGGGTGGGGCTGTTTCTTCTTCTGATTCATCTTCTTCAGAGGACTCCTTTGCAGGTTTGGCCTTCACTGGGGTTTTGGCACCAGGTTTAGCCGATTTCTTGGGGGGTGGGGCCTCTTCTTCAGACTCATCTAGACAAATAAACACAAGACTCATGAATTCCCACAAAAAGCAAAAATGTACAACCTCTTTGAACCCCGACAAACGTGTTACAGCGATTGAGGATAGAACCGGCAGACTCTAAAATACACACCGGCACCGAAGACATAGCGCTGCATTTAGTCTTCCTCCGTACATTCACACACAGAGTACTGAGCAACCACGTGTGTGCCAAGAAATAGAGGGTGTAAGATTTAGTACATTTGGCGCTGCGGTTGAAAATTGCATAAAATACAAGCCACTAAAAACATTCATAAAAGGATCATGGTACAATATTGAAGGTCCTACCATCTGACTCCTCTGCCTTTGCAGGTGTGGGTTTAGCCTTTGCGGGTGTGGGCTTAGCTTTTGCTGGAGTGGTTTTAGCCTTTGCTGGGGTCTTTTTTGGTGGAGGGGCTTCCTCTTCAGACTCCTCCTCTGTTGTAGTTACAAAACTTTAATAACCTCAACTTGCTGAAGCAGGGAAATTACATTTGTGGCATGTGAAAGACATCTCCAGTGCTAACAATGCTTGTTTGGAATATAGGGGCATATACACTCACCGGCCACTTTATTAGGTACACCTGTCCAACTGCTCGTTAACACTTAATTTCTAAGCAGCCAATCACATGGCGGCAACTCAGTGCATTTAGGCATGTAGACATTGTCAAGACAATCTCCCGCAGTTCAAACCGAGCATCAGTGTGGGGAAGAAAGGTGATTTGAGTGACTTTGAACGTAGCATGATTGTTGGTGCCAGAAGGGCTGGTCTGAGTATTTCAGAAACTGCTAATCTACTGGGATTTTCACGCACAACCATCTCTAGGGATTACAGAGAATGGTCCGAAAAAGAAAAAACATCCAGTGAGCGGCAGTTCTGTGGGCGGAAATGCCTTGTTGATGCCAGAGGTCAGAGGAGAATGGCCAGACTGGTTCGAGCGGATAGAAGGGCAACAGTGACTCAAATAACCACCCGTTACAACCAAGGTGGGCATAAGAGCATCTCTGAACGCACAGTACGTCGAACTTTGAGGCAGATGGGCTACAGCAGCAGAAGACCACACCGGGTGCCACTCCTTTCAGCTAAGAACAGGAAACTGAGGCTACAATTTGCACAAGCTCATCGAAATTGGACAATAGAAGATTGGAAAAACGTTGCCTGGTCTGATGAGTCTCGATTTCTGCTGCGACATTCGGATGGTAGGGTCAGAATTTGGCGTCTACAACATGAAAGCATGGATCCATCCTGCCTTGTATCAACGGTTCAGGCTGGTGGTGGTGGTGTCATGGTGTGGGGAATATTTTCTTGGCACTCTTTGGGCCCCTTGGTACCAATTGAGCATCGTTGCAACGCCACAGCCTACCTGAGTATTGTTGCTGACCATGTCCATCCCTTTATGACCACAATGTACCCAACTTCTGATGGCTACTTTCAGCAGGATAATGCGCCATGTCATAAAGCTGGAATCATCTCAGACTGGTTTCTTGAACATGACAATGAGTTCGCTGTACTCAAATGGCCTCCACAATCACCAGATCTCAATCCAATAGAGCATCTTTGGGATGTGGTGGAACGGGAGATTCGCATCATGGATGTGCAGCCGACAAATCTGCGGCAACTGTGTGATGCCATCATGTCAATATGGACCAAACTCCCTGAGGAATGCTTCCAGCACCTTGTTGAATCTATGCCACCAAGAATTGAGGCAGTTCTGAAGGCAAAAGGGGGTCCAACCCGTTACTAGCATGGGGTACCTAATAAAGTGGCCGGTGAGTGTACATTCACAGCTATAAATAAATAGAGACACGTTGTTGGGTCACAAGACATCATGCAAGATTGTAAACCTATGAATGTGAACACTGAATTTGGATGCTTACCGGAATCATCATCATCCTCCTCGCTTTCTGCTTTTTTGGCAGCAGCGCCATTTTTAACAACTGGGGTAGCCTTTGCTGGTGTGGCCTTCTTCACCACTTTAGGGGGTGGAGTCTGTATACAAGAAAAAAAGTTAGCAACAGAATTATTTCCTAGGTCTGCAGAGATTTGATATACACACACGGTTAGCATACCTCTTCTTCATCACTGCTTTCCTCCTCACTGGATTCCTCCTCCACTTCTTTGGGGGGTGGAGGGGCCTTTTTCTTCTGAGTCGCCTGCTTGTTTGCTGCCTGAAACAAAGCAAAAAAATACACTTAAACCACATTTAATATATACAATATTTGTACTGTACCTCACATAAGAGGAAAATTAGGCGACAGAAATAAGTTCTGACAAACGGCCATAATACTAGTATTGTTCCCGATTTGCACAGTGACATTTGGGTTTATGCCACGGGTTACCAAGTTAACGGCAAAACTATAATAAATAAATAATAGTTATTGGGGCTGGTCTGCCATGTGCTTCTTGGGAGTAACCGCGTGTCCGCGCGGTAACGTGAGACTCCGTTACACCTCGTGTGTCACACCGAGCAGGCGCACGACCCACGTGGAGCTCGCGCTGCTAGCATGTTGGCTAAGGTCGGAAGAATGTTCCTAAAACGCACGCTGCTCGGATACAGAAAGATCGATGCGCGAGGAATCAGCACACCTACATTTAAACGGTTTAGGATATCGATAACTAATAAACGAAAAGTCATTATGAGAGATTACCCTCGGCGTGGGCACGGCTCTGCATTCAGGATTAACATGCTAGCGCTAACTCACCACACGTTGGCTCGCACGTTATCATATGATAAATTCTCAATACTTATTAAAGCAGGTATGTAATATTAGCAGGGAGGCGTTGTGTACACAAAAAAACCCGTATTGAATGAGTCGCTAAAAAAGCCACGCTTGAAATCGAGGACGCGCATGAATGCCATCTTGGGTACTCAGACTTTAACAGTAGGAGCTCGCGGGCAAGGCCCGAAAACCAAAAGCGAGGTAAAACATGGCCTAGCGTGGACAAGCGGGAATGTTAAAAACGTGGTTAAATTCACTGTGTATTCGTGATCGTGCAAACGGTTTGGTTATAGGCGTAAATAATCACGAGAACGCAGTAGCAGTGAGGCCTTACCGACCGGTGTCATTTCCGTTTTTCACAAAAACGCAGCAACTTATTAGCAAAGGCCTCATGCGTAACAACACAGCTTAGGAGCATAAATGCAAACATTAAGATCATTCGATGGAAAAGCAACGTTGTCTTACCTTTGCAAGTTTCACCATTGTGCTGCTGTGCGTTTCAGTGAAACACAAATAACTGGACGTTTAGGAACAAATAACGAAATAGCTAATGCAAACACGTGGATCAGCCTACTCGGTGGAACATTGGGCAGGAAAGACTGAGAAGTGGAAGCCGCGCTGGTTACTCTCCTGCTCTGCGCGTTCATGGAGCCCCGCCCACGTGACTGGTTCCGCCAATCACAAAGAGCAGGGTTTGCATCGTGCCCGCGCATTGCCCCTACAGCATGTATTTGGGTCAGCCCACAGAAGTAAACCATTTTAAAGCCACTGATTAATTCATACACGAGCTAGGAAAACAACCATGTGGTAATATGTTGAATGTATTGTTGCTAACGCATCTTTAAAACAACGTCTGGTTCTGTGTACCGTTCTGACCATAAATGCCACGCTGAATTTAACGAGAGACCGTGTAAAGGTATTGTGACCCTAACTTTAAAATGTTCAGATTGAAAAAAACAAAGCTAAAATAGCTTTCATAAATTATACAGGTACATTTGTTTTTCGGCCACTATAGACTATGTGGGCCACAGAGAACAGCATCTGCATGTCCCACGCAGCTGTTTATATAAACCACGTGGTAGGGGCCAGTTGCCATCACAGATCAGCCACATGGAGCCTGCCATGTGGAGCAGTAGTTGCATCGAGCCATACTCACCACTGGGGTGCCCCAAGGCTCCATCCTGGCTCTGTCCTTGGTCCCCTCCTCTTCTCTCTGTACACATGGCTTCTCCTACCTGCCATGATGATGACACTCTTAACAACCAATCCTGTCTTTTGCCCAACCTGAGACCTGAGATTGTAAGCCGGTTTGGATAAATTCAAAATGCAAATGTAAAAATTGCAACTTCATTCACTCAAATAACATTGGGCTTCTTTGTCATTTTGAGATAGCTCAGCCTAATACTTAACTTTAACACTTCAATTTTTACCGCTCGCTTTGCAGAATGAGATTCACATGCAGGGCTATTACTTTTGGGTACCAAGGCTTTTACTCCAGCAAAAGCTCATTTTTATTATTATTATTATAATAATGATAGAAACAGAATTTATGATAACAAATGTGGGCTACAGCGTGGGTTTTTGGCCCAGGCTTTTGAAATCGCCTTCTCCCCGATATGATTATGTCGGATATTAATCAAGAAAAATAGCCACCAAGCAAGAGAAAGCATTGGATAGGCTTATAGTTGACACAACCTCATGAAGTCTAATCTCAGTTCTGGAGCTTTTGAATGTACCCCATGATCTTCTCCAACAGATGGAGTAGGCCAAGCTATTTTGAAATTGAAGATATTAAAATTGACATTTTAGCTCCTTTACCAGAAGTGTAGGCTATTGAAAAAACACCTCACCAGAAGTCTTCCTTTGAGGCACGTGTTGTGTACATGGTGCAGCCTACAGTATCTTAGACTCAACCGGTTCCCAGGAGACACGAGCAGCACCATTGGGTAATTAACCCTGTACACCACACAGAGGCAGCATTGTGTTTGAAATGCCTCCTGAGGGCAGTGCATGAAGAATGCCTTTCCATTCAAGCTAAATGTCTCCCATCACCTCATTAGTTAGAGGTTACAGCATTTTTTTTCTTCTTATTAGTTAATTTAGTAAAGTCCTGCCTTTGCATTTATCGTTTATTCGTTTGTGGGCAATCATCCAAAACAGAGCCATGTAAAATTTGAAATTGGCTCTAAATTGTTGCTATAAGTAAACAGTATGTTTGAAAAACACATGTCAAATTTATTTTGCATCAATGAAATTCAATATTAACAACTGTTATCTATCTGGTTTTGGAATTATAATCTTGAAATATGGGGACATAATGAGAACACTGTATTCCAGCCATATAAATAAATTAATCTTATTAGGATGGCCCATTTACACTAACTGTTAAGCAACCATTTAAAGCAACTTTTAGATTTTAAAGCTTCTATGAGACTTTACCGTTTTGTTTTTTTGTGATTCCTTTAGCCTAGTGACGTGTTGCCTCTGTGTTTCTCAGACTAATGGGGCACTTACCCTCTAGTGTTTCAGTTGTTCATACTGGATATTGTACAATATAATCTTTTATTCTTGTTTCTCATTATGTGTTTTTATATTTGCTTATTAAATGCTGATAGGTTCCCCACATTAATTTGAAATGATTTGCCATCTGCCAGGGAGATGTCTTTTAAATTGCACTGAATATAACCAGCAGACAATCTCACAGATGTAAATACATGATACAGGAGACAAAGCTTCTGACACCTTAGTCACTCAACTTCTACAAATTCAATCCAAATGTTTCATAGATAGATTTTTTTCGGGTCCATTTTGGGTGTGCAAAGATAGACTAAATTTTGATTTTTTCATTCTGTAGAAGTTTGATGAGAAAACAATTTGTTCTATAAATACACGTTAACCATTGAGTAAAAAGGAGTAAACAGCTAAAACTGACTGTATGAAGAATGCTTTAGCTTACACTGTTTCTATCAAGCAAATTACCTTGTTTCATCATTATCATTATGGTATGAAGGATTAGGTTTAGTTTTAGAACCTGATTCACTCAACAAAGTTTTGACCATTATTGTTACTTTCAAAGCTTTTGTAGAAGGAGTAAACAGCTAAAACGGTCTGTAAGAGGAATGCACATTTACAGTGATGAGCTTGAGTTATGAGTTGAACCAATGTTTGCCTCCTTAGTAGCATCAGTGCCTACACTCACCGGCCACTTTATTAGGTACACCTGTCCAACTGCTCGTTAACACTTAATTTCTAAGCAGCCAATCACATGGCGGCAACTCAGTGCATTTAGGCATGTAGACATTGTCAAGACAATCTCCTGCAGTTCAAACCGAGCATCAGTATGGGGAAGAAAGGTGATTTGAGTGACTTTGAACGTGGCATGATTGTTGGTGCCAGAAGGGCTAGTCTGAGTATTTCAGAAACTGCTAATCTACTGGGATTTTCACGCACAACCATCTCTAGGGTTTACAGAGAATGGTCCGAAAAAGAAAAAACATCCAGTGAGCGGCAGTTCTGTGGGCGGAAATGCCTTGTTGATGCCAGAGGTCAGAGGAGAATGGCCAGACTGGTTCGAGCTGATAGAAGGGCAACAGTGACTCAAATAACCACCCGTTACAACCAAGGTGGGCATAAGAGCATCTCTGAACGCACAGTACGTCGAACTTTGAGGCAGATGGGCTACAGCAGCAGAAGACCACACCGGGTGCCACTCCTTTCAGCTAAGAACAGGAAACTAAGGCTACAATTTGCCCAAGCTCATCGAAATTTGACAATAGAAGATTGGAAAAACGTTGCCTGGTCTGATGAGTCTCGATTTCTGCTGCGACATTCGGATGGTAGGGTCAGAATTTGGCGTCTACAACATGAAAGCATGGATCCATCCTGCCTTGTATCAACGGTTCAGGCTGGTGGTGGTGGTGTCATGGTGTGGGGAATATTTTCTTGGCACTCTTTGGGCCCCTTGGTACCAATTGAGCATCGTTGCAACGCCACAGCCTACCTGAGTATTGTTGCTGACCATGTCCATCCCTTTATGACCACAATGTACCCAACTTCTGATGGCTACTTTCAGCAGGATAATGCGCCATGTCATAAAGCTGGAATCATCTCAGACTGGTTTCTTGAACATGACAATGAGTTCGCTGTACTCAAATGGCCTCCACAATCACCAGATCTCAATCCAATAGAGCATCTTTGGGATGTGGTGGAACGGGAGATTCGCATCATGGATGTGCAGCCGACAAATCTGCGGCAACTGTGTGATGCCATCATGTCAATATGGACCAAACTCCCTGAGGAATGCTTCCAGCACCTTGTTGAATCTATGCCACGAAGAATTGAGGCAGTTCTGAAGGCAAAAGGGGGTCCAACCCGTTACTAGCATGGGGTACCTAATAAAGTGGCCGGTGAGTGTATAAGTATGGCCGCATGGCATTCAACTCCCCTTTGGGTTATTGTGCCACAAGGCCGTGGAATAACTTGTCTCCGAATTTTCGAGTAGCTAATTTGTAAATTTTTCCTCATAGATGGACTTTTATGGACTTGAAATGTTTCCGTCTTCATTTCTTCGGTTACTTGTTTGTTTCTTTGAATATCTCATATATTTATGTTTTTTATGTTTTTATGTTCTGTATGCTTTGTGGTTTTCTTTTAATGCCCTTCACTTTGGAAAATGTGCTTTAAGATGCATTCCATATGAATAGAGATGCCATTAATACATCTCCAAATCGGAGAGGTGCAGGTCCCCTATTGGTGAACACTCACTGCTACTGAAACCTTTTCTAGATCTGATCAGCATGTAAAGAAATGGTGGTCCAGGTGAAAGGAGCAGTGTTCTTTCTAAGCCCAGGAAGACAATCCCTATACTGCTTTTTTTGCCCACTAGCCGTGCAGAAAATGTTTGTGAACTAGATTTTACGAACTTAGTTGAAACATAAAAACCCCAAGAGGATACATATAAGTGCACATGGAATGTTCTTTTTATCATTTATGAAAACATTTACAACTATGTTGAACAAAAGAAAAAAGTTACAAACAGAATTGACCTGCAGTTTGCACCAATTTTCCAAACATTACATAAATAAAACTCATATTTATAAATATCTCTTTTTTTATAAACATATAAATATTTTTTAAAACATAAATACATTTATGTAGGGGGAGATGAATGTGCATCAGCAGCCACAATATACAGCTTTACGGTTTGTAGTTTTTACACTAATGTCCGCCGTCTTCTATGTATGCATCAGTTGATTCTTTGTATGGTATACACATATGTATATATGTATATATACCTGCATATTTATCATATATATCAATTTATACGAGGGTTTGGTAGCATCATCATCTCAGTCTTTGTTTATGCTGGTCGTGTAGACTTTCGTACCGAAAATCTGTCACTTGTTGAGCTTTTCTTCTTCTCTCTCAGGTGAGAACAAACGGAACCTTTGTTTTTCAACCCATCGTCCAGAAATCTAGAGAAAGAGGGGAAATAAGAGGAGTCAGTTTAAACTGAGCATTTGCAAACCACCAAATTTGCACAAGTGAATTCCCTAAGCAGATCTGCAGTGCTTATCAACCATTTATCCATCAACCTGTGTTCTCTCATTGGTCTTTGAATCTCCAAAGGTTTGAGATTCGAGATTGGGTGCATTTCAATTTCCTCTCAATGGCTCTCAACACATTGAGTGTTGCCATGACAACAATTAACACATTTCTAACCCAGACTCACACATTTACAACACACTGCAGCTGCCTGGTGAAGTGTCAGATTGAAGACACACATCCCCAATTTGGTCACAAAATCGCATTCCTCCAAGAGGATTTCACAGATTGTCACAACCACAAAATAGGCCTCAAGCCTCATGATTAATTCTGCGTCACCTCACTTCCTCATTTCTCCATTCACCACCACAGCCCTCTTTGTGGCTTCTGTTAAAAGCACTGGGGTAAAGAGAACGGGTTTCCCAGAAAGATCCTGGCCACTGCAGGGTGCCGCGTGTTTACAATGTGTGTGCGCTTGCCTGTCTACATCCCCTCCTCCATTTCTCACTCTCCTGGTTTGGTTAAAGGCTGGATTGTTTCCCATATATCCGTTAACAGCAGTTTAAGTTAGCTTTTCTGCTTTCTCAAGGGAGTTCCTTTACAAAGGAGGGAATACCTCTTGGCGATAGGTCAAGATTTGATGTTATCAGGAGATTTAGGCATCGTGTGGCCTTCATATCTTCACTTCTATAGAAAGTCTGAGGTTATTGACATACAAAATGTCTTTGATATAATAAAGCCGACTTTTGGCCAATACTATGAATTCATCATCTGATAGAGTAGCATGCATGGCCATTACTCTCCACAGGCTAAGCCGCTGCCACTGGATTCTTATTCTACACTGGCCTGACTGTAGACAAAGAGCCCCCGCTGTGCTGAAACAACTGCCAAGAAAATCTGACTTTAATAACATCTTTTCTATGTTTGTTCTTTCTCTCTTGCTTGCTTTCTCCCGTCTTTTCCTCCTGTCTTCCTCTCTTGGCCCTTTCCATTCTGCAACTAAAGGTAAGATCCATTAAGGACCTTTTATGAAACAGAAAGTATCCCATTTGTCACTCCAGCCCACTACTGACTATTGACAGAAGATAAAATGACTCATATGCTTATTATCCCGTTGCACCGTGACAAGAAGACAACTCACCAGAAAAGTGCTGCTCCGACCCTAGCAACCCATGCCGCTGATGGTTCCTATCCTGTCCATCTTGTGTCCGAAGCAGCCACTCCGTGACGTGGAACCCCCTTTCTTGTTTCCCGATTTGTGTCTCCTAGGTGCAGGTTGGTCGTTTAGGAGACGAGCCCACATCCCTTTGGCCCGGGTGTCCATGCGTAAATCTCGCAGTAACCGTATCCGAGAGCGCACAGCGTCTAGCCGCCTCTCCTTCTCCTCCGACTCCAGAAACTCCGCCAGCTCCTCGCCCAGCAAACTTCGTAGAGACTGGAACACAGATTGAGAAAATAAATATTGGGCAACGTTGAGCAACTGTTCAAATTATGAGAAACCTCATCTTGGCGCATGTTTGAGCTGCCCTTGTGCATTGGCCGAGAGAGAAAATTAAATAATCTATCATTTTCCACACGGGGCACTATATGATTAACCTTTGTTAAAGTGGTGAAGTCCGATACAAAATACACTTTCGATCAGGTTCAATTGAAAGGACAATGTTAAAAGGAGTTCGGATTCTGCACTTTCATTTGCAGTATTTAGGTACCACAATTCAGACATCGCTCACGCCTTCAGTATAGACAGGTGACTGTGCGCTGCTCCTCTGGTCTCAAGCAGACTGTGACACCAACTTGTAGCCATTCCGAATCTAATCTCAGTGAATAACCAAAACCTATATTTAAAAAAATAACGAATGAATTATCGGCGATATTCTACAGGCGAATGGGTGACTACGCAAAACAATGATTTAGATTGATGTCGCCTACTGAGATTTTGGCAGAGAATTTGGAAAATTCTAATTCCAAGTTGTCAATGACTATTTTGATTGTGTAGCAGCATCTTATATTGCTTCAAAACACATTCTAATTTGAATGGTTTCTGCTAAAATGTACTTATGGACATCTTTTGGACGTCAATTTACTTAATTGGCCACTTAAACCCTAAACGTCAAATGCGTTGGTGCAAAAGATATCTTTGTTTAAAGTCTATATTAGAGCATTAAATGTATAATGTGATTTCTCTTTATCAAATGATAATGATATACAACCGATTTGCTAGGGTGATGTACATCTGAAATGAGGAGACATGATGCGTCAAACATCAAGCCGCGCATCCTGGACCCAAAGGAATATGGTGCGAAACAAAGTTCTCGGTAATAAGGATTAATAATATGAGAGTTATTCTTACCTTCTGTTGCGCCTGAGACACAGGTTTTGCCCCCATCCTCACTGAAAGCAGGGTGACCACAAGTCCACACGCTACCAAGTAGGACAAGTTCATTTCGCCAAGTCGTGTTTTCTCTCAAAGAGATTCTGCTGCTGAAGTTCAGAGAGAGACGGTAGCTGAAGCCGAACAGCTGTTAAACACAAGAGGCTACAGTCCGTCCTTTACTCCAAAGCTGCTCAAGTGCTTCTCCAACTCTGTGTATTGGTCCTCAGCACTTTATAGCCAACTAGCGGTGATGTCATGATAACCTGCGTAATGGTCCCCCTTCCTCGCCAACTCGCTGTTTTCTCTACCTGCCTCTCATGCCAGGGGTTAATTAGCCTAAATGATAAAAGCCGCGGTCATTGGAGGAAATGAGATGTCCTTTAACTTTCAGAACTCTGGCTAGGATGCAGCGTCTGAAAGGTAGTTTCAAAGACTGCGCGTCAGGAGCTGAAGAGCGACTTTGGCAGAGGACTAAAACATTGGATGATGCCGCTCCTAAGAGGGAGAATTCAGATAATGCAACGGGAATGAAATAACGTGTTATTATTTGTATCTTAATATTACCAGGGAATGAAAAAAATGAAACCGCATCAAAAAAAAAATGAGTTTGCCTCAGTGCAACCCTGTGCATTTATTACAAAGAAATTAGATATTTAGCGATGCTTGAGGTGTGATTCAAAGAAACAGATCATGCATCAGATTTATGCCTCTGTGGCAAAAGAGGTTTCTGGAAAGTTGACTTCATGCAGAGGATGACATCTACCACCATGGTGCATTCAAAGTTAAATGGCTCTGATGGTTGGTGGCTGATGGTGCCATTAGGAAAAGAGCATCATTATAATGGATGTGTCTCGATGGGAATGGCATTATTGGCTAAATTATTAGTTCAAATGTGATTTGTAGTCTTGTTTTGTGGATATTGGGATTATCTGGGTTCCATTCAGACGAGTCGCACTGCACATACACAGTGGAACCACCAACATATACTGAGGTTTCTTTGAGACACCATGATGAGCGTTTGGACCAAGAATCCTATGTTAACAATTGCTACGCTAATGTTTGTTCTGCAATATATGACTTTGAAATATGCATCGTCTCGTGTTGTCTTTACGGCACACTGAAGATCCAGAATACAATTGAGATGGCTTTTCAGGGTTATGAGGAACCAATCTGAAATGAATCTTTGTAACACCAAAATATAAAGGACCACAGGAAAATAATTGAACAGATACTTTTAACCACATTAAAACCGATATGCTACAACTTTAAAGAAGCATCTTCAGTGTTAAGGTGGGCAATATCGAATAGTATTTATCATTATAGCATATTCTAATGTGCTGATAATAATTGTTTATAGCCTTATCTTCTAATTTGAGATGGATGTGGTAATCCCCATCTTTGTTAATAGATCAAAAATACAGGTATGGTGTAGAAACGCCAGTTTTGACTTTGAGGACCTTTTGCAGTATGAAGGGATTCCTGAGCAGTCTGCAGCCTGGAGCAGAGCAGAACTGCAATCTCAGGCAGCACCGTATTGGAACACAGAGTGGCAGTATTTGCTGTGCCGAAAAGTGAATACCCCATAGTCACATGTTTACTGGATCAATACCATCTTATAAAGGATACCTCGTTATTCACAGCAGAGGAGGAGTGAATGAAAATCCCAGATTTTATGTTCCACATTTATCTTACTGAGACATAAACGTATATCCAGGTTTATTGGATTTTTATTAACTTGAGTAGCGAAGTGCTGTGGTATTCTGATGAATATTTCTAAAGCAGATCTTGGCATTAAAACCCACAATTGGTGTCTGAATTAGAAAATGATAGAAAGTGTCTCAAAAACCAATTCACAAAGAGCCAATTATTAACAAACAAACATAGATAAAAAAAAACAAAAAAAACAAAGACAACTGTCCTTTTGCTCCTGTAAGCTTTTCTCTGTTTTAAACAGGGGGAATCTATTCAGTGCCTATTAAAGTGGAAAGAGTCTGTCAACGACTCACACTGATGTGTAATATTTCCTTTGTTAAGTCTTACAAGATCATTCGTTTTAGCATTTGAGGCTTCTGAAGTGCACTTGTAAGACATGAATAAAACAGCGTGACGTCTTCCTTGTAATTCTCTGATTAAGTTTTAGCGCCTTTTCTCAGTTGTAGTGATTATCATTACTCATACTAGCTACCCGGTCCTATCTCTATTCATTCCTGTATACTGAGGAATAAGTAGACGAATTGCTGGGAAAAGAGCAAGTGGTGACACATTTTGTATCTCAGGAACTCCAGACGTTCCACTTCCATTTTCTGCTGTAAAATATGGCTTCATATTCAGTGGCAATCTGATTCTGCGTCTGCGGTCAGAAGTTTGAATGATTAAGTTAGTGTCACTAACTTTCTTCTCCACAACATAGGGACCGGAAAATTTCACAGATAGTTCAGAACCAGAGATAGAAAGAATCAAAACCTTGTCACCAGGTTGAAACGAGTGGGCAGTGGCTTTCTGATCATTGTATTTCTTAATTTTCACCTGAGGATAGAAATTCTCTGGACAAAGAGCAGGCGCTCTGAAGACGAGCTCTAAGTTTCATAACCTACTGATGATATGGGATTGAAGATATGTGCTTAATGTCTAAGGTTTTCAGAATCTGGGAAAACACTCGGGACGTGAAATTGGTACCATGATCGGTTTGAACCACTTTAGGAAGACCAAACTTCATAAAGAACTTCATAAGGTCTGTACTGACTACTGGAACTGTGATCCTCCGTAGCGGAACAGCCTCTGGGAACCTAGTGGAAACACACATAAGTTAGAAGAAACTGTTTGCCAGATTTGGTCTTTGGTAATGGCCCCCCATAACTTTTTCAAATGGCTCACCCATCAGGGGTATGGGACAGAGTGGGGCAAGAGAAACCACAAGGTTTGGTTTGCCAGTTACCTTACATGCATGACACAAGCAGCAATGGCACACCACATCAGCCTTGAGTCCTGGCCAGAAAAATGGACTCTATTATAACGTCTTCATGATACCTAGATGTCCACGGATTGTCATGAGCCAGAGGCAAAACCTGAGATTGACATGCCGTTGGGACCACAACTTGATAGGTTGCAATCCAGTCCTCACCATCAAAGACATTGCCACTCCAATGGCGAATCAGCAACCCATGGTCCATGGTGTAGGCTACTTTTTTTCCCTTTGCATCGTCAACACTAAGAACAGAAGACACCGTTTCTTTAGGGTTGTATCACTTTGTTGGTATCAAAAGATTCTTGCTTGCCACCAGCAGTGTCGGTTACAACAAGGACATCCATGACCACTGGAGTTGAACTCACTTTTCCCCCCAGCAATATCATTACAAAGGAGGAAATCAACACCAGCAACAGGCAAGTCTGGGAGTACTGCAACGTCGAACCACCCACTAACTATCGTTCAAAAGCACTGAAATATGAATCAACGTCGGCATCCCGAAATGCTGGCACCAGACAAATATTTTTACTCACATCAAAACTTTGCTTACCGGATACCGTTTGAAAAGGTGTAGACCGGTCGGACATGTTCAACGAGTGACTGGAAGAGATTTTCAGAGACTCAACTCAAGTTGCTTTAGTCTTACTTTCTCTGCTTCAATTTCTAACTTTCGTACCTGTAGGCGGAGATCATACTCTGCCTTATGCACCGACTTTTTCTTGGGCCTCCAGCTGAAGGCGAGTCAAGCGAACCTTGAGCTTGGAACTTGAACAGAACCCTTGAGGGTGTGGAGGAGAGAAAGGATAAAAACGAGGTAACGTAGTTGGTGCAGATTTCCAAGCATGGCTGTAGGAGGTGTGAATAGTACAGCTGGCTGGACAAGACCCCTGCTGTATTAGAAGGAACATCATTAGTTGAAACTTCAGCCTCGGGCTGGGCAGGACTAAGGACATTTAAATCAACTAATTTTTTATTTGATTTCTTTCGGTCCGTATTTGTGAACAGTAAGGTCAAAGTGTGCTACAAAATCATCAACATTTTGTCAAACGAGGGATTGTCAACAAAATCTTTTAAATTGAAACTCCTTTTCAATCACATGCCAAACAAACACCATGAGTAATTTCCCATTGATTGTCATAAGGAAAAACAGGTTAATCCCGGACGAGCCCCCACTTGTTAAGTTTTTAAAGGGGTAAACAATAACGTGGACACCCAATGAAGAATTCCGGGACTATGTAAGGGAGTTATTTAAAGTAGATTTATTTAACATAACAGATGTACATGTAGATGTTGTGCCAAACAAAATAAGCAAAGTACAATAAAATCAGGCCTAGCTCAACACTGTGTGGAAAGAAAAAAGAAAAAAAAAGGCGTGACTCTCTTCTACAAAAGTGTCCAAAAGTAATAGAAATACATTGGTGGCAACAACCCGTAATCTAGTGGAGTAACAATAGTGTCTGCGTGTATGCATGTACAGGGTACCCCAGTCTTACCTCAGTACCACTTCCCCCACCACAAACCTTAATGGACAAGGTCAGAGAGCGAGTAAAAAAGAGAGAGAAGCTTTAAAATGGTGTTCTCTATCTCTGATTGGCTGAAATGGCCGGAGTGTGAGCCAATCCACAGGGTGCTCTGGAGGCAGGGCAGGCCATCCTCCACCCCTCACCTGCAGGACAAAGGGAGGTGAGAGTAAGAGAGAGAAACACACATGCACACATCTCTCTACACGTAACACAGACACTACAACAACAGACTCAAAACTTCTGGTGAACTGGGAAACAATATTGTGTTGCATCGATCTGATAGCACAATATTTTTGAGTATAGCTTAAAAGATTTTGTAAGTTAACTCCACATCACGTATACAGTATGTGTGAGTCGCTGAGGACAAAAAGATTCCCGTAAAACATCAGATTTGACATGCATTTGAAAAATAAATAATGTTCACCCATGTAGGTAATTTGCCTTTTTCCAGGACATCATTTCATTGTCTTCAGAATCCTCCCATTGATCTGAGAATTCACATACTTATTTTTATTCTGCCATCAAGGTTTTTGATGACTATTATTTTCAACCGACACCGACATTAATCAAATGAAAGCTGCCGGAGGAGTGATAAATGAAAGTGGGCAGTCGTGGTATGAATGTCGTAATCACTTCTTAATGGCGAGTAAATCAAGCAAAAATAATGTGCAACCCACGTTGCTTTATGGAAACCAAAAAGTTATAAAAAAAAGTCACCGATCTGTAGAATATGCTTACTTCCATGCCATACTCTGGTGTCAGACTGCAATGGAACTTGCAAAGACTCACCCACTTGTTGTCACAGATACATTTCATCATTTCAAAGAATCTCTGTTTGTCCGTCTGGTCTTTGCACATCTCCAGAACAGCTCATCTGATCTACTTCACACTCTGCTTCTATGTACTAGAACCTACGGGAGTGCTGTGTCGAAATGAATGCCGTTTGCACAAACTCTGCTCATTTTCTTTTCATAACGAAATATCACGGCCCATTTGTCAGTCATCACCTTATGTTTCTCTGTATTTAAAGTATTTACTGATTCTTGGGAAGTTGAATCCAAAAGCAAAAAAAAAAGTATCATAAGTTCAGATGCAAGTTACCAGACATTCTGCTGGATCATCAAAATGTTATCCATCAATCACGGACACACTTCAAATTCTTTCGCCTAATTCAGAGTCACCTTCCAACAAATACAGAAAAAGACAATCCCACTCCCTTAACCCGGTCTCGTTAGGTAGACACTTCATATCTTAACTTATCTGCAGTCTTCCACAACCAAAACAACAACATCCTTGTGGAACTGTTGAACTCGGCTGACCTTGTGTCCTCGACAACTGTTTTTTGCTGAACATCTTACTTTCATTGCTAATTCCTTTATTTTTAAACTTTAACAAGTTTCTTACACATTCTTTCTTAATTAATGCCGCAAGTGCTGTGTCATAAGTCTGCCTCTTTTTGTGCAGTTTAACAATGTCACAGAATTTTCCATATGACATCACATCGGTTTCTGTGAGCAGCTAATTGCTTCGTCCTTTTGTTCCCCTTTTTTTCTGTCTCTGTCTTTGGAGTAATTCTTATCCGCTTTATTTTGAAAAAATCTGTCAAGTTGCTGAAACAAAGAAGAAGCACTTCACTGGTTTAATCAGGAAGTTATACCCACCAGGAAAGGAGCCATACGTTAACGTGGTCTTAGCAATGAGTCTATGAGCGGATTGAGAGCCAAGGGTTCATCCTCTTGGGTTTGTGTAAGACAAACTACAAGGCTCTTACGGTCCTATAAATAACAGTTTTATTGCGTGGAGAATTTTAATGCTTTTCACAAGTGCTCTCAAGGCTTTTGCATGTGCCAACAACAGGCTTGCTTTTAGTTGCAAGGGATGGATATTCCTGTATACTCACAAGCCGAGATCAAAAATATTTTAGAACTAAGAAATGCAATTTTATATTCTTATCCGTGGATAAAAATCTTTGCATGTATCCGTTTCATGTTTTATAGGATTTACAATTGAGGTTATATCTAGGGAGTCAATTCAATTCTCTCAAGTGATGGTATTAATCGTCTTTAGTGCCTTTGTCAGTATCATCCTGTGCATTCAAACAAACACACAGACACGCAATTATGTTTTGAATGATTTTTCTGTGGGTCGTTACAATAGAATTCTCTCCTTTATCAACTATTGCCGTGTCCCATTGTTGATTCTGTGGCCAATAAGAGAGCAGTGGCACATAATCTCTGCAATGAGATCTATGAAACTCTTTGCAGAAATACGTTTGAATTGAACCTGTGGTCTTCAGATACTGTACATTCATTTCTTTCACTTCATGTAACCTTTACATTTGTGAATAAAACATATTTGTGTAATATATACACAATCTTTCCTGCACATGCTTGTCGTTTTAAAATACACTGTTTGATTTACGTCATAAAATCCTCCCTTCTTTCAACTTCTGGAAAATATAGCTTATGTTCTGATGCCTCTATCCTCTCCTGCAGAGACCAGTCCATCTTTCCACCAACTGCAATTATTTTTTAGTGGTTCCATTGTTTCTCTCTAACCAATGGTTTGTGTGGACTAGGCCTTTTAACATCTGTCTCTATGGTGCCTACATTTTTATCAAAATCATTATATTACTTGTTATTTGGTCACATATCACTCAATTTTTTATCAACCATAATGAAAAACAACAGGAAAAAGCGTTACTTTTTACTACACTTTTTACTGTTGTGTTGCTTGTTACTACAGCAACACAACAGGACCCCATTAGAAAAATAAGGAGAGTCCCGCCAAAATCCGCTTCATGTTCAACGTTGATGAAGCCACTAGTGGATGTGAACAATAGCTTTTTATTGCCTGCTCCAAAGCATGCACTTGTGTTTTTACTTTATTGTAATTCCACAACCAAAATATACGCATCGGTTTTGAGCAGACACTGAGATGACTAATGAGTGGAAAAAGTTCAGTCATGTACAAATGAGTCTGTGAGAAGTTACATCTCATGATATCATCAAACATCCATGGTATTATATTTAAAAAACACAGGCAATTTCCAAAAATGCTTCTTCTACTAATTCTTATGTCTAAAAGGGTTAATTAACAATAGGTAACATTTAGAAAACATTTTTCTGTTTTTAATGACACGACAGCTGACTATTTAGGCTTCTGTCCACCCCAAAGAAAATGTGTAATTTTATGTTCTCATGTTATATTGCCTCAGCCAACATTCCAAACCGGAGCCGTGATGAACATGTGAACTACTCTTAAATCAAAAGCTATGCTTGGACAGATATTTTGTTTTTGTGGACCAAGAGATGTTTTCTCGCTTTTTTACATTGGCGAATACTGGCCCAACAATATTACTAGGTCAGTATGTTTTTCCTAGCGACATCGTTATAAACTAGCTGTAATCTTCCTCACAATTATTCATTATGTAAAACTAAATTTAAACGGCCCCCATTATTATTGATTCCCTTTCCAGTGTTATCATTAATATTAAAATGGTAAAAGTGATAGTATACAGCCTGTTTTTTAACAGCATTTATGCACAGCATTGCCACACACACTTTCTGAGCCTCTCTAGCACTTAGTTCAAAATAATTTGCTTTATTCTTAATACAGTCATTAGACTATATCACAAACTAATATTTGTTTAACTATGAGAAAAGTATTTCCAAAACATGTGATTTATGGATAATTTATATTTAAACTCACAGTTACAGAACAGGATGTTATTCCTGTATTTTCAATATATTAAAGCTAATAAAGCTAAATTGTAGGGTTAGTAAAGTATATTAGCCAAACTAGTAGTATAAGATCTATTTTTTATTTGATGTAATTTATTTGGTAATATGTAGTATAATAACATAGGTGTAATACAATGAATTGACCGTCTGATAAAAAGTCTTCCTCTATGAGATGAAATATTTTTATTTACTCTTGTCGTAATGTCGTAAGTGATGTCACCCAGTGCAGAGCTGAACAACAAATCCGGAGCTGCACAGGCTTTATATGAGGTCACTACTTGACCTAACTTGAACAAGAACAAGGAACGTGTGTCAGGACAAACACATGGGAAATTAAAAACCTTAGTAAATGGTCTTCAGCCGCCGAGACTTCAGCCGCCGTTTTATTGACCTAGAGCTGCTTAAAATGAGTGAAACTTAGACAGAACAATTAGCCGTGTTTTTATAGGATAAGAAAAAAAACAGGTATTAAAAGATGCCGGAAGAAACCGATGGAAAATTAGAAGAAACCTCCCATTTATTTTATCGGATGAAATCTATCATGGTGAGATTGAATGTTTATTTAGTATTGATGATTATTGTTCTCTCTTCTTCTCTTATTGTTCTGGTGCCTGTTTAACAGTTCTTGTTTAATGCAGCATAACAGGCAATATCACAATTAATAAAATGTTGCCTGTTGACTCTTCTATTGAGAATTGATTCACTGCACACTATTACACACCTATTCTAATCAGTCTGCATAGTGAAAACCATTCACAACGATACCTATGATAAATTATCGGGCTCTCTCCCTGGAGAAAAGTACATAATTTTCTGGCTAACTGGAAATGAGGTGCATTATGTCTTTGCCTTTCACTGAAACCTGCGTTTAAGCGCCTTTACCTGCCACCTGGAGCTGTGATAGCCACTTGCACACCAGAGTATTGACAAGCGGCATGGGAACGATGGGAGGTCCAACCCAGATCAGACAAACCAGGCCATTCCAGCAATGTAGTTTTCAAAATAACCGTGGCTCCAAACTCCCATGTGCCTCCTATTTAGTGGGTGATTTCTGACGTCAAGTTACGTAGACCTGCGCAAAGGCCACACAGGTCTATAATGAGCATATTGGCGCATGGCAAAAATACAAATTCTCTATATTTACAGTATGTGTGTGATTTGCATATGCTATAATTTTTGTGTTTTTTGGTGAAGCCAGTGTTTGTGATGGTAATTACAACACATTGGAATTGTTTTGAAGTCTTGAAACTCTTTTTGCCTCAGATTGAATTCGATATGCATGGCTTCAATCTCGTATGACTGTGCAGATGTTATATTGTTTGATTTTCTTTAATTGTTTGATTGACCAGAATGAATGCCTGATTTACCTTTGTATGACACATAAAGCCAATGCACAATGACACGGCAGAGGTCTGGGATCCTCAGACATCAAAAGAAACCTGTTGGACTAAGACCTGAGAAAAGATCTTGAGCTTGATGGCAGTTAGCTTTACAGTGGGAAGCTAACTTAATAAAGATCCCTTTTCGCCCAGCACGCCACTAAAATGAGAGACGATAGAAGACAGAAACTGTAGCGTTGTGGAAAGGCATCTCACTTGACACATTAAAGGAAAACTCGGTTGTCCAGCAGAATTAGGCACCGCTCTCATAAATCTCTGTGACATGCATGAATGTAGATTAACTGTACCATAACCTCAGTGGAACATCTCCTCCTGTAGATCTACATCACACTAGTTCATTATTTAATATAATGACCTTTTCATTTTAACAATGGTCATGTTAGCGAGCCATGTGAGGCGTCCATCCGGAAGCTAGTGAACTAGCAGTAACTGGACAACGGGAAGGGTCCTTCGAATGTTTTGTCTCAAGGTTGGCGTTGGAAATGCAGTATTAAACATGGATACCCAGAGTAACCAGTTTAGTAAACTAGAACGCTGAGCAAACAGTAGGAACTAGGAGGTAGGAAAAAATATGTGGCGGTTCTAGCATTAGCATTGGGTTCAAATTAAAGCTCCAGTTTTAGAATCAGTTTGGATCTTCGCTGTTTGACCAGGGAGGGCTGTTTCTGCTTAGCCAGGCCTGACGCCTTGACCAGGCTTTTACGTTAGGAATGAGTGAAGCACTCCGAGGTTTACCGCCTTGCTGGGATCACCGGTTCAATGGAGGCTCGCCCGAACCCACACTCAAACCCTGCATCTCTTGGCTCCTTTCCTGCAGCTGGCGGGAAGGTTCCCATGGAAAAGCTGTTAAACTTGCGACGGTAGTGAGAATGAGGAACAAGTTTCCATCATGTTTTAGCTAACAACAAAGAGATTTACATATTGCTGTGCCAAATAGACATCTCTAATGAAGGGTAGCCTTATTGCTGTGATTGTGATATATGGGGTTTAAGTGGGCAGGTTGAGGATCCTTGCTTCTGTCTGTGAGTGATTTTACCATCACCTCAATGTTGCTATGCAGATTTACTTTTCCATTGGCTGGGTTTCACAAGTCATCCTTAAAGACAAGCCCGGACCTGATTGTATCGGAATTGTACGGCGGAATGACATTAGGGACCTGTAATGGCCATAAAGTCCATGTCGGAAGCATTATACTCAAGGGCGTGGGCCTACCTCACATTTCCAATCCGTGTTTCCGTTTGTCCCTATTTCAGGTCAGATTTTCAGCTTTTTTTCATTACCAGCTAATCTGGAGGATTTGAAACTAAAACAACAACCAGATAAAATGGGACAAATCATTGGGCTTAGGAAAGCTTAGGAAAACATAACAATTTGTGTTTTCGTTAATTATATGCTGATTGAATATAGTATCCAATATTCAATAATGATCTCCTTTCATCCCAACACAAAAGCCTACATTTTCTCAATCCTTCGCCTAGTTTTCAGCTGAACTCTAATTCCACCATGTGTGTCTTTCCCATCAATGACATGCTGTTCTAATGTATAGTGACTGTGAGCAATGCGATAATTTCTTTTTGCATGTTTATCTGAGTCACAATGCTTATTGCTTAATGCTTAGGACCTAACGTTCTAGTTTTATTATGAGAATTTGAAAAACACCACTTCCTTCGGAGCATGTTAACATGTGGCGACCAGTCATATCCAGTGTGACTTTCAGTGACTGAGTGGTTTCAGTATTTTGCTGAAGGGCTTTTGGCCAGGATGTACGGCTGTTTCTGCAATTGAACCCTTGTCCTCTACATGATGGGGCCATCACTGTAACCACTAGGCCACCCTACCACCCTGAATAATCGTTATTAGGTTCTCCAAATAAGTAATACACTTGGGGAACGGAAGGGAAATCTTTCAGTGGACAAAGAGTGGGTGGTTGTAAAAGTAAGATTTCTTCACTTTATAAGACCTGAAGCTGACCTCACATCTGGGTGGAGCTTTTTCCTAAATTATTGCCATCATTTGTCGTGCACAAGTAGTTGGCGGTGAGTATTGGAAGTGGACGTTTGTTTCCTAAAACAGTGCAGAACCGGATGGCGGTGTCAAGCACTGGAGCGGTCAGGTTCCTATGGCATGTAATTAGACATGAAGCAGTTTGGTGACCGCATTGCTCCTTTTTCAATGAGCTAATATTAGCTTACCTTACCTCACTGGCAAACCAGCCATGTCACCTTTTACAGAGTTCACATTAGCATAACGCCGGCCTGTGCACTGTCCAACAGTTGTGGTAGCAATCTATGCCATAGTCTACTACTGGGTCAATCCAATCGGTAGGATCAGCAACCCCGACGGCCATGCATCATGGCCTAGTTATTAGTTGGAGAAAAGAGAGAAAAAGAGAGCTAGCCGACTTCCACAGGTTTCTCAACTCAGGCCTCATCAGTCCCCAATCCAAGCACCTGCAACGCCAATGAATGAAATTAAACATTCGTAGATATGATGACCGATATGAACTATAATTCATCCAAACCCAGGTTGATCTGCCAGTGATTGGTGACTGGACGCTTGAAGTAAAACTGCTGCTCTTCAGTGAAAGCCCCTTCCTGTAGCGGTTTCACCCTTTGAATTAGGATGCATCACAGATCCTTATTATATACTCTGCAAAAAGCGTTTGTACTTTACCATCTTACAGCACCTGGAGACACCTTGCGATGCCTCAGGCGGAGTAGGATGATATTACTCCTAGCCGGCTGAATGCAAGACTCTTTTTCCACTTCAAACACCGGGACTTAATATTACTGTTTTTTTATACTAATTTCTCAAGTGCAATGAAATGTGCATGTGTGTTTCACTGATGATCAATAGTGAAAGCAAATGTGTGTGTGTGTGGAACACAAATACATTATGGGTTCATTGTGTTCTAATACTTTATGTGGTTAAAGTGATGAGCGTGAAACTGAGATTCCATCATAACTTTTTTAGAATTAAGGTTAAGGTGCGGATTACTGTCATGCATAATTAGAGAAGAGGTCTAGAGTTTGTGGAATAATGCAATACACGAAAGTCTGGACATGATCAAACGCACTGTGCACCGTGAGTTTTTGTGTGGTCTGTCTAATACTGACTTTTTTGGCATGGATTTTATTTTCGTGGCCATAAGCCTTATTTCTATTGCACTTTAGAAGCTTAATATAGACCTCTCAAGTGTGCACATGTTGGTTTCGTAAGAATATTGCTCTGTCTGACCACATTCATGTGTGTGTGCACTGTTCACATGCACTGGGCCGAGTGAGCTTGTTTCAGCGCAAAGCTCTTTAAGCTTCCACCAAAGAGACCTTAAGTGGCTGCTGCAGTGAAGTACTTTGTCAGTCAAGGTCCACCAAACTTCTCTTGGCAGTCGGCCATTTTCTTCGAGTGTTGCTGCTTCTTTCACCAAGTTATCTTCTGCCCTGCTGTATCCAGTTTGAGGAAGATTCTTCTTTTCTGCCTCTTCGGTCCTCCTTTTCTTTTTTTCTGACTGAGAAGCTTGCTAGACTGCACATTTTTCACGTTTTAGTTATACAATAAAAACATTTAATGGTGTCATTGGCCAAGTTAAACCTCAGCCACTTTCTTTTCTGGTTAAGTAATGTCAGATCTCTTTCTAAGGGAAATACATGCGGGAGTTTAGATTGTAAACAGGAGCTTACCAATAAAACAATACAATATTAACTAAGTTAGCTTTTTGACTTGTAACTACAACTTTCAAGATAAAATTGTAAGATTAAATGAGAAATTCAATTAACTAACCAACTGTTGTGGTTTTCAGGTTTAACTCGACAAGTGTGATAAGCACCGGCTCCAACTGTGCTTTGGAGGAATTTTATTATTATTATTAACTCTCCCTTTTGTTCCCGTAAACAAAACTCGGAATCTGACTAAACAGATTCAAATAATATTGAGTTTCAGTAAACTGACCAGAGAAAAATCAACTTCCAGCACTATTCTCTTCTACCACTACCACTAATTGACATTAGATAAGTATGCAGTAATTATACTGTGAACTCACTATTGCAATACTGTTGTTGTGAATTTCATCTACTTCTATCAACTATTTCTACTTATTGAAAATCAAAAGCAGTTGCTCAACCAACTGGACAGGAAACACAGCAAAGAAAAACATCATCATTTTTCATCCGCCTTTTTCATTCGCTGAAACACTTGACCATACGCTCCTCTGAGGGCTTTCAAAGGTTATAGGAAGCCCGGTTGGAGATCTGGACTCATCCTGTGTGATCTGTTTTGAGAGTCATCTGAGGTAGACCTTTTGTTCGGGGTGGAGATGTTGATTTGAACTAAATTAGGGACTGGAAACCCAAAAGTGGTGCTTTGAGTAGGAAAAAAACACCTCAAGATGTTTGACTAGCGCAATTTGGCATTGATTACAAGGCTTAGTGTCATTAAAAGCAGGACAATTAGTTTAGATCATGTATTTCCAAACGACTTTTCACACCATTGATCTGAAGAGCATTGTTAAAATGATCACTGGCAGTTTGGATTGGTGTCAGCACATATTGGCTGAAAGGGTTTGCATGGAGATAAATTTATGCCAACTGTAGAGTACTTTGTCATGCCGCAGAAATGTAACTTTTTACAATGTTGAAAGACGTAAAAATCATCAACCATATTTCCAGGCCATTTTTTACAGAATTTAAAGATCAGTGAACGTGCAATAAGTTTATTGGTAAATACAAATACAAAGTGAAAAACAATGAAAGAAGTACTAAGGGCAATGTCAGTGTACTAAACTTCACTAAAAGTATACTATAACCACTTTATTGACCAAAACATTAGCTGCGAAAAAGAAAATAAGAAGTCAATAAAGGAGTTAAAATGGTGCTTATCTAATATTGTAAAAGGGTTTCTCCTTTGTTCTTAAATGTAAAAGTGTAAATTCAATCACTGTTACTTCCCACAAAAAAAAGTTAAACAAATAAGTTATGGAGCAGACGTGTGAGAGCATGGTGGCATATTTTGCAGCAGAGGAGTCGGCGCATGAGTCAACAAGAACAATTAAGACTACACAGGAACAAAATAAAACCAGCAAACACTGTTTGGAAGTTTGGAGAAGAAAGATTGGGACAGGGGAAACTTGCTACTTCTCCAAGTAATAACCAAGCAATTTCCTACTCAGTAATTTGCATTATAGTCATGTTCTAGGTTTAATTACCTTTAATACGTTAGTGCCCTTTTCATGACTTTTCCTTTTAAGAATAAAAATGTGTGAGCAAACCAAACTCCATTCATCTAAAACTCCCGTACCTATTTGTGACGTCATGTATATGATGTCATTGTTTTTTTTTTACAACCTTTCTTCAAGTTTTGTGAGGAAGGAAACGGGCAGTGTTCAGCTAGCACAGAAACTGTCGTCATGGGAGAATGAGCAGGGGATTTGTGTCACCATTCCCTTCCTGTAGGCAGGGCCAACGGCAGAGCTCAAGATAAGAACTTTAAGCATCCCCAGCCTCGCTTTGTTGCTACGGCCTAACGCAAGTTGGAACTCTGCTCTCTTGTGGTGAAGGCAGCAGGCCATTCCTCCTCCACCCATCTCATCAACTGCAAGTGACAGGAACTGTAGCTTCAAGTGGAATTCCAGTAAGCGTCGCCAAGGGGAAGATCTTGGTAAGTTTTACATAAAGGACCTCTGCCATGTCTTGGCAGTTGACGAAAGCCAAGGGGAGATTAGACAAACAACCATTGGGGATTCCAGGACGAAGTGCGTCTGACCCGAAGCCCCACCGCCATTGGTTCCATGGTGAGCCTGAGGTTTGACCAGCTCATGATAGACAAACCTACCTAATGGTTTATTTTTGGCTTTGAAGTACAGTGCATCCTGAGCCACAGCGTTGAGTCATTCGTTTTTAGTAGTTGGCAGAAATGGTAACCATGAACAGAGGTATGCTGTTTGGGTTGGGATGGCCCTTTGTGTTGAGCTGTTGTTGGGTTCTGAAGGCCGAAGGGGAGACCAGCTTCCCTCTGTTCTCGTCCAGGCAGGATACGGTGAATCAAAAGTCAACTAGCTCGGGTTTTAAAAATCAAAAAGTATTTAATAACTAAACAAACAGTAAGGCCCACAATTACAAAGTGAAATAAAATGTGAATAGTGATATATTTCGCGAAATAGAGATTTCCCCGGCCAAGTCAAAAGTGACTCCTCAGGCCGCAGGAAAAATCTGCCTGTTCTTCTCCCGGTTTGATGATTTGAAGCTCCCGGGGGGGGGGGGGGTGGTCTTCTGGGTGTATTTGAATGTCATTGGCTCCTTCCTGGTCCAGCCTTTTCACATCAAGGTGTGAACTGCCACGTGTGACTCTGGATCCCCCTCTCTGTCTCTCTCTCCCTCACATTCCAATGCATCACAACATATAAGATCACAGTACTTAATGGTTTATCACAGTTTATCTGGTGCAACACATTGCCTCATGCGGCTGTCTTGCATCCAATTGCTAAATTAATACCTGACAGGAGAAAAAACTCCTACAAAAAACCCTCTCTGGGGAAAAGTAGAAGAAATCCATCAAGACAGAAATTAGCTTCTGTCCCCAGGTTTTAACATTACATCATGGCAGGATGTTAATGTGTACAGTATTTATATGATTTATATGACTTTAAATTGTTATTGACTATAATACATTCACTTTATTTAACATACAAATGTAATATCTACTAAAATCACACAACTACAATTCTATACTAAACATTGATACATGTAACATACTTCCCACCGCTAGGTGTGCACTTCTACTTAAATTCCTAACACTGTCCATGCAATAGAAAATAAAGCTAGCCTGCTTGTGATACAGAAACACTTTAAAAAAAAGTTGTACATGTTGAAAGTGGAAGTAGTAACCCAAACCCAAACCAAGCTCTTCACAACCAGCCAACCCGGTGTCTCAGGGCATAAAGAGGGAGCCACCACCTGAGACCAGAGGGCCTTTTGATAGAGTGCACTGGCACACAAAGCCCATATGTGGCCAGTGTTGCTGATTGCCTCAGTTGTTTCCACTCTCTTGATGACCCTTTGCCAAGCGCACCTATAACACCTCCAGAGACACCAAGCAGTGGCAAAGAGGGGTCGTCACAATCACAATGACACTCGTAGTTGTAGAAGTCAACTAAACGCTGAAAAATATATCTTCAATACATGGATGACTTCCAGATCAGATCAACGACGTGTCAATCTCGAGGTAGCCACACCAAAAAGCATTTCCTGATTCATCATTTATTTGACTCTAAATGCACTACTGAAGAAGGTTGGAAACTACTGACTGAGAACATCCAGATAGAATTGGATATATTGGATATATATCTCTACTACAAATTATACAATACAATTTACATAATTTGGATTGAATATGTTTATTTTGTTATACTGTTAATTCTCTAGACGAAATCTATTGCTGTTCTGGCCATCCCTGCAGAGGGATCCTTTGTTGGTTTCTGAGGTTCTATGATAGAGGATGCAATATGCTGTACAGATTGTAAAACCTTCTGAGGCAAATTCGTGATCTGTGATAGTGGACTTTACAAATGAATTGCACATAATTGAATTCATCTTTGCAATTAGACTTATTTTTCAACAAAAGGAGCTGTGTATATTAGGAATTGTGCGTTAGCTTCACTTTTAAGACTTAGGGATTGCCGCCTGGCAGCCAACATTATCAAAAGATGAAATAGGCTTTAAAAACATACATGGGGTTTTTGGTTAATTGCTGAGGCAAAGTTATAGCACTTTGACTACTACAGTGCTGCCTAGACATATGCATGCACATATTTCAGGGTTAGCTTTGTGTTAAACACTGGAGCATATATTAATTCTTAGCTCGCCACTCATTTGAATCCACCAGTAATGAGGGGGTCACGGTTTAGAATAACAATGCCAAATTAATCTTCATAGATAATATTGCAGTAGGTGAAACAGATGAAGGGAGATCATTTGAAAAGACTGTTATATATTATGCAAGTTGACATGACAGATCAAGAGCACACTCTAGTTGACCTTTTCAGGATAATAATCCGTTTTTGACAAAGAAGCTTAATTAAAACCATACAATTTGCTGTGAACAAAACGACTAGCTGTCTAATGTGAGATACTCCTTCTGAATACAATCAGAGTGCAAAACCTAAAAGCAATGAGTCTGAGTGGAGTCTTAAGTGGCTGGTGACTGTTGCCCAGTGCGGTCTGCCGCATGTGTTTTAATATGAGCTCTGAGGCCGAGAACAGCACACCTGGGACACAGCACACACACTGCTAGAGGAAGTGGTCCTTTGCCAAAAAAAGCAATAGAAATGTTCAGCTAATTCACTAGGCGACGGAGACCCCCACTACCACTCCCCCTTTTGAACTCTCTCCTTTGTTCAGGGTGAAAACAATGGCCCTAATTGAACACTTACATATGCCGATGTAGTCTGTTGAGGCACAAACCTATTATTTATATTAAATATATTTAGAAACATTAAATCATATTTGTTTCAACGTTTTTTTTGAACTGTTTCTTTTGCTGTGCTGGTATCGACAACTTTGACGAGAACTGCAACTTGTATCAAATAATGTCCGTTGCCGATGTGATTTGCAAACACTCCTTTTCATTGTTTTGCCAATATTCAGTGTCGACCCACATAATTAGTATAGCCTCCAAGTGATCATTGGCGTTTATGCTGCATTCAATGGGAGGGGTGGAAAACTTTATGCCTCCTTGGCTTATCTTGTGCAGTCGAAAATCACCACAGGCAGGTTAATTCGGGTTGCATCCCTCCCCTCCTTCCCTTAAAATATCTCATCTCTTAGACAGATTCTATATCAAATAGTTCCGTTTGTTATTCCAGTGGCTGCACCCATTTTCACATAAGGGAACTGGACGGGTAATAGCATTCTATTACTACACAAACCCAAGGGTTGTATTCCGACTGAATGTCCAATAAAATTACTATTCTGCATTTTATAGACCATATCTGAGGAGCCCATTTGTTTAATGACACTTGCTTTGTTTTTGTGGTTTTGTGGCCCTAATCCCTAAAGAACTTTGGTCATCTGAGACGTTTCAGGCTGGGGATGTCTACATGGTGGTTGGTTTGAGGCAGCTAAACTCTGCTTAGAATGCCTGTAGCAGTCACAGCTAAAATACTGCAGGTACTATAGAAGTGAGAACAGTTTCTAAAGTCAATTTTGACATTATTAAATTCACTCCGATCTGATCCAACAAGGCTTCCAGGAAAAGTGTGAAGAATTAGGCGTCATTGTTATAAATTCTGTTGGAGTTGCTAATAGTTTTGTTTCTTTGGTGTTTTTTAATGTTCTCTTGTATGGGTGGATAGGTGTAGTAGACTTGGGGAACTATGTTTTACGAGATTTGAATGTTTCACCACTCATTCTGACTGACATTAGCAGTGCTATAAAGGGAGTATCTGAGGAGGCCAAAATAAAGGTCAACCAAGGTGGGACAGGATGAGAAACGCAAAATGTTTTGGGTTGGGAATGATCAGAGAGGCCCCTGGTTCTCCACCTCTGAAACACTGTTGATATTCCTTATGTTGTAAAGATTTGGTAGACTCCTGTCCTTCTTCTTTAATGGATGAAAATCTAAATGTTTGCTATGACTCAGGCTTTGCTCAGCCAGTTGACTTCAAGGGGTCTAACTGTGAGCCCAGAAGAGCCTCCCATTAATGATTACAATACTCAGAAATCATAAGGTCTTGGTTTCTTGGCAAGCTGAATTTTAAAATGTGGATGGACAACATAAACATTGCTTTATGCTTCCTAGACAAGAGATTATTCATAAAGTTTAAACCTGTGGGTGGAAACCACATTTAACTTGAAATATATGACCTTATGAGATAAGAGTCAGCAATTCAAACACAGCTGTTTCCTCCAAAACAAAAAACATAAACCCTTGAACTGAATGAGTATATTTTGCAACAGGTTTTACTGTACAGGAAGCTGCTCCTGCTGACATTTCCTTCCACTCACGCTTTGTTTAAGATCTGCCAGGAACACAGCTCATGTCCTTTGTAGTGAAACCAAACCTTGCCAATCCCACATGTTACGTTTGTCACTTTTCCTGAGGAATTTCCCCACAACCTTTTAAGACACGTATTACGCATTAACATGCTTCAAAACGATTCAACACCCCACAAATATAGATCAGGATTGGATTTTTTAGCTTGCATTTTTTATAATGAAGGTGTCAATGTATGGCTGTAAGCAGGACAGCTTGTCTAGAGATAACACTGCCCCATGCCCTCAATGGAACTTGATCAGCTGTTGCATTTGGTCTTTTGGAATTTCTGTTTTTCTGATTTTATAATGGCTCGGGCCCTAATTAAACAAAGACACTTTGGGTTGCCATTCATCGGTCATAATTTAAAACCAAACCATGTATGATTTCCCAGTTCTTATTAACCCGAGGATGACTATAGACCTACACACGGACCCCTTCCATGGCGGCCACCATTGCTACCGCCACTGCGTGTGTGTCCCTATGTGTAAGTGTGGGGGTTGAACACAATTCTAATTGGAGCTGAACAGTTCTCTGAAGCACATTAACACAGAGCACACAGTGTACCAGATTTCACAGAAAGCAAAACAGCTGTGCAAAAACAGGTATATGGAAAACCAAGCTGAAACAAAACAGAAACGTCTCAACTGCAAACGGGCGAGAGGCAACTCTAGCCACGAATGGGGACCACCTTGAAATGGACTCAAATAATCCAACTGGAAGTTCTCTCACAGTCAGGACGCAACAGGATTTCTGTGTTTCCCTACAAAAATGACCTGTTACAGCATGCGAGTAGAAAAACAAAAGATCCATCTAGACTCAAAGGTCTTGATGTAACATGAGAGATGGTGACAGTTGGATCTTTTCGTTTTCTTTGTCTCAAGGGTGAGCGGCGTGTCGCCATGTAAATCATCTTGGTCTGGGCGTTAGCTGTTAAAAGGAAGATGGATATGCTTTGATAGTGATAATTGTTTCCTTAACAAGAACAGGGTGCCCATTCGTCATTTAAACTTCATCTTTCAGGCATGTGACTTTGGTCAGCAATTAGGGCTACATGGTTACAGATCAGTGGCAATGAGTAAAATATTAGTTTTGAGTCGGCTTTTGTCGACCCTGGTTTCAAGGATATGAATGTACAGTTCTAATCAAACCTCTATTTTATACTATGTATCAAAAAGCTCTCTTTTTCCCAATGATCGTGAGGAGTGATGTTGTTATGTGTGCGATTGAAAACCGAATGAGGTGAACAGAAACAGAAATTCTGTGAAATGAAACAAAACAATAATTCCGTCTTATATTTAGACAAGGCTCAGTCAGCATTTGTTGCTCTCTGTTCTGAACACCTTTGGGATAATATCTTTCATCAGTAGCCTAACTTTCCTTCCAATAACATTTCCATTTGGCTTCTCCAGTTAATATGACAATATATGATTTAGCAAATGCCATTAAAAAAATGTTTGATTTGTTGTCCAATGACTTGTATCTGGTGGATTTTCAGTAGAAGAAGATCTTGTGGCGCCCAGTAAGTGTGAAGTGCAGCAAATTATTCAGTTGAAAAAACAAAAATACATAAAATAAAGGACCTGCAGTGCACATATAGTCACAGCCACAAAATGAATTGGCACAAAAGGAAAATCCAAGGAAAAGACATCATGCACAAACTGTACTGATTGACAATTGAACTCTGCGGAGTGCAGTGCAGGAACACCACAGCCCTGAACGCTTCACACCAAAGATACTGCCAGAATGACGAAATAAGGATCTTGTGGATTACCACTTGAACTTTTCACCAGATGAGCACAAACTGACACAAAAAACAAATGAGGTGTATTCGTTTCAGCATGTTATATCATCATCTCTGCCATAACCATGTGCTCATGAAACCAGAGTGCAGCAACACGTTTTCTCATCACACACATATGGTATCGATTTAGCTTATGCCAGTCGGCCTAGCCTTTTGTGGCTGGACCTTGTGACAGCAACACCAGTTTTACTGAAATCATAGTGCCAAGCAGGGTAAGTGTCACAACAGATGAGTTGAACCTGACACAGTCATGTCTTGAGAGAATGAGTGGCGAGGCTGTCTGCTAAGCTGTAAGGTTATGTGCTTGATGGCGGTGAAGTCCGATTGGTCTAATATCTTGGTCTGAGCAACAGTTTCCAAAGAAGTTAAGAGCAGTTTGATGAGTTTTTTCCTGCTGTCCATTTTCCTGCCTAAAAGAAAGTTGTGGTTCACCATGGAGGGCGGAACTAGAGAGTTGAATTTCTTTGGGACATGCATTGAGTCAATTGCATTGATGCAGGCCGGCACATTTATCCAACAATGTGGTGGCTGAATACATCCTGATTTGCAGAGGCACACTTACATTTCCTCCCCTAAAATAGTCTCTTTCTTGAATATAAAATGTATAGTTTCGCTTTCTTGATTAGTTTAGTATGGGCTATAGAAAAAAAAGATGACCAGCAAAGAAAAATAGAAAATCCATGTGAATTCCGAAACAAAAACTAAATCCATCCAAGGGTGGGAAAGAGCTGTAGTTCACAAAAACTGCTGGCAGCATATAGGGCCAAGCTGGAGGAAAAGTGCAACTGAGATGTAAACTCCAGCTTCATTTGCTCATGTTAAAGTCAATACTCGATAGAAGTTATTAAAACCATCAGCAAGTTAACTCTCACGGATTGATTTCAGCTTTCTCTTACTACTTATACACAACATTGAATAGTATCCACATCCTAATGGTTTCCATCTTGGGAATCAGATGCTGGATACATCTTAAGGGTTTTTATATTAAAAGGATACAGCATGAAGCTGGAGAAATGAAAAGATCTCCTCTAGATGTTTATGTACACTACAAGCACTATTAGTAAGGTACTTATTTATGTTTAATCACTATAGGCCGGCAAAGCTCAGTGTATTTAAAACTTAAAAACAAATGAGACAAAAGGGTAATAGCATATACTATTTGCCAGTTCAGATGCAAGAAAATACCTTTCCAGCAAGACAAGTAAATGGAAATATTATCTTCTGATCGCTAATAGAACCCTCTGAGTAATTCGGACATTCAAATAAACAGCAGTGACGGACATATACAATATCTAAATACATTATTATGAAATATATTTAAGCCTTTTTTTCACAAGGCAATGGATTTACCCAGACTAAACCTTCAAGCCTTTGAGATAAACAAGTCAGATGTGAGAAGGTGACATCAGATGGAACATAATGTCACATTAACTTCAGAATCATCTGTCCTCGTCAGACATTACTGAAGAGTCAAAACATGTGTCCATATATCAAAATTTTTCTCCCTATGCACAACATTCACAATGGAAAGGTACACCTTCTAAATGACTTAAGTAATGAAGTAAAGGCTTGATTTCGTCATTCCTGTAGATTAATACAGCATTTCCCGCTTAGCTGTTGCTGTTCTGGACACTCTCGGTAGGATTTTAGATCGTATACAACTTTGTCTTAGGTGTTGCTGGTACTCACACCTTTACCTTATAATCCTCTCTGCAACTGCTTCAACATTGTTCTGTTTGGACCTTATCACTTAGCTGGCCTTTCTGAACAGCTTTTTAATCTTAAATCAGCATCTGTAAAGACGGCTGTGTCCCAACAAGCACCAGAGTGAGTTATAACAATGGTTTACAGCAGAGCTCAGACGACTACAGCTTTGCATAAAGAACAGGCATTCAGGAGCGAGGACAAAGACTTGTATTAAGAGGCAAAATACATGTTTAGCAAGGCAGTGAGGGACGCTAAACGTCTGTACTCTGAGAAGCTACCAGCATCAGCTCTCAGCAAATGACTCTGCTATTGTCTGGAAAAGTCTCCAAAAAATCACCAATTACAAGCCCAGAGCCCCCCACTGCTTTGATGACTGTCGCCTGGCAGACGCGCTGAATGACTTCTACTATTGCTTTGATGGACAATAGAAAAGTCCTGGCTCCCTCAACCACCAGTTTGAGACCATCAGGCCCCCATCCCGCAACTCAACAAGGGGTCCATGCCTCTCAATCCCCCATCCCGGTGCCCCATCGACAACTCTCTCTTCTGGAGATGTAAATAGGGTCTTCGAACGGCAGAACCCCAGAAAGGCCGCCGGTCCTGACTCATAGCCTGTTCCCCCCCAGGGCTGGGTTCTTTCCCCGCTGCTCTTCTCCTTGGACACCAACAGCAGCACCTCAGGTCACCAGTCCATCAAGATCGTAAAGTTTGCAGATGACACCAGCCTCATTGGACTCCTCTCTGGTGGGGATGAGACTCCTACAGGTGGGAGATTGACCACCTTTGTGACCTGATGCGGGCTGAACAATTTAGAGCTCAACTCTCTCCCCTCCATCCTGCACTCCATGGACAATTTTTGCACATCCTCTAGTTTTTATTTAATATTAAATACTCTGCAAACTTTATGTTAAATGTTAAAATTATTATTTTCCCGTCTATTTATGTCCGACAATAAACATTCATTGTAACACACTTGGCAATAAATGGTTGTGATTCTGATTCTGCATCTAATACAGAATGAAGGATCTGCAGGAACTAGTTGTAGTAGTAGTTGCCTCCTGTTCCACTGCTAGTCCACCAAAGCTCATTTCTTTTTGCTGATATTGACTTTCTGTTGATTGTTGTTGCAGTATACAAGTCTTATCGTTTAGTCCTCTGTACTCCTCTCTAAAAACAGTCACCCAGTGACGTCATCTTTTTTAGCAAAAGTTGTATGGTATTATACATCTCAATATAGTGACAACTACAATTTTACCAAAAAAAAAACACTTGGTAGCTTTTATTAAATTCCTTGTAAATCCACATCATATTAGTCTGGACAGTCATGAATGTGAATTGCAACTTCACTGGTTGGTGGAGGCACACCAGGTCCAGGCCCTAGTTTCTAGATGTATCCTTTCCATCCTTGTGTGCTACATTTCTGCTACATTATCTAACAATATGATTCCAGAATAGATAATTGATCTATTTTGTTGAGAAAGTTTGAAAGAAAAAAACATGTCAAGTTGCAATAATTAGATCCGTTTCTTGAGAAAAAAATAGGTCAAACAAAGTCCTTTGTGTCGACGTGCGTATCTGGGTGTGTTTAAAGTTGAACCTTGTAGAAAAGTAGCATTATAGCTCCTCTGCAAGTGAATAAGGCTCGCAAGAAATTGCTTGACACTAAAACAAAAGTGCAATCACATAAATCCTCTTAATGTTAAAGCGTGAATCTGATTGTGTGATTGGGTACTTTGAAAGAAAAAGGCTCAATAATGATTTCCTACCCCCCTGTTTTGCTCAGTTACCAGTGGGAGACCCAAACTTCACATGGAGGCACTCCAAACATCACTCTGAATTGCAATCTGATGAACTTGTTCCAGTTTCCTTAATATTTACTGTTTATTGACCAGTTCTGCAGTACCAAGAGTTCAGAGTAATTTACAGGCCCAATAAATATGGAGGGAAACTCTGGAAGAACAACATGGCAGGGGTCTTTTCTCACTTGATTTTGGTAACCAGACTTCTTTGCTATGTACTAGTAAACCCCTTTGAATTTAAATGTGACTAAGAACGAAACTGCCCTCTCATAATTCTTCGTGAAAAGATCCGTCCTGAACTGGCAGCAGGCCCGTGGTGTGCTTTGATGTGTTTGCAATTGTGAGACACTTTTCAAAAAGCGGAACTTTTTTTGCTACTGACTGCAGTTCTCAGGCAATTAGTGTTCAACGGGGCGGAGGACTGTGGGGAGCTATCAGCAAACAACACTGCATAGGGGTGCTCAGAAGGGAACCACCAGTGAAATTGCTTGAATCCTACACAAATGCTTCTCTCTGAATCTCTCTGAAGCGGTGCAAAAGTTGTTTAGCCAAACATCTGGATGTTTTCAAAATGTGGCAAAAAAATATTTTTTATTCAGTCCACACAAATTTAAACTAAATGTTTTTAAAATAATTGAGCACTGCAATTGTCGACGCTGCCATTGTGTCTTACTGGTAAGATAGACACTACAGCTGCATTAAAAATAGAAAGGCAGTGGAAAATTATCTGCATATTGCAGTACACAGTCAATAATATAGGTGATTTTTGACATGGCACATGGTAACTTCATTCATCTAAGGTTTAAAGCATACAATCCCTTCAATTACTTTAGCCATGTGGTTGGAAGGATTGGGTCACGGTTAAATAACTGAATAGCCCAAGAAGGAATACATTTGTCTAAAGATTAAACATAGCTGAAACAAATTGGTCAATGCGTATCGACCAGGATTCTGTTGTGATTTGCATAATGACAGTATCAGACAAATATTTTTGCAATGTTCACGCAGAGGTTCAATGTTGGGGGAGAACCATTGACATTCCATTTGACCTTGCTAAAAACTACAGGAAAATAATGTAACATGACCTGCTTAGCGATATGGAATTGAAGGCAATTAAACAGCAATGTGATTTGTTCACGAGTCACGTGTGTCTCTCTTTTCTATTGCATAATGCTTTTATTGTCATTATAAATCAAGAAGCTGGCAGAGATATTTCTTTTAATCCATGAGCGAAGTCTGTCTAACAGCTGGCATGCTCTTATTTCTTGGCCTAAACACCAAACTTGGAGGCTCAGTAGGTGGTTTTATCTTCCTTTAAAGAGTATTTGTAAGTAATATCATTAGGCCAAACGACAGCAAGTAATTATGTACAATCTGGCTAATTGATGTCATTACCTGACTTGAAAAACAATTGTCTCAAAGGGACATGTCCTTCTTGAGCATAGGAACGTGATGCAGCTGTCGGCGACTGCTGTAAAAGATATGGGCCTGATTACCGAATAATTCACACAAATTAGTGTCCATCTAATGCACAGGAAACGCATGTTTATAGTGGTGATGACGGTGTCTTGTGCTTATTTTTCCCACTCATATTTGGAACTTTGGCTGACTGTTTCCTCTACACCTTTACGTATTATTACATAAACAATTAATTATCATAAAATAATAACTACACATACAGTATATCATAACAGAGACATCAGGGAGATGTCTGCTATATTCAAAACAGAGAATCTCATGCCAAGTTTCACCTCTCTTTTATCAGCAACTGTTAAACCTGCTCCCCAAAACACTTTTCTTATCACTTTTTCTCTACCCAACAAAAAAAAACCTGTGTGGCATTTTCTGTCTTGAGCTTGCAAGCTTGCCTTTGGCTAAGTGAGATCAATGCATTTAAATGTGGAGTTAGGTGTTACCCAGCCTTTAATTCCTTTAAGGATGTGACCTCAGACACCAAAACATTGGAGGCATGTTGAGCCACTTACCACTAGGGAACTTCAATAATACTCGACTGTTAGTGGTAAGCACATTATTAGTGCTGATAGGAAAATGAGTGCTGATTCACTGAGATTTCCCTATGGACCCGTGCAACGATCACTCATTCCAAACGGACTGCCTCTGTTTGGGTGATCTCTCTGTGTGTTTGTGTGCCACGGGTGCTGTGTGTTCAATTTGTTTTGCGATTAAAAAAGTAGAAGGGGCTCATGCAGACGGGTGAGTCCGTCATGCATGTCTGCGGCGTGTGTGTGATCCAAGAACCTCATCAGGCCAAAGAGTCTTACAATATCTTCGGGATCTGCAGGCACTACAGGGCACAGTAATTTGTTCCATACAACCTTCGAAGTCGGAAATTTCTCATCAGGCTTCCAATCTGCCTTCACTTAATTCTCAGGTAGAGCTCCCTCTGGCTGCTATCCATTTGAACGCTAACAGGTCAGATAGACATTCTGTGTGCGAGTGCGTGTGTTAGTTTGATTAATCAAGCAATTCAGGACACACTTGGGGATTATTACCAGCCGCGACAATGACGCTGGTATTGCTTTCACCTTGTGAGTCCGTGTGTGAGTCATCGGGGCAAAATGGTGGCCCGGAGACACCTATTTTAGCAGGAACTACTTCAGAAGCAGTTTTGAGTAATTTGCCAGGAACTTCTGCAGACAGATTTTGTCATCGGGATATCATTTGTATAATGAAACTTGTCAGCCAACACAGCTTAAATTCTGTTCAACCAGTGTGATACCGTATATCGTTAAACCCTGAGGTTGATTATAAATGAAATATTTTAGACTAATATGGCACATGTGTGACATGTCTTCAGATATCCAACATTTTTCTCAGTCTGGATTTCATTCATTCTCAGGTAACCGGTCTATTTTGGGGTTCAGTCATAATCACACCCAGGCTTTCTACACCTTCCCGTTCTGACATGTAGCTCTTTAAATAGTACGCATGTGGCAGGAATAATGAAAAAGAAAACAAATCATACAAAACGTGTTCTTCACATATCCATACTAACAGGTGATGAAATTTCTTGGTGATGTCTGGATATCAAGTTCCTGCTATGGCAAGATGCAGGATTCAAACTCAACGTGTGCAATATATGGGTTTTATATGCTTTCTGTGTTCATGAATAGGTCCTTTATTTAGGGTCTGCATGGAAGTCTGCTACTCAAATTGAAAATAGAACTATTTCACTTCAGTTCAGCAGTTTGTGTATATGGAGAAAGGGCCCTTCCGGCTTTTATTTTTGATGCAGTATAAAAAATTAAATCTGATCATTAACAGTAGCCTTGGATATCTGTCTTTCGTTACGGCACTGCTGAAACACCACCTTAGAAAGTATACCCATTTTAAGGGGATTCCCTCACCTCACTTCACTTCTCTACCAACCCCCCGAAAATATACAACGACCGCTCTATGCTCATTATGCGCTTGACAAGAGGAGCCTCGCTGTTGGATTTTCCATTTCTTGTGCTTGAAAACATCCCCTCCTTGCAACTCCTTCAATAGCAAGCATTTGAGAGGTGTCTACCGCTCCGTGTTCACATGTTCCAGTGGCACTTACTTCAGATAGAAAAGACAGACACACACATTGTATGTCAGCATTCTTTCCAAGCGACTTCGTGCAATGTTTGCAACTTACCTGCCATTTGTTTATTATAGGGTCAGCAGTTTAGTTCATTAAACAGGGGTTTCCGTTTTTCCCTTGCAAATGGTTTGTGTTTCGCTGTGTTTGCTCTTTGGACAGTTGTTGTAATCCAGTCCAACAAGGGGTTGCCCCGTGATTTGCATGCAAGGAATTGAAATTTACATGGAAATCAAATTGTCCAGAACTGAAACCACTGACTGTTTTCCGCTCATAGCTACCAATAAATGCTCAATATACACTGTTCAAACTCAGTGACCTTTCTATGATGGTGTAGAGGTCCACATGAAGATTTCCTTTTAATAAAGGTGTGTAGCAAATCAAACCCAGCCTGTGAGTAACACATACAATATCTTGCTTTCTACATGATCAGGGGGATTCTACTTTGTAACATGAGTCTGAATTCCCACCTTGGAATCCGTTGGATTTTCTACATTTCCTTGTCAGCAGTGAATAATACATATGTAATATGCATATATACACGCATCTCTAGTGGTTCGCACAGAAATAGCTATATCTTGCTGCTGTTTGGTGAAATGTGTCAGTATGTATCTTATCTTTTAGTCTTTACATGATATACATTTTGTCCACATAAAGATGATATGGTCACTTTCAGGCTTGGGTAGATCACTTTAAGTCTGAGCTACTTTAACCAATAAGGAAAATGGCATGATTTATAGGTTACCCGTGATAAGTGGCTATATCAAAGCACATTCCCCTTGGCGTGAAGTCTGTAGTGTTTTTGAATTCATACCAGTACTTTATATAAGCCATCTTAGATTAGAAGCAGCCTCAACGGAATCCCCCGTTGGCTTCCAAGGGAAAGAATTTGTTTGGACGAAATCTGCTTTTGATATTGGAAGACAAATCATCAGGTCGTTATGGGTAACCATAAAGTGTGTCGTAAATTTAATTAATACACATGGAAAAAGCAGATTGTTGTGAGACTTGAGAAGACTCTTAGAACAAACAAAGTGTGAGGTTGAACTCGAGAAAAGGGCATGCCAATATAAAAAATGCAATTGCGAGTCCAAAAAAAAAAAAAAGTTTTCAGATATAGTTTGGATTATAAGTAGGCTAATAATGTTGGATTCAAAATTGTCAGGCTACAAAATAAGAAGCTATTTTTCTTTTGGCAGGAAAAGTACACAACAACTGGATACGAATTAATACATTTCAATTTCTCACATTGTAATGCATCGACTTTTTTCATCGTGTTTTTCCTGGCAAGCACATGTAATGCCTATGCTATTATTGTGTGATAAACAGACACGTGACAGCATTACAGCATGGCGGGTCATGATAAAACCAACGAATGATCCACCCTCACACTGCACCAACCGTAACAGAAGTCAGAAGATCATGGGTGTGAACATCCTGCACTACAGGACAAAGCTTTTCGGGCAAGTGGTTCTTATCTGCCTGCTACACTTCCTTAAGCTTTCAATGCCAATAATGTACTTAGAGGGATGTGTTAACCAAGAATCATGACGTGTCTTGTGATGACGTTGCCATTTAATTTAATTTGTTGCAGCCAATTAGTTCGTTTTGGAATTTTTCCAATGGCCTAAAAGTGTTACTTTAAGTAAAAATGCCATCTGCTATTACCAAAAAATAACCCAAACATAAAATGACTGTATTACATTGCCAGATTATTGCAATCAATACCCTCAAAGAAAATATATTTTCCTTATGTTTATGTAAGCATTTTGGAATTCATCTTTCTGAATGTATCTTGATAGTTAATTGGATCCAAATTGGGTCCAAAAGGCATATTTAGATTATCATGATATGATAGCATCTGCTAACTAAGTCACTCAATGGAACTTATTACTGTTCAAGAACAGACAGTTGAAAAAAAGTACTTGGAGATCGTTTCTATTATTGTAATGATTGAAAGAAAAAGACAGCTCGTACTTTTAAAGGCCATGTGTCGGAATCATAGAGCAACAGAGGGGTCGGCAGAGGGATCAGGATGGGTTTTCCACTTCATTGGCTTTTATTACTGAGTTGCCCTTGAGCAAGGCATTGCATACCGCTTAGTACGTAGTGACTGACGACACACTGTGCAGCCCACAGCCACATGTTCATGCTTGTGGATTCTAAACCACTGCAGCTTTTTTACAGACCGCTGGTATGGACATTCAGCATATGTGTTTTTTTGCACATTTCTATGTTATGTAGATAGTGGACAAACACTGATATGTGTTGCATTTACATTTTATCAAGCTCAATTTCCTCATATTGGTGACATTTGACATTTTACAAATCAATACCAGTGTTCCTGTGACATTTCAGGTCCTGGTTTAATCAGCTAGCTGCTTGTTGTGCCGATGTGAGGCAATTTTTGGTGGTGTTTCCCAAAACAAGTGGTACTGCCGTACCACTTGTACTGCCGTACCACTTGTTTTGTTTTTGTTCTGCATTTTGGAAAGAATGTGTTTCCAACATGGATGAACCATGCCAAAGACGCCTTGATGATGCCCGGTCCAGCACAACCACTCCCAGATGCTTTGAGTTTTATGAATACACTTTCCTCATTATTTGGGCTTAACTTGTTTGGCAACCTGCAGGCATGTTCAGAAAAGCACAGGAATGAGTGGGATTTTATTATAAAATGTGGGAAAGTTAAAACCTTCAGATATGGGCTCTATTTCAAAGTTTGCGAGGAAAACAATGTCATGGTATAGCGTAAGTGAAATGAGTTATGCAAGTGAATGGAGAGAAAAACAGATGCACATCAGTAATGTTACAATGTTTTATAGTAAAGTAATAATATACTTTTATACTAATATACTGTTTTCATTTTTACCTCTTGCAGTTGTAAAATAAGTCATTGGACAAGATTTTGTTGTGTATTTAGCCCTTCAAGTATTTATATATGATAGAATGTAAAATAAAGCAATACATGTTCATCACATTTATTTGCATCCACACAACACGTAACTTAATCAGGAATCAGGAAACGTTTATTGCCATAATATGTTAGACATACATGGAAATTGACTGGCAGTTGGTGCATGACGGAAGACAGTACAATAATGACAACATAGTGCAGCAATAAGATAAAAATAAAATAAAAGTATAATAAAATATATGCTATGGGTTAGTACGCTAAAGCTAAAACTATGGGTTAGTAAGTAAGTAAGAAGAGATAAAATGTCAGATTTGGAGGCTGGCTAATGCCCCACAATGTATTTCACGGGCATTTAATGAACCATTTAATTCATAAAAAGCCAGTACTAATTTCAGCCCACCTTCGCTATTTAGGTTAAATCCACAACTGTAACCTGAACACCATTTCTTCTATGATTAAAACAGCCACAAGGTGCAAATTGGCCGCTGCTGGTTTAATGACATAACTCTTAATCACATGGATCTGCAAGTTCCCCCTCTGCCAAGTGGAATACCCAAGCCCAATACCTGTGGGTTTGGGGCTAAAATGAGAAGTGTTTCCTTGCATGCAGCATTAATTTGGGTTGTATGAAACTCACTAAGGTAATTTAACGGCTCAAAGCAAATTTCCAGGGTGGAATAACTGTGGGAAATTAAATCGTGTTTTGAAAAAAGTTAATTAGCCTTTTCTTCTTTTCATCCCATCATTTAGTGCTACCTTAAAAAAAAACCTACACAAATGATTCTCTACATGACATTTGGTATATTTAGTTGGAATGCTTCAAGCATTCCAAGTATTGTTCTTCTAATCTTTATTCCGACTTATTAGTTGGAATGCTTCAAGCATTCCAAGTATTGTTCTTCTAATCTTTATTCCGACTTATTCATCTTCTTCATATTATTCTATTTCTTCCGCCGCACCTTTCAACTCCTTCACACTTTCAGCTATTAAGACCATTCAAATATTAAAATGTTCAGCTCATTCAGGGGAGGGGTGCTATGACTTTTCAGCTTTTTAGCTCTTATAATTGAATTAATATAAATTAATATCTTCAACCTTTTTAACATGGTTTCCTAATGGATTAAATTTTCAAATCCTTTCAAAACTTCTTCAACTTTCAACTTTTTCAGCTTTTCCAATCTTTCAGCTAGAGACACCATTTAAACTTTAAAATGTTGACACAAGTCTTAACAATTTTATAAAAAAAACAGCTTGTTGATATCTATTATAGTTTTTTCATAAACACTAATTATGTTTCATTAGTTTTGGGGTTTCTTTCGAATTTAGAGTGGAGTTTTCCGGATTGTCCCGCGATTTAGAGTGAGCGCCGTGTGAGGATTCAGTAAAAAAAAAAGAGGCACTTTTATCTTTACGGCCACAATATTCACTTTTCAGCCTTCATTTAAAAAGAAAACATTAGCCGTGCTTGTGCTGGTTGGACTCGTATAAGTTTGGAATGTCAGAGTTATTTACTTTTTGCGTGAGGAGCCTGATTGTGAGACAAAGTCTGCCCCGAGCCCCATACGCTTCCATACAAATCTGCCGACATTTAAAAAAAAAAAAACACAGCCGGTACACTTTTTGTAAACGGCTGTTTGAGCAGTTTTAAAACACATAGAGACATACAAACTACACTCAAACGTTCGGTAGAGTCTTGTGTCTCTCAAAATGTCATTATTTTTTGGCTACTCCAAATAGTTTTGCTCCAGGAAGCATTTGTTTGAGGTGTGGATTTTGTCTAAATCTCTTCACTCTCTTCGCCGTGAGCTAATTAGCGATCAGCTGTTGATCTATGGCCATAAAGACGTAGCTCAGGGACGTGCAGGTTTAACCGTGGTTAGATAACGGTACGTGTGGACGTGCGTGTCGTGAGTTGGGACGGAGACCCGGGATGAGCAGACCGTAAGTAATGTGGAGGCTGGACGGTAAGATATTTGAGACATGTGAGAGCCATAAGTACTAGAGTGCTAGCTAGCTAAACTGCTAACGAGGCTACTCCCCGCTGGAGACTTAAACCGTGGTTGTGACGTTGTTCCTTCGGTGTTGTCATTAAGCTGCAGGCACGTGAGTTTATTTTTTTACGCGAGTGATACTATTAATAACCTTTTCGCGGACCGCAAGAAGGTCCGTAGGTTAATAAGCACGTCAAAAGTTACGGGGAGTGGCGTGACGTTGTTCCTTCGGTGATTGAACTGCAGATACGTGAGTTTGTTTTCTTACGCGAATGACAGGAGATCGTTTGGTCTTTATTTTACGCAACAAAGCGTCAACTTAATATACTATTAATAACCTTCATCGGACCGCAAGAAGGTCCGTCAGTTAATAAGCACGTCAAAAGTTACGGTGGACCAGCCGGGGTTAGGGGGGAGGAGGGGGTCCGCTGGTGGGCGAAACTGCGCACTGAGGAGTGAACAATTGTAATCGAGATGGGGGCTGTAGTATTTGTGTGTGTGTCCACTAACATTTAATTGTCCAAGTGAAACACGTAGTACTTGTATTAGTCATTGGCGCTGTATGCGTCCATGTTTATTTCACAAAACCGCGCATCTTTATGACATCATCAAGACATGACGGTTAACTTATCCGGAAGTATCCAGGAGCGTTTTTGATGGCACCGCCACGAAGCTTTCAGTAATTTCTACACTATTTGCAAACTTTTGAGGCACTCACCAACCATGCAAAATGTTTTTATATTTTATTTTGACTTGTTGCCAGGATCTTCTCCTGTCTGGTTTATTCTGTGCACATGGGCAGGTGCCACTGTGTATGGTAGGTTGTGTCATCAGTGTATTAATGGGTGAGAGATGTCATCTAGTATTAAAGCGCTTTGAGTTGTCAGAAGACTAGCAAAGCGGTGTACAAGTTCATTAAGTTTGAATGAAAAAGATTCAGCAATGTTTAGAAGTAATTTAAGCTTTTATTAGTTCTGTATTTTGTCAAATTCATAGAAGCTTCCCCCATTTCTGTTTTTTCCAATTCTTTCAAGTTCGTTTCAGCTTTTCTCATTTCTGTATTTTCAGCAATTTTTAAATGTATTTCAGCCTTTTTTATTTCAGCAATGTTTAGAATAATTTCAGCTTGTTGCATTTTAAGCAACTTTTTGAAATTAATTTCAGCTTTTATTATTTCTGTGATTTCAAATTCATAGAAGCTTCTCCCATTTCTGTTTTTTTGATATTCTTTCAAGTTCATTTCAGCTTTTCTCATTTATGTATTTCAGCTTTTTCTATTCTTTCAGCAATGTTTAGAATAATTTCAGCTTGTTGCATTTTAAACAACTTTTTGAAATTTATTTCAGCTTTTATTTCTGTGATTTCAAATTCATAGAAGCTTCTCCCATTTCAGTTTTTTTGCAATTGTTTCAAGTTCATTTCAGCTTTACTCATTTCTGTATTTTCAGCCATTTTAAAATGTATTTCAGCTTTTTCTATTCTTTCAGCAATATTTAGAATAATTTCAGCTTGTTTCATTTCTGTACTTTAAGCAACTTTTTGAAATTAATTTCAGCTTTTTGCATTCCAACGCATTTTCAGCAGGAAATGCATTTTCTAGTTCATCTTCTTCATATTCTATTTCTTCCGCCGCACCTTTCAACTCCTTCACACTTTCAGCTATTAAGACCATTCAAATATTAAAATGTTCAGCTCCTTCAGGAGAGGTGTGCTATGACTTTTCAGCTTTTTAGCTCTTATAATTGAATTAATAAAAATTAAAATCATCAAACTTTTTAACATGGTTTCCTAATGGATTACATTTTCAAATCCTCTCAAAACTTGTTCAACTTTCAACTTTTTCAGCTTTTCCAATCTTTCAGCTAGAGTCACCATTTAAACTTTAAAATGTTGACACAAGTCTTAACAATTTCATAAAAAAAACAGCTTGTTGATATCTATTATAGTTTTTTCATAATCACTAATTATGTTTCATTAGTTTTGGGGTTTCTTTCGAATTTAGAGTGGAGTTTTCCGGATTGTCCCGCGATTTAGAGTGAGCGCCGTGTCAGGATTCAGTAAAAAAAAAAGAGGCACTTTTCTCTTTACGGCCACAATATTCACTTTTCAGCCTTCATTTAAAAAGAAAACATTAGCCGTGCTTGTGCTGGTTGGACTCGTATAAGTTTGGAATGTCAGAGTTATTTACTTTTTGCGTGAGGAGCCTGGTTGTGAGACAAAGTCTGCCCCGAGCCCCATACGCTTCCATACAAATCTGCCGACATTTAAAAAAAAAAAACACAGCCGGTACACTTTTTGTAAACGGCTGTTTGAGCAGTTTTAAAACACATAGAGACATAAAAACTACACTCAAACGTTCGGTAGAGTCTTGTGTCTCTCAAAATGTCATTATTTTTTGGCTACTCCAAATAGTTTTGCTCCAGGAAGCATTTGTTTGAGGTGTGGATTTTGTCTAAATCTCTTCACTCTCTTCACTGCGAGCTAATTAGCGATCAGCTGTTGATCGATGGCCATAAAGACGCAGCTCAGGGACGTGCAGGTTTAACCGTGGTTAGATAACGGTACGTGTGGACGTGCAGGTTTAACCGTGGTTAGATAACGGTACGTGTGGACGTGCGTGTCGTGAGTTGGGACGGAGACCCGGGATGAGCAGACCGTAAGTAATGTGGAGGCTGGACCGTAAGATATTTGAGACATGTGAGAGCCATAAGTACTAGATTGCTAGCTAGCTAAACTGCTAACGAGGCTACTCCCCGCTGGAGACTTAAACCGTGGTTGTGACGTTGTTCCTTCGGTGTTGTCATTAAGCTGCAGGCACGTGAGTTTATTTTTTTACGCGAGTGATACTATTAATAACCTTTTCGCGGACCGCAAGAAGGTCCGTAGGTTAATAAGCACGTCAAAAGTTACGGGGAGTGGCGTGACGTTGTTCCTTCGGTGATTGAGCTGCAGACACTGAGTTTGTTTTCTTACGCGAATGACAGGAGATCGTTTGGTCTTTATTTTACGCAACAAAGCGTCAACCTAATATACTATTAATAACCTTCATCGGACCGCAAGAAGGTCCGTCAGTTAATAAGCAAGTCAAAAGTTACGGTGGGCCAGCCGGGGTTAGGGGGGAGGAGGGGGTCCGCTGGTGGGCGAAACTGCGCACTGAGGAGTGAACAATTGTAATCGAGATGGGGGCTGTAGTATTTGTGTGTGTCCACTAACATTTAATTGTCCAAGTGAAACACTTAGTACTTATTTTAGTCATTGGCGCTGTATGCGTCCATCTTTATTTCACAAAACCGCGCATCTCTATGACATCATCAAGACATGACTGTTAACTTATCCGGAAGTATCCAGGGGCGTTTTTGATGGGACCGCCACAAAGCTCTTGGTAATTTCTACACTATTTGCAAAAAGATTTTTATATTTTATTTTGACTTGTTGCCAGGATCTTCTCCTGTCTTGTTTATTCTGTGCAAATGGGCAGGTGCCACTGTGTATGGTAGGTTGTGACATCAATGTATTAATGGGTGAGAGATGTCATCTAGTATTAAAGCGCTTTGAGTAGTCAGAAGACTAGCAAAGCGTTGTACACGTCCATTTACCAAGTTCATTTAGTTTGAATGAAAAAGATTCAGCAATGTTTATAAGTAATTTAAGCTTTTTTCGTTCTGTATTTTGCCATTTCTGTTTTTTCCAATTCTTTCAAGTTCATTTCAGCTTTTCAAATGTACTTCAGCTTTTGCTATTCTTTCAGCAATGTTTTGAATAATTTCAGCTTGTTGCAGTTTAAGCAACTTTTTAAAATTAATTTCAGCTTTTATGTCTGTGATTTCAAATTCATAGAAGCTTCTCCCATTTCAGTTTTTTTGCAATTGTTTCAAGTTCATTTCAGCTTTTCTCATTTCTGTATTTTCAGCCATTTTTAAATGTATTTCACCTTTTTCTATTCTTTCAGCAATGTTTTGAATAATTTCAGCTTTTTGCATTTTAAGCAACTTTTTGAAATTAATTTCAGCTTTTATTATTTCTGTGATTTCAAATTCATAGAAGCTTCTCCCATTTCAGTTTTTTTGCAATTGTTTCAAGTTCATTTCAGCTTTTCTCATTTCTGTATTTTCAGCCATTTTTAAGTGTATTTCAGCTTTTTCTATTCTTTCAGCAATGTTTAGAATAATTTCAGCTGGTTTCATTTCTGTACTTTAAGCAACTTTTAGAAATTATTTTCAGCTTGCATTCCAACGCATTTTCAGCAGGAAATGCATTTTCTAGTTATCTTATAGCAAACAACTTTTTGTAATGTAAATATATAGTGGGAGTATGTCCACCTGAGCAGATAATGAACTCACTCTCTTTCTCTTTGTTTTTATTAAAGCTTCTCTGTGTTTTTTTGTGCTGTGCCTACTCTCTAGTCGTGTTTCTGCATGTGAGCATGTCCTACTGGCCAGGTCACTGCCACAGCTCTTTAATGATATTACATTGTGTTACAGCTGCTAACGCCTTCGCGACTGACAGCATTGATGTGGAAGAACTACACTTTTACCAATCCACCTTCCATCGTCAGTGCCTTTGTTTGCACTGGTTGCACCCACGTCACTGTTAGCCAATAACCGCTAGCTCAGCTATCACCATGCTTAGAGCTGGTGGCATTCCTAGCAATGAAAAATGAAATTCAAATCTGAATTTGAATAGAAATTAATAAAAAAAATGAATTTGATAATACATCAAAAGCAGCTAATTCTATTGGGAAGAATTGGCTATAGATATCCAGTTTTCATCTAAGATTAAGATTAACCGGCAGATTTATAGAGAATGTAATTAAATCAGTATGTGAAGGCAACTACATTGTGTGTTAAGTCTTCATTATGTAACTGCGCTTGCATTCAAGGATCTAATGTTTATATTTGTTAGTGACAATAAAACTGTTTGAATTTCTGCTAGTAGCATCTCTTTTATGCATGCATGCCCAGCCGGCGCTTGGATTCTTGCTGTATAGAAGCTGGGGATCTCACTTACCTTCTTGCTTATGACTTTTGTCCCTAGCTCTTTACCAGGGTCATGAGGTAGTTAAAACAGGGCCCATTGAATTGCACTGCCTGCATTCTTTTTTTCAGATTTTTTCAGAAAAACAGCTTTTCTCATACAGCAGTTACATAAAGCACAACGTTTTTTCTTTAGTTTACTTCAAGCCGATGATAGATTATTTTCATATGAATGTGAAGATTTATCAAAACGTATGTGAAGTAAAATGAATCGGGTTTTATTGTGTTCGCAAAATAAAGAAATGAAAGCTCTGCACTTTCTGCCATTTCGAAGCTATCTTTGTCATCAGCTGGTCTAGTTTGAGTCATTTAGCTCAAGCAGTCTCCATCATGGCCCCGCTGTTTAATCTCACTCCCAAAAGCAGCGGCACTGTGTCTCCTGACATGTACTGTAAGATTTTCAAAACAAACAGGTGATTAGCATCGGAGGGGGAACAAATGGCGAACCCGATTTCGGAACCAGCGCCACTGCCTTGTGGGGAAGATTACTGGCAGGTGGGGCAAATTGGCAAACAATGGCCCAGTCTAGGGTTTGAAGGGCAGATGATTGCTGACAGATGGAAGCCTCCAACTCTTAGAAGAAAGCAATTAGTGGGAGAGGAGAACAGAAATTTGGGGGGGTCGAGGAGAGGAGGGCAGTGCCATTGCTACCAGGTGGATATAAGTTTAGTATGATGTCAGCCTGACTCAGCGTACACATCCACACTTACTGTGGCCCGAAGCCAGGCTGATGTAATGTCCCCCACCCCGATGTGGGGCAGAGCTACATTTTGTTGTAGGGGTGGAGGGGTCACAAAGACCAACTGAACTAGATAAGTGCATACGGGCGCCACCAGAAGCTACCCAGCTTCAAGGGTAGGCTATCAGGTGAAGCCATCCGTTGGAGCTTCCTCATGGGCTTGTGCTATCTCTTTACCGGTCATATGATTTTGGAATCAAATCATCTCTGTATTGATTCAAGCAGACTTTGCAAAAGTATGATCACGTCACTTAACCACGTATTGAAGCGTCTGCTCCATTAAAGAGGCCGAAACAGTAACAGACCAAATCTTCTGATGCGAGCGTTCCTGAAATGAACACATTAAAAAAATACTAACAGCTTGTTTGCATCATGTATACCACATGGTTCTCAATAATCTGAAATTTGACACGGTTTAATAAATTATCTCGATATACCCTCTCCTCTCACATGGTTCTGAACTGTTATCACAATGAACCTACAGTATAGCTGAATAGCCGTAGTGGATCGAATTTTCCCATGTGACCATTTTCTTTATAATGGATGATCCAGTGATCAAAATGTCAATCCCAAAAAATTATATTTGTTTGTTAATTCCAATGCTGGCATCAAGGAAGAACAAAAATCCACTCATTGCGTACGTATGAGGGCCAGTCATCAATGGTGGGATCAAATAGCTTCTGGGATATTCAAGAAGGAGAGAAATACAATTACAGATTGAGATGCAGCTACAACTAAACATTTCCAAGGGAGTGGCGGTACACCTGGAATGCCTCCCGAGTGGAAGTAACACAGAGCCTCATCAGCGCGGCGCCATAATGATTTTAACACTGGGCTTTATTCCGGCTGTTACCATAACAGTGTCTGGATCCATACAGCTGGCAATGACTTTAGAGACAGACCAGAATAGATTCAGAGAATAGATAGAGCGGGACAGGCAGAAGGAGAGAGAGAGAGACAAGGGAGAGCAGCAAAAATGTAGGTGTTAAGATATGACTTAAACGTTTTTTAACTTGTGGACCATACTATTGAAATAAAATGATGTCATCTAAAAACCCAGAGTCAGGGTTTAACCAAAGAGGGCATCACTGTTTGACTGTTTGAATTTCTATTCAGTTTTAAAATGCATACTTCAAGTTACATTTTCTCTTGCTGCAGCTATGTCATCCTCTCTACGTCAGATTTTTTGACACTACAATACTGTTGAGTAATAGATTTGGAGCAATGACTATAAGTGAAATAAGTATACCATACCAAGTACAAGTCAACAACATTGAGAAATGTAAGACTTGGAACCTATATGATTAAAGAACCAAAATGTTCAGATGAACTCATTTCACACAGAAAGTCCAGCATAAACATCTGCTGTGATATTTAGCTCTTCTCATGCAGACAAAACATTGACCGTTGCCACAATTAACAGGCTGCTCGTTTTCCCACAATGCCACACTGGTCTTTTGTGTAGTTAAACACTCCTACATAATGACTTCATTAAGAGATCAACAGCACAGAAGTAGTTTAACGTTACAGGTTTCTAAAGAACAAATATTGATATCTAGTGAAGTATAACTTACTTCTCTCCTCCGTTTCCTTCTGTGCCACCATCACTTTCATTTATCCAAAAAAGAGAAAAATTGGCATCACTTTTGATAATAGTATAAATTCTACACTTGTTTCCACCAGGCAATGGGGTCTGCACTTGGCAAAATGTTTCCTTTTCTTTGCGCAAAAATGTGACCATTTTCCAAACTGGAAGTCGCTGGCCATTCTGTTCTGTCGCTGAGCAACATGCAAACACACAAAGTTTCATTTGTAAAGCAGACGGTTATATGATACCCTTCCACTTTAGTCATGGTCTGGGTTCCTGGTTTTCACCAAGAGAAACTGAAAATGTGAATTCTACTTACTGTATATCACAGCTTTTCTGTGTACAAAATAACTTTCCAGTTATTGTGCCATATTATACTGTATTTCTACCAATTGAAAAAGTAGAAAATATTTTCCATTTTCACCTTAAATGTATTGCATTTGGATGTATCTTTAGCTTGAAGAAACTCCTCGAATTAATAAGCTAAGTCATGTTATCACTTGTTTAAACTCATTATTAAATGTCTAGTCATGCAGGATGATCAGCTGTCAACCAAACATGTGTAAGCAAGTCATATTATTTTTCCAGGCAAGAGGACAATAGTGTAAAATGTTGTAATTCATCTTTGCCACAGGTGGAAAAAACAAAACATTTGCCCCAACATGCCTCCAAAAGTAGGGGCAGTTTTAATCTGCTATTGAACTTGCAGGCTAAATATCACACATCATGTTACACATCATTACTTGAGTACATCCAATATTCGTCGGGGCGTTTTTAGGTCGTGCATATTATCCAACAGGCAGTACTTGCGGGGCCCATTGATCTTTTGAGAAAACGAAACATTACCTCAGCTATTCTCCAGAAGTAATACCAACTCCGGTCAGTTGTTTACATTTGATTTTTAACTGAAAAGGTGAAGAAGAGAGCGAGAGGGAGAGAGATTGTGGTTGAAGAAAATGTGGAAGGGGATTCAGATAAACTAATATTTCAGTGAATGTAAAATCAGCTGGGTTTATTTTAAAGCAGTCCACTATTTTTATAGTAATTTGTGCTGCTCATTTCATAATGTTAGTCTTGGACCCGGCTTGGTGAGAGTGCAGAGCCACATTAGATTAGCCATCTGCACAGTGTAAACACAGACCTATTCTGCTAAGAAAACAAGTGCAGGGATGAGATGATGTTAGCACTATCATGTTAAAGTCCCATGTAGGATCAATGGCATTACTTAAGCTTTAAATTCACACATCATGTTGAGCAAAGCAAATGAAAGAGGCAATTGACTAAGGCAGAGTCAATCCCCTGCATGACTATGATTGACTATAATTTAATCGTGTGTGCATACCTATAGCCCGGGCTGGGCCACATCAAAACAGCGTGAACCCTTCCCTGCTCAGAGAGAAGCCGAACCTGATGAGCACATGGCAAGGGCGTTGGCCATTAAAGCAAACCCCTGAGTTTTTCTCACAGCTTCCCGGGTTCGCAGGGCGGTTTTTTAGGTGGTCCTGCGGAAAGTCAGGCACCGGAGGGCTCAAGGTCTGCACAGTGTTGAACTTTTTTTTTTCTCCCCAATGTAAAGGCTAAATGTTATTTTTCTCTCTTTTCTCTCCCTCGCTACTCGGCCCAGTTCACCCTCGCAGTCGGCTTAACGAGACACCAAAGACGAACGAGCCACAGCTGTGATTTGGTGAACTCACCGGGCTGGAGCTGCCCGCGTGTGTGTGTGTGTGTGTGCGTGTGTGCGCCAGTGTCAGGTGAAACATGCATGTTCGCGTTGAGTTGGTGAATAAAATGAGAAGGTTCCAATTGCCTCATTGCAACACTGCGTTCTTTTTGATTGTAATCCAAAGTGGAAGTAGTTTAAGATTACCTTCATATTCAGATTACCGATGTGACATTCGTATGCAAATTCAAAGCATGTAACAGATCTCCTTTTTTGTGAAAGTAACCTTGATCTTAACAACGAATCACTATGGATCATAGCATAATAAGGCTTGAGTGAAAAATGGGAATAAAGAAGAAGATGAAAAAGTTGTGGTTAAATGTAGCAGGAACTATATTTGAGTCTCCTGTACTCTTTGTGTAATGTGAGACTGAGGAGCAGCTCCAGCACATCTCTTCATTTCCTCTTTTCTTCGCCTCACACTAGGGGAACTTTGAAGTACATCTTGCTGACCCTTCCTTTTCCAGCCAGGAAAGGGAGGGTTCTCATTGTTCCTCAGATCATATGTAAAGTTCAGTCTGAGACTAGGATTTCCCCTTCTTTTTCTTGTTCTGACCCATATTTTAATATTCAATGTGAAAACCCCCAAAGTGGATTTTTATGGTTACATAATGGCCAATTGTTTTATATATTCATACTTTTGGTTTGGATGGATGAAATCAATTCCATATCAAATGAGCAAATATTTGCAGGAGTATCCGTGAGTAGTAAAATGTTTTAGATAGCAACTGGAGGAATCACATCATCTAGCATTTTGTTCTAAATGTTTATTGCATTGTTCAGTGAAAACAACGTTCATTCAGATGAAAAGTTCTTATAAACTGTATTCAAAGTTGGAGCACACATTGTTTAACATGAATTCAATATCAGAATGGCTACGTTCCCATTTAGGACTGAAACTGAAGTCAGGAGCTGAGTTCCAGCCCAGTTTCATGCTGCTCTTGTAAAAAGCGTAATAAACTGTTAAAGGTTTGATATTGTAAATTATCAAGGAGTATCATTTTCATGACTCCGACAACTGATACAACTTAATCACTGTCAGAATTATTTAGGTCAAACTGTCACGGAGAGACTTCTACCTCGGGCATGGAAATAATAACCTTCTGCAGCTATCAAGCACACCATGTGAAGTGAATAATTAAAGTTCATGTCACAAGGACAGGGAGCATAATACGAGCAGAACACAGAACTGGGTGAAAAGCATTTAGCATTGGCCTTAATCCAAACTTTTTTCTCTCATTTTACAATAATCTATCCTAAAAAAGTCACTGAGTAGGATTTAATCCTACATTAACATAAAAACAAATACATATTTTTTCCCAGGGAAACATTCATACAAATATTTGTACAGTATTGAGTGACTGCATTAGAAATCATTTGCCAGATGATTGCACTGTGTTGACTTAATATGCTCTCGCTGCTTGTAATATGATTACAGATTAATGAAATGATTTGATTTTGCTTCCTAAACACATTCCAGACATCATTACAGATTTGCCATGGCATTTTTCTCCCTGACCACACATTCCCCCAAAACCGGTTAAGTCATTTCATTTGTTTGTTTCAATGGATCATTTTAATGTCGTATTGCTAACCTGCTGCGGCGAGCAACCATCTCCCAGCCAGGCCTCCTTCCATCCGTTCTCTGTGAGCTCATTACGTTTGCTAAATAGAAATGTTCTTCTTTTGGAAGTAGCCTCTGAATATTTCCATCGTGGCATATGTTGAAATGACCTCACCAGGGATTACTACACTCGATACTGCAATGAGAGGACAACCAATGGCTGGTCGGCCCGGTGACGCAAACAGAGGAGAAGTTTTGGGATGCTCGGGCGTAATAACTTTTTGGGATGCTGGTTAGCGACACTGAGCAGTTGTCTTGCTTGGCTTTTTGTGTGCTGTTTTTTAATTTTTGCTTTCATGAGCTCAAGGGAGAAAACTAATAATCACGGGAAGGTTGAATCATTTTGCGCCACTATGAATCTAGCATGTAGTCAAATGGTGCACGGAGGACTCTAGCCTTATTGCCTTGAACTCGCTGTTTTTCTTTTTTCAAGTCTGCATTTTTTATTTGAAATATTTAGAAATATTTTATTAGCATCTTCTCACGCGCATCATTCAAATCTACTATCTTAAATAACAAGGTCATTGTTATTACTGCGATCCATTAGCATGGATGATATCCTTTGGACATTTCCCCAATTTCTTGGTCATTTTCTGTATTTCTTTGATAATTCTTTTGATTTTTGAGACATTTTTCCGACGCACACCTGACGATCTCTCACGGCACACTTTTGTGCACACTGTCCTTTCCAAAGACGCTCATTATGCACAATTGGCTTATCTCTATCTTCCAGTGTCTCCTCTTTTATGGATTTTCCCTGCATTTAGTGTGGGCTAAATGATTTATTCCATCCTGAGGGATTTACATTGACGCTATTTTTCCATACTGTGTCTCACCAAATCAAAGTGATAGTCCTCAGTGGGGGTGAAGAAAAGGAGGGCAATAAGAAATAAAAAGAGAAAAGGGTGGAAGGATTGTGTAATACAGCCCTAGGGATCCGTGGCAATGCTTTCTTCCTCCTTAAAAGCTGAATAATGACCTCAGCTGTTTTTTTTAATCACAAAATTACGGCCATTAACTTCAGATAAATCATCATCCCTTTCACCGAGAGGAAGTCCACATTGGAAGAAGATTCATTGAATGACCTCTTGTGGTTGATGAGCTCGAACTTCCGTAGTGTGTAAGAACAGTTGTCTCTCAAGTTAATAATATCATGGCATTCATGTGTTGTTATTTTCATGTGTTTCATACATACTTTGGACCTCTTCTGACCTGCTGAGAGACTTGTCCTTTTCCTTACATTCCTGCCTGTATCTACCCATGACTTGCGTGCACTGTAAGTAGGCTGTGTATTTTCCATGAAGGGTGTTTCCCTTCCCCTAGGTGGCCTAGATACAATTCTGATTGAAAAGGGCATTTGTAGTTTGGCTAGGAACAAAGAAACAAGGGGAAAATATCTCTAACAATAATGTGGCTGTTGGTGCAATATCTGAGAGCTGTGTTAGAACAAAAGATCACTGCTGTTCTGCCTGGTTATATACATGTATAACATTACAGAAAACTAAAAGCATGGGAAAACAGCCCTGTGACAGACAGGTGGACTGGAAAAAGGAAAAAATTGTTGTGAGTTGCTGTGATTACTGAATTTAGATTTAATGACAAAGGCTACAGTTTGCAAACAGAGGTGAATAGAAACAGAGCTCTGGGCAAACACTGCAATCACACATACATTAATACTTGTTATCTTAGGTATTTATTTTGAAATGCACAACCTAGGTCAAGTTGCCCACTCCACCTTCAAGGCCTGAGACAATCTCATTTCCAAATATGACATATGACATTGCATGAGAATGCTGAGCCTCTTTCAAGTTTATTTCTTTCTTAAACACCTGTCAACTGTATTATACCATTTCCCTGAACAGACATGAAATGTTTCATCAAAAACTGGGATATTTTTCTCAAAACATAGGATACTTTAACTAATCGCTGTATATGCAGGACAAATGATCTGATGATGTGAGAAATGTCACTGCCAACCCACGCAAAATCTTAGGTGTGTACACTGGGATCTGTTACACACCACCCGTGAACCCCAGATGCACAAATACAGAAACAGTAATGCGATCCGCCATCTTTTCCCCACTAGGCAGATTTATGCACATAAATCATTTCCTAGGCTGTGTTTTGGGGGATTTGTAGCAATAATAGCCCATCTCTGCCATTCCCATCCTGTTCCCTCCCTGGGAAAAAACCTCAAAGTCTTAACTTTTGGTCACATCGGGTTTCCAGTTGCAACGTTACCTTTCCCTAACCTCACGGCCTCTAAACCAAATCATGGGTTTCCGCGGCGTTACCGGCCCTATCTAATCTCCGAGAGCTTTGAAAGACGGGCAAGCCGCTGCTAACAATGTTTTGGAACTTTGCTGTTTGACCATGTTGGTTTCACTGGTAACGTCTGCTGTACAACACGGAGAAAACTTGACCAATAATGTAGCCACTGTCCTGTTTAATAGATTTCTTGAATGTGTGCTTAACCTTCAGCTGGGAACATCAGTATTGTTGTAGTCTGAAAAACTACGAGGTTTTTAAACATGCAGCCAGGCTGATGAGTGTCTATACATGATACTCAGTGTTGATTAGTTCAGAATAGACATAAACATCTATAACACATACTGCTATTAAAGGTCAAGTTGGCACAAACATTTGTGATCTTTGGTTGAAAATTACTTCACATCTTGACTGCAAACCATGAAAATTGGACGGAGAAAGAAAAAAATAGAGGCAGGAGCGTACATGTGATTCGGCCCAAATGTTCTGAGTGGACTGGCTACCTTCCTCTCTGTCTAACTACCTACCTCCATGCCTGCCTGCCCAGCCGGCCCGCCTGTGCGTATTTTACCAGTGCACTAATTGCCCGCCACTTGAGTCTCCCACATACTGCTAGCTAAAGTAAAGATTGGCCCCAAGTTGAAAGTTGTAAATAATCAGATGGGAAAATACATAAAACCAAGAGTGGCTGTTCAGGGAATTTGAGAGAGAATAACCAGACACCTTGATTTGATGAATCTATTATTGTGACGCACAGTTTAGCCGATGACGGTCATCTGCTGGGGATTAGTCAGCCATGTTGTGTATTCCCACTTTGTTTAAGACGTCAAACTCAAATTTGGTTCTTGACAGTAAAACTTTCCTGAAGACAGGAAACAGTTTCTTTGTGACCCACAAAGCTTTTTACAGCCTCTCATTCAAACGTCAACAATGGATGACTGTCCAATCTCAATGACACGCTAGAGTATCACTGTGTATTTCAATTTCAAAACACCAACTGTTTATTTCCAGTATACTAACCAAGCTGGATACCTTTCAAGATATTCTCTAAGTTGAGAGCAAACTGTACATATACATTTTATTGTAGCAGCGTCACCATAATTGACTTCCATTTTATGTCATTAAACCTTTTGCACAAGAAAAGCAGATCGATGCTGCAGTTTAGTACAGTTCAGCCTTCCGGGATGAGAGATAGCAAGGTGTAGTTCGCTAGAATTTGTCAAAACTGCTTCTAAGAAATAAATGTCCTTTTACTCCTAATGTACTGTTCGGTTGACCTCCAGAACCGTGTCAGCTGACAGGTGGCCGTCGGCACCCATTTGATGTCCAAAGTCTTCTTACTTACTTCCACCCATTCACATCTTGGGCATTTAGCCGATGCTCTAATACAATAAGTCTCCAAATGAATAGGTTGCTTGGACATTTGAAGTGGACACGTGGCTGCATATGGACTCGTTGACATTAGCGCAGAGCAAATGTGAAGTCCTCGGCACTGGGCCGTCTCGCTGCCTGACGCAGGGGAAGGCGCAGCAGTCTGAGCGATAGATGTGGTGGGTAGTTATGGGGGATAACATCATCCCAACGGGGAGGAACCCATCAGAGTTCGCTCTTTCTTTATGGCCATCATAAATGGATACTGCATACTGATTTCCCCTGAAGTACCTGCATAACTTGTCTTGTGGAGCAATTTTAATATCAGCTGGAGTTTCCTTTTCAATATGATCATTTAAACTTTATTGAATACATTATTCTACCCCACAATCTCTATTTGTTAGCCTTTCTTTGGGTAGGATATAGCAGAAATTGAAGAATAAAAACCTGGAAGCCCCGGTGTCGCTTCCTGACAACCTCTTGCTCTTGACGCCGCACTTCTGTCGAAGAATACTGTTTACAGTTTATAATTCATAATGATTTCAGACCTAAACTTCCCACTGTCGTAGAAACTGCATTTGGGCAGTTGGAGTTACAGATGATGATGTGAGCATGATTTATTTCCTTTGACGGTGTGGTGCTAGCTGTTTTAAATGTCTTAAAGACCTTTTTTAAGTCGATCTGTTAAACTAAACTGTTGGAGGAAAATACATCTTTGCCTCCTTGGCCTTTGCTCACATCCCGAAAAGCTGCTTTCTGCAGCGAAACAGTGGAGACGCCGCTGTGCCCATCTGAGGAGCCATCACCAAAGTAGCTGGAAAGATATTTTGGTTCAGCCACTCAATGACATCATCGAGGAGTGCACCGCCATTAACAGGAGGGAGGGAGAGCATTTGGCCAGAGCAATTAACCTTTAAAAGGCTGCCTATCTGAAATGTGCGAGGATGAATAATAGTTGAGACTCTAGTATAACACACACACACACACACCTCCGCGCCCACCGCTCCGTCCTAGCGACCGCAGATGTAAATGGCTGCAAGGGCACCACTAGGAGCTTGGTGAAGCAGGCATAGAAGAGAACTTCCTACTAAGAAGTGTCCGTTAAATGTATTACCTTTTGCAGAAGTGTAGGAGGAAATAGCAGGAGATTCAGCGGGGGGGGGGGGTGGGCAAGAGACAGTGGGATGAGAAACGATTGAGTGGGATGCCGTCATGGTGACGTCTGAGACGGCTGCTGGCGTGAGTGCAGATCTTGTGGGTGTGTGTTTATGCGTGATAAGGGTCGCTGTGCATTGTGGGTTATTGTTGTCAACGCATTAATCTCCCACCACCACATCAGCTTGCCACCCACCTGCTTAATTACCGATGGACAAAGGAGGATGCATGTGAATGTGTGAAGGCGAAAGGAAACGAAGGATAGGCCTAGATTTCAATATTTTAAGTTATCAAGGAATGTACTGTATGTGTTCTTTTTGGGGGTTATTGACATGACAAGTTTTTTTTTTATTTTCCTTCTTATATATTTATTTTGTATTACTGCCGTTCTTATTACTGCTTAGATCTGAGAGGATCTTCATGGCTGATAATCTGGTCAAAACAACAACTTTTCTGAAGCTGCAAACATTAGAACCTCAGACTACTACTTATTTAAGAAATAAAGATCTTGTCATCGTACAACATGAAAGATGAAGTGCTTTGCAGTGGAGTGTGTTCTTTAAATTAAAAGGAATTTCAGATGAAGTAATGTTATAGTCATCATTTTCTATTTTTCTGCCATTACCTCCTTTTTGAGTTTTCAAGGATCCAGTGTTGATTATGAAAATAGAGCAATTTCACCGTGAACATGAATCCGCACTGCAGATTTCAAACACTATGGTCTCAGACTGCGACTCCCTCTTTCCCTCCTACAGAGCGAACAGACATGATTGCTGCAGGACAATCAGTTGGCTGAGGAGGTCTGAAGGGGAGAACAATAACTCCAATTATCCATGCTAATTATTTTTGCATGCGTTTACATACATCTTGTCAGACAATTGTTCCTTTTTGTGGGCAGGCTGGATGCCCAACGACCCAAAGTGTATTTATAACTAGGACTAAGTGCAAATGAGCCCCATAATAAAGAGCCTCCATTTAACAGTGACTTTCCCCCACACCTTCACAAAGTTGCGCATTAAACATCCCTGCTGAAAACACACGTTTGTAGCTGCGAATGTTTTACGGCGTGTTGACTGAAACCTGGAGCGTGTCCTCAGATGTCACGCCGTAGACTGTAATTCACCCTGTAAGGGCATAAACAGTTTTCCGAGAGCAAGTGTAATGTTTTACAGTTGTCCTGCTGCTGCCAGGTTTCTGGTTTGGTTTAATGATTTCTGGATAGTGTAACTGCGTTTTTTCGGGGGTGCAGAGGTGTGAATTACTGATTGAAACATCCAATTCCTCCCATCAGAAGATGGCAACGCTCAAAGCTGATGGAGACAGGCATAAATTACTTTTTATCGCTCGAATAAACTGATAGCTTGCTGCTTGCATTTTTCTCAAGTTTGCATCAGATGCCGCACTTCCTTTGCGATCTGGAGCCAGCATGCTACAAGCCTGGTGGTGTAACCTTTAATATTGTGGCCAGCGGATGAGGGTGAGATGTACCCAGCATGTTGTTTGGAACTGGAACGCTAAAAGGGGTTTCTCCTCAATATATTATACAGTGGTCATAACAAGCGTATAAAAATTCTGAAGTGCTTGCAGTCAACATTGTACTTGGGTCCTCAGCCATATAGCCACGAAGTTGGAAGTTGTTTGGATGATCTGTTGTTGCGTTGAAGGACGGACATACATTCAGACATGTACTGTATATACAGACCTCCTAAAGTTATAATTAGATCATTTGATACTGTGGATACAAAACCGATGCTCTTCAAAAAAATCATCAAAAATGAACTTGAAAAGCTTACTTTTCTCTATTTCACTAAAATACATGGCTGCAGAACCTTTTCACTGCACTACAAATGCACACATGTGCTACGTGAGTGCATGGGTGGTTTGCTTAATCAACTCTAAGCGCTCCTCATCAAACCTGTTTTCAGAATCGTCAGCTCAGCCAGAAGAGATGCAGGATAACGCACGTAGCGCAATCCTATCAAACACACTGCAACGGCCTAATCTCTTCTGCAGTGTTAAAGCAACATTTACAGACAACGTCCAAACTGTTTGATTCCCTGCCAGTTAGTATGAAATCAGGGCTGAAGCAGGTGTATCCCCACAGACAGAGAATGGTCTGCATAGCATAGTGAGGTCCAAAGGTAATGCAAACACACACACACTGATGTACGCATGTTAAGTGATATTGTTGCAAACGTTTTGACAAGTTGAAACTTGTAAGTTGGGGCTGGATAAATGTGGGAGTTCTCTAGAACTACACAAACAGGTAAAACTTCAGTAACTCACATTGGTGGAGGTTTTTTGAAGGGCTCATGTTTTGTTGAAGTTTCCTTCAAACAGATGTGAGCCATTAGGGCACTGGTACACTGATTACTGCACAGCACACACACATATAAACCTACAAACACACGCACGCACACACACACACACACACAGACTCATTAACACGCACCTCTTGTTGTGAAACCACTTTGCCAGGGACAAAATGCTTCTATAAGCCTAGTTTTGTAATTGACTGAATGTGACAGATTGTGCTGTTAACAGTCTGAACAAACTGCCAAGTTGTGTCTAAAATGTAATGGTGTATTTAACTAGATCATCTATAGATAACAATTCAACGATGTAAAATCTGTAAACGGAGAGTTAACCAGCACAAATTGGAGCTTTGGGGCATGAATAAGTTAGATGTTAGATGCCGAAAGAAAAGACAAAACCAAACACACAAACCGAGGAGGCCAAAGTGCAGCAGAGAGAAACCGACTGAACCGGACATCTTTTGCTTCATTTGAGCCAGCCTTGATCAGTCATTTGCATTTATCAGGAATTACTATAATATATTAGACATGCAAGGAATTTGACATGGTGGTTGGTTCACAACATTGGACGTGGAATTGTCTAAATAAAAGTGTCTTAAGTAGCAGTAGAATTCACTGCTGAGACACTGAATTTCTTGAGCAATATCTACTGACAAAATATTTTTATTAACAATTATTTATTACTATTTTTTTAAATGTATAGTAAACCTTATTATTTGAAGAAATTAGCTTTGTTGTCTTGAGGAAAATGGAAATTATGTGAGTGTCTCAGAATCATTTTTATGTTTTTATATTTATTGCTGGAAGACGAGACATTTCCTCTTCCTGATTGTAGTATTATAAATTAACAGGGTAAATAGCTGACCAACAAGACAAAATAACCTTTCAGATGAACAAAAAAGCAAATTCAAATGCTCATGGGAGGTGACTCTTGACATGGGGCCCGATAGCTTTGACCTTTAAGCAGTCAGCATCAGTACGGAACTGAAACCTTTTGATTTTCACAAATGAAAGGAAACTTTATTTTATCTTTTACCATTTTTCTCTTTCCCCTCAACCATTTTGTTCAATGTACCAGATGGCTGATATTTACAGCATAAGGACAACTCCGATAGCCTCTGGTTAATTGTCAGTCTTGGAAAAGTATATGGAATTGACCTTTAATCATCTCTAAGTGGTTGTCTAAACTTTCCTGGATTCATTGTATTTACCCATATGGTAATCCCCAGCCATCTGGCAACAGATTGGACAAAATCAAACTATAATCTGCAGTTCCAAACAGTGTTTACACTAATGTCACACTGGCATATTTTTGGAATGCCTTGTTTGTTAAACCCAACTTATTTTCAGCGACATTTTTAACATTTCCCATGATTAACATCCACCCCCTGTCATACATTTACTGTGTTTATATGAGTATGTAGAATAACAACGTCTGTAAAAATGCAACTTTGTTCCAGTCGACGAGGAGATTCCTTTCCTACTTTCATATCTTAAAACATTGGACAGCAGGCCAGATACGTTTCGGTACATGACAATTTGTCATCTCGGGTCTTTCAGTAGTCTTCTATCTTAGACATTGTGTGACTGCCTGACCTCAAAGGGTGAAAAAGGCACCTGGAACCCTAAGTGGTTTCCCATGAAAATGTACTCGTACCTTTTTGGTCTTTGAGTTCTACAACTATTACTTTCTTTGATAGCAGGGGTATAATGTGACTCCCTTTGAACGCTTGAGAGGAGTGGAGGTCCTTCTGGTCTAAAAAAAACCATCCGGGGTTTTGTCACCTAGAAGATGTGTTGCACAAGCAGGAGGACGTGTGTGTTCTGAGTAGCTCGGCTGCTGGAGATCAAGGGTGAAATTGCTCAGATCTTGGAGGACGATTGCGCCAAAGATAAAAGAGTAAAAGAGGTGCACGGGGACAAAGCTAGCAAGACTACACCAGTGACCCTTGGCTGAGCTCTCCTACCAACAACTCGCACCAGAGGAAACGGGGGAGGTTCGGGGAGCAAAAGCTGCAGTAACACCAAAGAGGGGAAGAGAGTGAAAGAGAGCGGGAGGCCGCAGGGAGGGACGAATAGAAACAGAGGCGAGGGCTGGAAATACAGAGAGAACGAGACCGAGTGCGCAAGGGTGATCAGAGGTGCAGGTTTACCAAAACATGACAATTAACTGTGAACCCAGTCGAGGTCATCGGCAAAGGGCAGAGGTGCGTGTTCTGAAGGTAAAGCCACTGCAAATACATTTAATTGCAAAATAATTTTGATTCAATCCATGTTAAGTTAATTACTTCTTTTTTTAAAATTCAGACATTTCAATAAATGCTTTTTTTACCATAAGATTTGCAAAACCCACCCTCCTAAGTTGTCTAAGATGTATCCTTGATGTTTAACGATTTAATATTCAGTTACTTCCATCTTACATTGAAGGAGAGAGTGGTTTTTAAATGTAGTGCACAGGATTACCTCAGTCTCTGGGAGGTTCTTTTGTGATATTTTGTCTTGACTGTGTTGATTTGAATCATCCAGATAAAGCATTAATGCTTTTGGCATTTCGATATACGGCAATGGCTCTGTATATTGCTTGAGAGAGATCGGCCATCATAAAATATCTTTCAAAAAAAGATGTGTGGTGTACCAGACTTTTATCTCAGGTTCCCCCAGTTGACAGAGATACTGAACCAAGACGTTTGTCTTTTTTTTTTTTTTTTTGAAATGAGCGGAACTGCAGTCATGTTTATAACTTTGTAGCAACAGATTGTCGTGCTTCTGACGCGTTACAGCTGCTCTTTATTTTCATAGGATGGTTAAGTAAATTATTTAACACATCATTAAAGTACTCAGACATTCCAACCTACAACCCTCTCTCACAGCTTACATCTTTCCACGTTAAACCTTCTTTTAAAGTCGTCAGAGCACTTAATTGTTTCCTTGTTGCTAAAAATATACAAATAGGCTTGGCTCATTCGTCCATTAAGTTGTCATCGTAAAACAAAAGTGTGTTAAATACATGGCGGTAAATCCTGCAATCCCGATGAGATTTTTTTCATCATTGGAGTAAACAATATTCAACAATACACTTGCAAATCTCTTCTGCAGATTGGATACCAGTTTGCAGCAGCTTGGTTTTTATCCATGCATGCAGATACTGCAAATGTAAACAAACAGTCAAAAGAATCAACCACCATATAAACAAGACTACTGACAACCAGGTTACCGATGGGGTCATGAAGTCAGATCTGTGGTTTTACAAACCCAAGTTCAAAATTGAAGAAGTAATCCCTCAGCTGGGCCTGTGGATTTATTGTACACAAATACAAATACAAATTATGTATTTGTGTAAATCCACATCTAACCAAATCCACATCTAACCAAATCTTGACTAACCTTCGCAAAGCAAGATCCTGCCCATCTGAGAGTAAGTGTTTTGACTGCTTTTTTCTTTGTCTAGGGAAGTGAAGGAGCCTTATAACAGGTTCATTTGTGAGATAAACAAAAGCTTGAAGACTGAAAAGAGAGAGAGTGAGAGAGCAGAAAAAGGCCTTTGAATCAGTGATCGATGAGATGGCTTTCTTTGACATCAAAGACTCATAGAGCTCTTCAGGCAGAGTTTTTCGTTCCCTGTATTCTCTTTCAGTGGTTGAAGCAATGCACGTGATGTGCCTCAGTCCTTGCTGGAAGCCTACCCCTGCTGTTGCAAACAAATCAAAACAATGCTACTTTCTCTCAGTCTGCTGCAAAATTTCAATGACTGTTTTTCCCCATTCTCCCCAATTTCCCTCTTTTTCCTTCCTTTTTGGCATTCATTTTTATCGGTGGCCTTGTTTTGTACCCAATGGTCCCAAAGTAAAAGAAGTTGGCATTCTTTCCCCGTTTTCTTTTGTGAAGAGGTGCATGCTGGGAATATCTACAGCTACTCAAACCCTGCCTCTCCACTTTGTGGTTTTGGCATTTTTCTTTGTGCTTGATCTGATTGATGTGGCACATTGTGACTTAATCATGCAACAACTAATTTAATCAAGGAGGCTAACTTAGTTTTCATGTGCTAATGTTCCCTCTTTTGTGAAAAAGGGTTCCACTTCCAATTATGGACGAAAAAACATAATTTGTACGCAGCAGACAGATTATTGCCTTAGCGTGTCGGTTTGATACTCTATCCCTCTGCCTGGGCGGTTTTACAAATATTGCAACACCTGACAAACAGGAGGCATTTGTAGAGGTATTGTCATACGTTTGAGCTACAATCCACAAACACGTTGTCTAGCCTTGTACATGTACCTACCTCTACCTCAAGATGCTATTGTTTTGGTCAACTCTGCTGAAAATATTTTTTTCAAACCACATACTGTGATCATTCTAATGACACGTGTCCATCTTGAACTAGCCGTTGACTCCAATACATTCTGACATGTGCACATTTTCATACCCATTTTTAAATTGGAGCATGTTTTGCGCTCTTATTATTCCGATAATTTACAATTGTTTAATATTAAATACCTAAAAATACACTTCATGTCAGTATCTAAAAGGAATCGTAGCAGTTTTTTGAGGGAATAACATCCTGAACTTGTGTGATCTCCTACGCACTATGACCAGATCCAATCCCCCTCTTCACTAATAGGCGTACTCTTCCCAAATCACAAGTCTGCCTCACATGTATGCCTCACAGAGACATGTTCCTCATGACTTTGCACTGATTACTGTAATACGAGTCTCCACATGTGCATGTGAGCACAAAAACCTCACTTCCTGTGAACTGTTTTTCTCTGATTACTCACCTCAGCGGATGTGTGTTCGTTTTTTTTTCCTGTTGGGTGATTCACCTTCTTTACAAGCTTCTCTTTAAGATCCGGGCAAAAGGCATCACTCCAGTTCATTACTCCATTCATCGGAGTAATGAATGCAGGTGACGAGAAAGGGACATGATGAAATTGAAGTACATTTTTGCAGTCAGTGCATCAGCAGGCATCCGCGCTCTATAACGTCACGTAGTTGGAGGGTTTTGGAGTGCGAGTGGGCGCTCACCTCAAAAAATGATCACACCATTCTAATTTTGAAATGTTTTTTTGTTTTTTTTGAGCGTTCACCCCGTCTTCAGATGAGTAAATCTCTGGTGCTTTTGGATGTATTCACGGCAAAAGATAGGATGGAATGCTAATTTTCTTGGCACCCTGAACCCCCCCCTATGCAGCCGAGCTGAGTGCCATCCACTAAATCTGTGACCGAAAGCATATAGACTGCCTCCAAAATACAAAGCATTTTATGAATATATGTATGACAATTATTGCAACCGGAGCACAGGTCCAATGCGAAGCCAAGATTTGAATCCTTGGAGCACTTTGAAGCAAACATGTCAGGAATTGTCGTCCCCCGGGAGAATTGTTTTATGTTACTTTATGTTTCATAAGCTCAGTTATAGGTACGTGGAAGACACATGGATTTGATGAAACCTGCGTGTCAACTGCGTCCGACTGGCATGAGAAAGCTTTGACGTTAACGAGAGTGGAAATGCTGGTCTTTTTGTGTTGCCTATCAATACCCCCCACAGGCTGCAAGTAGTGGGCAGCAGTCACAATCCATCAGATAACCACAAACTTACTCGTAGGTGTGGAGAGCCCTCTGCCACAAGCGCCGGGAATATCCTGACATGAAATAGTACAGGGACACCTAGTGCTGATGCTATTGTCATTGAAAGTTAAAGTTAAAGTACAACTGCAACAAGGACAATTACTTGTGGTCTATAAAGGTTGAAATGTACAGGGCTGTTTTGGAAATCAAGGTTTTGGCAAATGTTAGCTTCATGGATGGAAAAAGAACCAGATTTGAAATGGAATGTCGCTGGTAATTTTTTTTTTTTTTTTTTAAAGTCCATCAAAACAAATGCATGCTGATGGACGGAATGTATGAGGTACAGGTCTGCTCTAGCATTTGACTATTGCTTTGACTCAAATATCTCCTGCTATGGATACAGTGTGGGACAACTGAGTGCATGTGGCATAGCATTGCAGTTTGGTGGATAGTGGCTGAATATCATTGAAAAACATCTAAACTTAATACAATAGTGGAACTCTGTGAGCCGGCGTTGTTTCCATAACACCTTGTTTTTGAGTAAGAACATTTTGAAGTAAGAGTCGGATCATAACAGTTGACAGGCTGCCATGTTGTTATCCCGTGTTACTCTGGGTACGATGACGCAGCTTAAGCAGCGAAATTCAATTCAACTCGGGGGCTTCTCGACTGATGATTGAAATAATCCGCTATTAGAGTGCAGCCGCCGCCATTGGATGTCTGTGTGAATAAGACATTGCGGACAGTGACACATCAAGGCTATGGACAGGAAATCCATTATGGGCCCAGCACTCTTTAACAGGGACTCGTTTCCTGCCTTATTATCATCTGCACAGATGTGACACAGAGGGTAGCGCAGAGTGCAGTAGAATAGCACTTTCCCATACACAAGGTCTATTCTAAGAGTAAGGCGGGGAGCAAAGCTTCCATCCTGAGGTATGCTTCAGAATCAGAGTTTGTCAGTCTTAAATTGCGTCGGGTCAGGGTGCAGTACAGTGCAGCGCTGGACGAGTTTATCATTGGGGGCAACGACCCCAGCACCAGCAACGCATCGCGCACATGTCATCTGCTCTCCTGCCTCCCGCTTCCTAGTTTGGGATGCTGCAGGGGTCACGCTCATTTACAAGAAGCATTTAGATGCAGGGTGAAGCTGTCTGGCAATGATTGTGAGTCTTTTTAGTGATGACATGTAGTGTACAGTTGTTCAGCGTTTAAGTGTGATGTAAATGTTCTAATAGTATTGTTTTAAGCTTGGGAACTTTTGTCTTTAAATCCTCCACGGCCAGTACAGTAGTCGGTAAACTGATCTTTAGTAAAAGCTCCAGTGCTGTGACTGCTGCACTTGAGTTCGCCAGTCAGGCTTCTGTGTGATAAAGTTACAGTTTTTTTAGGATTGCCAAATCGCTACGTACCCGTTGGGTGGAAGAGTACAAAGAGCAATTTTAACCTCTCTGTGGATGGCGCCAAGATGCAGTTGAAAATAAGGGGTCTATTTGTCTGATTCTAAGAGTTCTGTAAATTTGTTTAACCAATCTCATTTTAATCTGCTGACATACTTCATGTTTATTTAGTTAATCATTGTCGCATTGTAATCAAAATGATATCCTACAGATTACTTTGTTTATTTTACTATACTCCTTCGGTGTCTTTTAACTGCTTTTGTGTAATGTGGTACATAAAATCCATTCATTTACACAGTAAAGACCTTAAAAAGGTAAATCTGTGTTATTCTTAACTGTTATTATATGTATTATACTACCATGTTGAGTCCTTGAGAGCAAGGGGAGAACCTTTTCCCAGCCTACTTAGGACATCCACCAGCAGGAGGATTGTCCAGTAGCAGACTCTTTCCAGAAACCTGGCCCCAGGCCTCTATGCAGAAACAAGGAACTCCACTGAATTTACTGTAGAGCTTGTGTTTAGAGCTTCAGTTTCCAGAACGTTAGTGGAAAATGAGGCCTTTATCATGAAAAGGAGACCACACAAGAGCCGCATAGGTATTAAACTTTCCCACTAAAAGTTTATTGAGTTATTTTGGTTGCAACATTGCAATACCCAGCCCAGTATGGGCCCCCCAAAAATAGAAATCAGTGTAGTAGTTTTAACATGGGATCTCACAATAAAACCTGTAAGTGCTGCGCAGGTAAATGCTAGCAGGGAATCCTCAGGATGCTTCACTGTGTGAAAGGATTTCCCACAGTTCAGGAAGTACCAAAGAAAAGCACAGTTTTTCTCCTCCTTTATAGTGGATCACGAGGCTTCCCAGTCAACAGCGTTGCCAGGAGAGGCTTTCTCATATTGTATCATTAGTGGTTCAGTCAAACCTTTGCCTGGCGATTTACTAGAGACCATGGGGTCCTGCAGAGGCTGAAAAGCCAACGGGACTTGCGATAAATCTCCAGACGTCGGCACTAGGGTGCTGTACAGACGTATTGAAGAATGGTTTTCCTTCTCATTCTCAACTTGGGGGCGCTCACGTGGGGATTTATGTGTGGCTAAGAGCTAGCGGGCCAATACCGCTAATGGTGGGACAGCCTGTGGGAATCACCGACCGTCTCTGGACGACAGTCATGGTAATACGCTGCTATTATTAGACAGTGAACCCTTGATGAGCGCGAGCCTTTAGAGCTACATCCGTCAGACTGGCATGACGTAGCCGATGACGTCACCTATCACACAAGGGGATTTCACAAGGACGCCAGTGTCATCCCCCCTTACCAAGATGGAAATCCCTGGTCATCGTTTGTTGGCTTCTTGTTCTTTCTGTCATAAGTTAAGGAAAGATGTTATAACCAAATAAGGGAATGGGATGAAGAACAATTCCAAAATCATAACTCCATCACACAAACACATCTTCCATTACAGAAGCGTGTGTACAGCTGATGCCCAAATGACTTTTCCCTTTCCCAGGGCAGTAATGGAAAATACTTTGTTGTTTGTCAGTTAAGGTGGAAACCTGGACAAATATGGTATTCATCATAAACATAAAGTCCCCACGTTAATGAGAGCAGGGAGTTGGAATTGTTGCGTTGGTATGGGTGGGCGAGTGCCAGCTTGGGTGTGAAGGACACAGTGAAATACCTACAGCAGGGAGGAGATCCTGTTTATAGGAGTCAGGTCTTGCGATACAGTTTAAATTTACTCACTATCGAGAAGAAGCTTTTTGCCTGCATAGCATATGGAGATGTCAATTAATCAATTTTCAGCTTATTGTTCCTTTTTGAAACCCAAAAGTAAGACCAAATATCCATGCTACTTCATATACAGATGGTGCTAATGCCTTCAGTTGTCACAAAGGATGAAAAAATGCTCCTCCACCACTCATTCACATTAAAATAGCATGAAGTTATTGCTACTGTTTCCAGTAGAGTCTGGTTTGGTTCTAATGCTAATTATTAAGGTCGCTGAATTTTTCAGGGCGGTTTTCGATCCTGGCTGTAAAATAAATAAATAAATGGATACGTTCTGTGACAACACAGATCACATGAAACTGTCAATAGATTTATCTTCAAGTAAGTCGGTGTAGCAGGAGGTTCCCTATTTCAATCACACTGCCTTAAACCGCAGCTTAAGAATGGCAAACATCACCAATGATTGATATATATATATATAAGCTCGCTATAAAATTTTAAGGGAACATGATGCTCATCAACTCATCCAGGAAAGGTAATTAAAGATCATGACCTTGTGCGAACACCATTAACATATTCCATGAGCTTTGTTTGAAACTCCTGCGCATAGAAAATTGCGAGTATTTGCCCTGCCGGCCCAGACCCTTGTGAAAAGACTTTGACCCAATAACTGAGCTCGGAGTTTGCATTTCTTTTAGCATAAGACACCTTAAACACAACACATATATGGTATTTCTCTTGCATATAAATTACTTAGCTTTGTGTAAATGTAAAAATGTGTTGCTTTGAGAAGATTTTTGAATCAAGATTCATGGCAGGTGAATGACTTCTTAAATTAAATTATATGTGTATATAATAACTTTATGTCTAAAGGTGTATTTGAGTGTACATTTTGGTGTTGATGTACATATAAATGACACTTAAGCATACAAATATTCATTCCTACTCACCTTTGGACTCCTTTTAATTAGATCTTTGTATTTTTTTGAAAATCATTACTTCCCAAAGTTATGGCAAAGTGGTGAAACTCAGCCTTGAATAAAAAGGATCGTTTCAGAAGCAGGATGTCTTTGTCTCAGCCGGAAGCTACATCTTTAAAATACAGATCAGTTTCCTGTGCCCCATGTTTAAACTTCTTTGATAATAGATCACAACAGTACCCACCGTCTAAACCAAGATCAGAGAATCTGTAAAAAGGTATCCGATTATTTCAGGTTTTCAATTTGCTCGATGTTGCCAAAGTGAAATGATTCCCTCACCGAACCGCTTTGAAATCTATTTCAATCTGTCAAACTGCAGGTCCAAAGGAAACAAGTTTAATCTTTTGATTCCAGAGCCCGTCACTGAGTACGTTTCTCTTTTAAAGTATGAGTTGGCAGCCTGAAGATCAAACTGTTGCTGTGATCAAAATAGTGACATCATCAATTTAAAATTGCTTAAATTGATTTTGGGGAGACAGGAATGTGGAAAAACCTCAAGGTTGACTGCTTTGGTTTCCAATTACTGGGACCTTTTTACAAACACTGACGTCTGAGTAGATCAATCAATAATACATTCTGCCTTTGCATCAACCCCCACCCAGGACATAATTCACTTACCGCGTTGTTGTTTTGTTATTTTTGTTTTCATCCGGCCTTAAGGGCAAACGTCAAGCTGAGGAGGAATCAAGTGTGTAGGAGTGTGTCCCTTCTGGCAGTGGCCCTCAGAGCGAAGACATCCAGCACAAAGTTAGCGCAGCGGGGTTGAAGTGAAGCAAGTTCTACAGAGTTACACGTTTGGACCAACACAAACACACAAACACACACACACGCACACCGCAGCCATCCATTACCCAGGTCCTACCATTCAACCTCGCCCCCCTTCCTTTCTCCCATTTCTTAAGCTTTTGCTGTGTACTGTGGTGCAGCTCCTGATTTTATGGCGACAGGACCAGAATGGAGATGAAGAAGCACTTAACTTTGCTGAATTGTTAATCAGAGATAAATTGCAGCTGCCACACACAGCACAAAGCACTGAGAATGTAAATCCCGTTTGATTGATGATTGAACTGCTCCCTCATACTACCTTGTGTTACAAAGTCATGGTGTACATCGGCCCCCACTACTGTGCAAACCCATGTTTTTCAAACCCAAGTTTTTATTCTCGTGATGGCAATTTTAATTGGTTACTCTATCTCTTTGGTCCAGACTGAACTATTGAATGGTTTAAGAAAAGATTGTGGCTTAAATTAAATTAACATTCTTGCAACATATTTAAATAGAGAGTGACTCTGCTAGAGTCATCAGCAAGGCGGCTCACGACTCAGGTGACAACATTTTAATGTTTACACATGGTTCTTTACGGCACTTTTCTAATAGTTCAAATGCCTTTTGTAAAGTCTAAATGTTTTCCCATAGTTTGTATACTGAAACACTTTTGGGATTAATTATTAAATTTAACCCAGGATATTGAAATACATAAAAGAAACATAATAGTCAAAAATAATCAAATGAAAAATGGACCGGACATCGGGTAAAAATCATGATATATTGGCAGGTTTTTTTTCCCAGGAAGAGAAAAGCCGGCTATTTTTTGAACTACTGCATTACTCACAACCCCCACTGGCATAATTAGCCATAGCCGAGACAGAGAGTGACGTGCCCCTCTGCAGGCCGCGGCCAATCCCCTGCACAGATCAATCACTGGCCCTTTCAGCACCAGGCCAGCCCTGGACTGATGGATGACCTTGTCTAAGAGTATGACCTCTGCGTGCGCGTGTGCGCGCGTACACACACACACACACACACTCGGCTACTACCTGTAGCTGCCCACCCACCTTAAAGGAGTCCGGTAGAGGAACATATCTCATCTGTTGCCGACGCTAAACATAAGTCCACTTGGTGGGTTCTTTTATCCAAAGAATGTATAAGCAATCCTGGTGGAAATGGAACCCTTTACCCAGTAAAAGATTAGATGTTAACTCTAGTGGGGAAAAACACACGGATAAGAGTAATCCACCCAGCACTCAGGACAGAAGCATCAGTAAACATCAAAGACTGAAGAGAATCACATATCAGGAATGACCTGACTCACTCTCCCTTGGCCTTTTTAACCCCTAAACAAACTGCTCTCTTCCATTTTATGCCTCTTTAACACTGATCCAGGATTTTAAAATGCCGCCATTTAGTAAATTCCAGCTCCTGGAAGTTAACACAAAGGGAGGCACGCACTAACTCTGAATTAGAGAATTAATTCTCTGACTGAGAATTAAGTTGGAGTCTTCTTTTAAATTCGGAGAAACAAGTAACATTTAAAGAATCAATCCAAAACCTAAATAGAAGTTGATAATATAAGACACAAAATGAGTGTTTGGTTCTTTGAGATGTATATTTCTGATCTTTGAAGCAAATGCGTTGTTGTTGTTTTTTACTGTTTTTTCAAATGACTGGGGGGAAGTTTTCAGCACCAAGGACAGTGCCGACGCTATTTTTACTGTTAGTGTGCTATGGTTTGCATCAGGCTGGTAATTTAGCTGAAAACGTGTATCAAGTTGTGTGTTTGTGTGTATAAAGGATGGAAAGAAAGTTTGCATTTGTTGCAACTTCTTCTTCATTTTGTGTGCGGCTTGCAGGAACCAGTTTAATTGTTTGTCATTTCAATAATGCAAACAAGCATTGCTGTAGAGCCAATGCTTCATTGCCACTTTTCAGATTCAAATATAGAAAATGTACAACCAATTTGTACATTTTGTACAACACCAATTTTCACGTGCATGCATTTAATTGTCGCATGCATGCAGAAATCAAGGTCTTCTTGCTGGAAATATATTCCTCTGCTTTTGGGTGGAATGAATTCCATGCTTTGTAAAATAAAGTATTCAATCTAGTATTAATGGTCATGATATACCTTAGCCACATCTGTCATGATCAGGGTTCCGAGATTTGTAAAAACAGAACCACGTAAAACTACACAATCTATCATACAAGATAGTAGGTCAGATTCCACAGTGTTTTTGCATTTATAACCACAAAGGACAACACATGAGGGTATGGATATTATTAAGAGATATAAGCTTAAAATAAATGTTATAAATATTTCCTTTTTAATTCTCCTAGCATAAATACTCTCCAAGCTTAAGCTGGACAATACCTGGATCCAGTGAAACTGTTTGTTTCAGTAGGTGTGAAAATACTTTTTTACATCGTTAACTGTATCACAGTAAGGTTCAAAAGTCTGTTAGCCATTAACCTATTTCTACATTTTTTTTTTCAATTTGTCCAGAGTAAATAGGTGGTAATAGTGTTTTAATAGTGAATCATGTTTATATTTTCATTTTCAGTTTCATTGTAAACTGATGTGTGAATCTTCTCCGCAATAAATCGGGAAGCAGAACTTCATACAGTAAATGATGCTCTAAATCTCTCCACCACTTTCAGCCCTTTAACTGCATGTCTCATAGACTTTATCATCATATGCTCTCATGCTCCAAATTTCCCTCCAGATCTGTGTCTTTCATTCTCTTTTTCCCCTGTTCACTGTTTTAAGTAAACTGACTTTCCCATGTGCTGCGGGCGTGGTTTTACCCAAATCCAAGAGGGAATTACTGTGAAAACATCTCTGGTTACCATCATCTTTGTGGCTGTGCTTCTTTTTGCAACTGGTCCGTTTTAAGTCATGAATGAAAAATGACAATACTCTAGCTCAGACCTAAAAACCCATGAATGGCCCAGGTTGGTGTGGGCCATTCAGTGGCAATTAGTAGCCTCATACAAGTGCTGGATTGGTTCCTATTTGTGTGATAAAAATAAGCTTATTTAAAACCTCAAGACAGAAAATGTAGTAGAAGTACTTTGAAAGAATTACTCTGGTGCAGAATATTACATTTGCAAAATCTTGAGAAAAAAATTAGCAGGGTACAAGCAATGTGGGACAATTTCTTTTAACCCAGAATGATCTTTTCCTAAGCCTATCAAATTGATGTTAATTATTTTTGCACTGGGGATTTGTATGTGTGTAATTTCGACATCGTCCTCCCGATACACATGCCACATCAGGAAACTTTTATAACTCTTTCTGATGGGACATGACAAACAATGTAGGATATGGAAGCCCATCTGGATAAAAATACAATAATTAGTTTAAGGTCATCTTTAAATGAATCTATAAATCAATTATTTCACCATGTGCTTAATGTAAACAAAGGAGGTCAATGCAAAAGCTATAATTGAAGCAAGTAATACATTTGAGATTTAACAAATATTTAAAACAGCTACTAAATAGATCTTCTTGTTTTTTCTCATATTACCTTGTAGATGATGCAGGGTGGTAGGAAACTACACGTCTGGCCACAATAATGACTCAAACTGATTCTGGATCAGTTTTCCCATAAACTCCCATAAAGACAGTCACTGGGGTTGTTAGGGTTGTGCTATTTTCTGACAGTGGTTGGAAGAGGAAGCCCCTCTTAAGTTGAAGATAAACTAGCCTGTGAACCACAAGGATATTCCTACAGGGCTGTTCTGTGGGAAATGGCTCAGAGAATAGAGGTGATTATCTCAGAATGTACAAATTAATTTCTACAATATTAAACGGCATCGGTGTTCTAAAGCTAAGCTCATCACAGGCCAGAATAAATAATCAATCCTTTGAATAACATTTTAGTAAGCAAGTGCAAAATAAACACTGTCGTACAGGACTTTACTTTCTCCTACTGGCTAATAGGCTTTCCTCCTTCTCCTTTCCTTTGCAAACTCCTCATTTTCTCTTTTCCAATCTTACAAACAAATTCACCTCGAAAATAACACACATCTCGTCATTTTGCCATTGGAGCGGTTTATGGGCAAGATACTGCTCTTTAGATGAAACAATTCAAAGTTAATTGCTCGACAGAATGTTGGATTTGATCGTTGGATTAGAAGCAATCTTCTGAAGCTGGCAATTTAAAGATTGAAATTCCAACATTTCAATTTGCTTTAACCCAAATGTATCATCCTAAAACACACTTTGTACAGTGGTAGTGTATTGTACTGCTTTAATTTGCAGAGAAAACGGAAATTCCTCCCCAAAATGTAAAAATGATGATATGCCGGGCGCATATAAGTACAATGTACTAAAATGTTGTATGCTTTGGAAAAACAAACACCATGTAACACTAAACTTGGAGTAAACACCTTCAACATCACTTGAAGCAACCAACAGACTGTAAAAACATTCATTAACATCTGTCACAAAAAGTGACGACATCTGTGCCAGTTTGTCTTATTTTAAGGTTTTCCTTCAAACGGAAAAAAAGGCTAGTGACAGTGTAACAGGACATCAAGTTCAAGCCATTATGCCCCTCCTGCCCTCGTTTGATGTCTCTCTTAAACAAAGGGACAGAAACCCCCCACAGAACAGAACAAGGACGCAACACTTTCCATATAAATGTGGAATGGAAAGAACATTTAAACTAAGAGTGAGCAGATGTGTCCCGACACAGAGATGACACCATGTTGTTCATCTTTTGAAAAAGTACACATGTGTCTGATGTCGGGGACATGTTAAAAGTCCATCGTCAGTGGAGGAGCAGTGAGGAAAGACTGTGGTGCTGAAGCTGTCGAGTGGTTGGTGACACATATTGTTTTTTTTCCTGCCGGTACGTTGTCAGCAGGGCCACTCCTGCCACCTTCTGGACCTCAGTGGGACGGATGGATTTGGTCAGAAAGGGAGCAAGAAGTCACTTGCATGCCCGAGTGAAATAGACCTCATTTACAAAAGGTAACTGCAAATAGTGTTAATTGTATTGAGAGTGAGGTGCTGAGATGCTGAACACATCATGACAGAACCCTTGTTGGAAGAGGCTGATTTTGCCTGCAAGTTTGAATCGTGTTCAAAGATTTCTTATATGAGGGGAAGGAGTGTATAGAACCAATGAAAAAAATAAAGTAAGCTTACGGGTTACGGGGATGAATACCTACCATTATTATTATTATTATTATGGAAGATGCAGTGGGAAATGAATTACAGGCACATTATGGTAATTTACAAGTTGCCATGATGATACAGCGAAGAGTGAACTTGGCAGAAACATATCACCCATCCCCTTTTTCATGTGGAGATTAAACTTAAACAAGCTTTTTATATGTATTTTAAGTATGAACATGCAAAAAAATGGATCATTTATATCATCGTTTATGCAAAGATAATTAAGGTAAAATAATATACTTTTCAAATCATTAAGACGTACTTGGAGAGACTTTTGTGAAGTAAAATGATGAAGAAATGAAACGATAAGCAGAAAGGCCTGAAAATCCTGCGTTCTGACTGACCCGTATTCCAGAACCGGTACCATCGCCTCCCCTGGCAGCCCGCTCCAACAACTGGTTAGCCGTAAAAGACGGGATCGGGATCCAATGCGACCCTGTTCTAATTTCCCGGTGAAAGCCACCCAGTCCGCCCAGCGATGCCTCAAAACCTCAAGGTTTATATGAACAAGCTCCACTCTGAATGGGAAGGAGCCGGGCCGGTAATAACAGCCCTCAGCAAAATGAGCTTTTGACCAAAGCGAGCGCGTTGAAGAGAGACTCTTCTGGTTTTCTGTCTCAGCAGGTTTTGGGAGAATGTCAAAAATGCTTCCTGTAACGAATGATTTGATACAGCCTCCACTTGTGATGGCTGGGGTTGTGAAGCCTGCTGGCTATTTATCCTACAGGTCATTTAGAACATTCAGCCTGGTTTTGGAGCCAGGAAAGGAAGAGACGAGCGAAATCTAAGATGCAGGAATTAAATCCATTGCAAATGTATAGCCTCTGACTTCCCCCTTGGTCCTAATGCATTTTTAAAGGGTTTGTCTCAATGTGCTCCAAGATGCGGGGACGGCTTGCCTCTGAAATAATATTTCAACAGTGGTTACAGATGCAAACCCGGCGCCATCTCTCAGCTTGGGTTGTTCCCACCAAAGTGCAGCATAAGGGATTTTCATTTTATTTCTGGGAGGATGTTATGCTTTGCTGTGTAGCGGTGGTGTCCTTAAGGTCAAGAGAAGCAGGCGCACAACCAAAAAGGTTGCAGGTTTAATTTCACATCCTTCTTCCACAGCTGTACCACTGAAGTGCCTTTGAGCCGAGCCCTTAACTGTACGTGGAGCAGTGCACTGGCTCCAGCAGGAGATTGTGGTTGTATTGGGCCGCTCCCAGGTCAGATAAATGTAAGTGTGTGAATTTGAAGCAGGGCGTTGCTGGAAGAAAAAAAAAGCAAGAATGGTTAAAAACAGACAGCAGCACAGAAGCCCACGCACAGCACTACAGTTAAATCAACAAATGCATACGCTGAAAACGCACTTGACGCTAACGAGGGTTCGTATGTGTCCCAATGGGGTGATTCTGGTCCGTTGCTGTGCAGGAAAGTTTGACATCAAGATGCTCACATGGAGGCAGAATCCCCGTTCTGCTGCAGCTAAGCTCCCTAAAAGATCCCTTTTGATCATTTTGTTTCCATTTAAATGGCTGAGTGGAGTCCCATTTGCTCGCTGCTTTCCTACAGCCCAACAGGCTCAATAAAAGCCAATGAGCTGATGAAAACAGGCAAACGGAGTGGTTCTCTTCTGCAAACAGCATATGGTTCGCTCAGTGTGGCTGCACATGGCAGCACTGCTTCAACTCGATTTGTTCCTCTGCAGCAAGTCGTCCTCTCACCATATGGGCAATCATGAAGTTTCCCACTCTCCAAGTTTCTTTTGTCAAGACTTTACAGGTTATTCAACTTAATTCAACTTAAAAGGTGAAACTATTATAAGTTGAATTACTGAAAGTAATGAGCTTTTGCATGATATTCAAATTTTTCGAGTTTTACCTGTGCTATCGCCTCCGTCAAGTATAAAATGCATATTGTGGCACTGTCTAAATACGATGCATGTAGCTGTTGGTCTTTCAGGAGATATCCCCTTCCCCAATGCAAAGTGAAATTCAAAAAATTCTTAGTTTGCGATGTTCCCGCTGACAGCGTGCGGGTGGTGGGATAGAATCAATAATTCCTGTAACTTGTGAGGTTTGCTGCACCTGTTCTTTGACCATGATGGTTCCTCAGTACATGAACGCATGCTTGGGTAGTGTGAAATTGGGGTTACGTGGATTGGATCTCCCTGAGTAAATTATATAAGTAATTTCCCCACTGACATTTACTCTTTCACAGTTTGAGACAGGTGTCTTTGCAAAGAGGAAGTTGAGCCAAATAGTCATCTTCTGTCTATTTGGGATTATTTGGGAAATGAAGCGAGAGCCAGGCAGTGATGAAAGAGTCACACATGTCTGTCTGTCCTTCACCAAGGCACATTATCAGTAAACATGATGGCAGCTAACTGAATGGATTCAGCTCAGTCCCTGACCAATTACACACAATGACCACTAGGTGGAGTGAAGATACAGACTGCAGTGTGAGGCTGTACCAATTACATTTAGTATTTTAGATTGGTGTGTGAATGCCTATTTAATACCTAATGTATTCCTTCTGCCTCCTCCAGCACACATTCCTGTTCAATTAAAGTTCATATCAAACGTATGAATGGTTCATGATACAGGGATCTGTGTAGTTACTGTGCTTCACATCCAAATCAAGGCTCATAAACATTTAAGTGTTGACGCATTTTACCACACATACATATAGAATGTGAGGCATTGGATAACTTAGTCATATTAGATTAGAAAACAAATTGCTTTGGATACAAATACCTAACTTTTTCCAGTGTTTAACTTGATAGATTTAGATTGAATGTTTTTCTGTATTTTCTTAGCCACACAATTTCATCTCCTCTTAAAATTTCAGAAAGATTGTTAAGATTACCTTCCTTTGCCCTCACTTTGAAGGTTATGCTGCCCTCGACAGGAGAAAATGAACTTGACACAGAAGAGATACAAATATATATTTTACTACAATAAAAAAACACTTAATGAGGATGACTAAAAAAGTAGACTTAAGAAGTGGTATATTGGGCATATGAAATAAACAAGGTTGTATAAAGAGGCTCAGACAATGACAGCGAAAAATGTACACACAATGCTTTGGAATGAAGTTCATAAATGACCAAATTTATGTGCTGAAGGTCATGAGATGAGGGAGGTTAGATGAGAACCCTTCTTTGACAATAATCACATGACTAGCAGACACATGGCCTCACAAGTACCTCTAGGAGTTTCATTTTATGTGAAGGGCATCCTAGTACAAATTAAACATTAAGCCAATTCGGAAAATAAGAAGTCTGACATTCTTTTGTCTAAAATTCACTAGTTGACAAAAGGAAATCTGCCACAGAATAAAAATGACTTGTCCTTGGCAACTCTTGTCAAATCATGTTTGGAATTTAAATTTGACCTCTTTATACCTTTTATATTTTTGGGTACAAGTTCTAAAGATTTTTTTTTATTTTTTAAGAAAACAAGATGTATAGCAGTAAAAACTAAACGACAGCATCTGGAAACTTATTACTTAAGAACCTCAGAGGTTTCTTCAGTAATATGTATGACAAGAAACTGCTGTCACTAACAGATCCCTCTGCATGCAAGAACATTGTGAAAGGCAGGATTCTCTGGATTTGTACATGTTTTTGAAATTTCTTTAGAGCATTCAAACAACGTTTTTTTCCACTGACATGATGGCATGAAACATATCTGCTGTAGGCAATGTACTCTAGGGTATTTTTGAACTAATTAACCATCTAAATCCTTGATGAGGCGACGTGCCTTATAGAAAATGTCTGCAAAGCACCTTTTTCATGGATATTAGAGATCCCGACACTGTACAGTTAGTCCTTGTCTGAGGATTCACTCGAGCTGGAAGATGCAGAAGGGGAAGAGGAGGATTCTTGTTTCTTCCTCTTCTCTCTCTTCTTCTGATGCTTCCCGTGTTCCTTTTTGTTCTTTTTGCTTTTCTTCTTCCGACTTTTCACTTTCTTCTTCTTCTTCTTCCCCCCTTCCTCCTCTGATGACGAGTGGGACCTGCTGCGTTTCTTTTTTTTCTTTGTGGTCTCATCACTTGATGAGTTAGATCTGGAGAATAGAACAAAACATTTATCAATTCATCACAAATGAACAACCAAGCATTAAAGTTATTGCTGGGCACGTTAACGTGTTATAAATGCGTTGACGTAGTAACAAATTAACGCCGACAATGATTTCATGCTTTAACTGCATTTTTTTTTGAGCATTGGGAAGCGCTTAGACATGATTTTCTCCAGCACTAATTAAAGTATAAAACAGTGTTGTACAGGGTGGGAGTGGATTGAAAGCAAAAGTGCAAGGTAGGAAAAATACCTTTTTCTTGACTTTCTGTCGCTGCTCTTCTTCAGTTTGTGTCGCCCTTTTCTCGCATCATTTTCATCATTACGGGAACCTGCAAACATTTGAAAACCGAATGGTCATAACATACATAAGCAAGTAGGTCCAGCTGTTTGAAAGTAACGTGAAAGCTCCAGAGGGTGTTTTTTTTTTTTACCTCTACTCCGGCCCAGCTTCTCATTGCTTCGGGCTGCAGGTGCTTCGTCCTCTTCACTTTCCTCGCTGCTGGTGCTGCTCACGTCCAGGACGATGTCTTTCTGTGGGTCGACCCTGACAAAGTTCCGGCACTCGAAGGTCAAGTGACCCGCTGAGAAAGAAAAAAATAGTCCAGGTCCAGTCCGGGAGGGCATGGATGGACCACAATGAACAATTTTATGGTTTTCATTTGGCAATTGAGATAATTGAAGATAATAATAGAGATTATTAGTCATAATACAAATAAAACCCTCCTTTAATAACTCAAATGTCGAAGCTGTACTTACGATATCCACATTTCTTGCACCCAGCTCGGATGTTGTCCTTATTAGGACCTAGAAGATGTTAACAAATACACGTGTGTTAGTGTTTGAAATAACAAATTGTCCACGAAGAAGCTAAATAGTGCGTACATTACCAAGCGAACACGTAGCTAAAGTGACTGGCTCTGTTATTTATTTCTTATGAGAGGGGGGGTGGGGGGCAACAAACGAAAACAGATTTAAGCTTTAAGAGCAGCTACGACTCTTTCTGACTTAACTTCGCAGTCACCTCGCTGCTTATGAATCGCCATGTAAACTGTTAAATAACGTTACACCGACTGTCATCTGTGTGTGTGAAGACAACACGTTGCGCTAACGTCAACGCTAGCGCCACTTTGTTCAGCCATGTCCCGACTCTTGTTCGCCATTATTATACTTCCGGGGCGAACGCCACGATTTATTAAACTGAGGACGTCGCATACCAACCTGGGGCGGCCATTGCGTTCTCCATGGCGACGCCGGAAAGGTGAACGTTATTAGAGCGCAAATCAACTAAAATATCCACCAGTCTTCACTCTAAAATAACGTCGGCCGAAAACATTTGTTGAACAAGCTACTCGTTTCGTCTTCTTCTTTTGTCCCTTCATTTGGCGACTTGCAAACTGAATTGCTGTCGTGTTGTCGCCCCCAAGTGGACTGGAGTCGGGAGCAACAGATTGCATTGGTTAAAGCTTTAAAGGACCTGTTAGTAGCCTCGCACAAAGCCAGTAGCGTTGAAGAGCTGCAAAAAAACAATGCAAATAGACAATACACAGTTAGGTAAGATCAAATGAACAAATCATCAAACACAATGTTTAGAACTTAAGATGTGATGAGAACTATTTATATAGTCTGGATTTTATTTACACAGTTATGCATAATGAACAGGCTTCTATCTAAACAACTAAGTGCAAGGGGCTTTAGCTAGCATGTATTACGTGTTTGGTCGTCAACGCTCACATATTCATTTGTTAGTATTATGACCGAGCCTGTGGTTCATTGGACAATATTAAAAACTTACGTTAAACTATTCTCGCAATAAAAACGATAACATAAGTTAATTTAATATGTGTGTAAACATGGTTGAGGAAACCGTTCGTTAAAATGAAATTTGGAATTGATTTGAAAATAATTTTAAAAATCTCTTAAGTTACTCTCCTAAAAATAACCATTTTCCAAAACAATATTTTCCTAACGCCTAATTGGTTTCCCAGTAAAGCCAGTTGTGGTTTTTGTCATTGTTAGTTGAGGGCAGGCAGCCATACCGACAAATGTTATTGTGGACAGATGTGTGGCCCTCATGCCCTTGTCATCATGTCTGAATTTGATGCACACAAACACACAGACGAACAAACAGACAATCTTGGTCTTTTTGATGACGTCTGTCTCAGTGACCTTTCTGCCAAATACTGTAATTAACTTGATTTATGATAAAAACGGACAGATTTAGCAGTCAGTGTAGCATAATCCGGTGAAGCCGCATAATAAGCTTCCCAACAGTTTAAAAGTTCCACACATGGGGACTTGTTTTGAAGCAGATGTAGAAGTATACCATCACAAAAAATGTAAATTGGAACTTTAGTGAACTGTAAACATTTTTGTTTTATCGTCACTCTTAAAAGTCTTTCTTGTTCCATATTTATTTTGCATGACTGAAGTGATGAAATTGTAGATCATTATTTGCAATAGCTTTTAAGACGTAATTCCACTGATATAGACGAGGACATTTTTCATAGTTTGTTCTGTTTGACAATGCTTGTCTCATTTGGTAAAAAAAAGTTATTTCAGTGTTTCAGTGTTTATTTTCCATCGTGACAGTATCTCATCTAAAAAACAGCATTAGCTATATCCAACTTGGCAAATCCTCTACCCAAGCAAATCATATCTGTGCTTTCTGTTAATAAACTATTAATTGTTTATCAATGAATGGTTCATTCGTAATAATAATAATACATTGATTCAAGTTAATTCCGTATTATGTGGTGTAGACATACTTTGAATTGACTTTTTTCCCCTTTATTATTTGCCTTTTCAACACTGACAGAACACATGTAGAAGAAAAAGAAAAGAAAGAAGAAAAAGCGATCAGCATTACTCTGTCCTCTCAAACAGGATAAATCATGTGAAATATTCAAGTGCACTTATCTTGTGCTATCGTGATCTTCCATTTCTCCCACTTGTCACGACATCGCTCCTCTTATTCTGTGAGTTAGCAGTTCCTTATCATACATTTGAGTCAGTCTTCCACCATCCTTCTTGTGATGGTGGTTCTATCTTGTGCCATATCTTTGCAAAAATCTTTTTTTATCTGCAGATACCTGTCTTCTCTGAACACAATATCTCCTGTCATATTTCCAAAGTAAGTAATTCACTTTTCAACCACTGGAAGGTGCAAAGACCAAGCGAGAGAGACACTTTGTTGGATGCAATAGGCTGTACTTACTTTGAAAGTACAGAGAATGAAGACAAATTGATACAATAACACATGTGCTTCCAGTTTCAAGCCCATGACGGGAAACTGCACAACACACACTCACCAGTTAAGTCAATAACTGCTTACATCTGTATTCTCTGCTATTCAAAAGTATAGATGAATATATCTGTGACGTATTTGGACACATAGAATAGACTGGGCCTTTAAGGAGGGCGTTATTAGAAGCTGCTGACAAGCTACTTCATTTCTGCACATCATAACAAGCTCCTTTACATGGATAAGACTCTGATAAAATGTTCCTCAGGGGCTATACTTAAGTTTATTCCTGACCCTGCCTTTAACAATACTGTTCTCCTTTTTGAAATCTGTTAAAGTCTAGAAAACAAAAAGGGTAATTTGTATAAATGTAATTATAGTTCTCCAGTAAAAAGAAAAACAATATTTAACATGCTGGAACATCTTTTAGTAAATATCGAAAACTTTTCTCGGACCTTCTAAGCATCATTGGTCATTACTCACTGCATTTAAGGAGTGGGATGGCACCCTCCATTTGCCGCTAGATATTTTTAACACTGCTCTCTGGCCATAACTGTGTGCGCTCCCACCTCAGCCATGGCCATGTTAAGAACTATACAGAAGCAAAAAAGTGAAGCTTCACACAACTCATTGCAAAATATCTGATGAAAAGTTGGTAATGAGTTTACAACCAAAAATGAAAGTAAAAGATTAACACAATCTTCACTTGATTTCACTTCACTGGTCAATTGATGAATTTCCTTGTCTGCCAGTATTGAATCTTTTTCAGAATCCAGTTTGTGCCACAAATAAACGTTGAATACGCAGCTTCAAACATTGGCCCCCACACAGAGTACTCTGGTGCATTGGACCTTTTTTGCCAGCATGAATGTTGCACGTTACCCCATCAAACACATTACCCCATCAAGGATTTAGAAGAATTGGGCAGCAGGATGTTTCGTTATAAGAAACGTTTTAGCAGCAAAAGAAAAAAGCAAAACGTTATTGAGCAAGATTTCAAAACTTTTTGTACTCACTAATTTACTGTCAATCAGTAAACCACGTTATATCAGAAGGGTGAAACAGATACTGCCAAAGTACATGTGTGTACAAACCGGTCATTCAATATGATTAACAGGATTAACTATAAAAACTGGTGGTCTCTTTTTCGCTCAAAGACAGAAGCCAACATAAAGAAGCTTCAGGAGGATGAGATTCACGTTTCCCGCCCACATACTACGTAGTTCTCTGACCTTTCAAATGCTAAACAGCCAAACTCGATAGCCCAGCTAAATAATCCCGTCTCAAAAGAGTAGACAAGTGGCTAAGTAAGTGGTTCTTTCAGCATTTAATTGTCTTCCTGAAACAACAACAACTCACTGGAAAAATGCCACTTACCAACCCCTTTCAAGACCTCAACCATCTTCCCTTCCCCCTATAAACCAAGAATTAACAGGACCAAATGGTCGGGGGTCCATCGCCCTGACCTGTGTGGTTATGAAGTCTTTTGAGCACCCTCCCTGCAGTGAGCGTACAGAGCCAACAGGCACAAAGCGGTCCACGCGGCCCTTCGCTTCGCCCTCCAGCCACCTGCACTGCAGGAACCTACGCCAGGATCTGTGCCTTTTGACTCTACAATCGCCGTCTCTGCTGCAGGACAAGCGCTCCCGTTCGTGCGTGCCTGACCACACCTGCAAGTGGATCGCAAACTTCCTGCCTGACTGTCCCACCAAAGCAGTATTTTTTATTCCCCCGCTGCTCTTCTCTTTGCACACCAACGCTACACCTCCAGTCAGCAGTCCGTCATTCTGTTGCAGCTCATTGGACTCATCCCCGGTGTGGACGAGCCCTTCCCACAGGACCATCTGTTATCCGGTAGCAGACTTAAATGACCGAGAGCTAAACACAAAAGACAAGGTAGATGGTTGTGGTATTCCGGACGAATGCAAATCCAAACGTCCCAAACAGCCAACACAGTGTGAAGGAATTAAACCTGCCAGCGAGGAGGGCGCACTTCACAAGGGCAGCCTGCAGCGTATCATTGGCTTTGCTGAGAGGGTAATTGGCTGCAATCTGCCGTTCTTACATGACCGGTTTGCCTCCAGGACCCCGAGGCGGACGCAAACTGTTTGAGTTCCTTCCCTCCGGCTATTTCTTCTCTACCCTTTGTATACACACCTCTCACTTTAACAAGCTCTGTATTTGTTGCTTTTTCATATGATATTGTACATCTGTATGTTTTATATTTTAAGATGATGTCTTTTACTGTTTATGGGTGAAGTCACTAAGAAACATTCCTTAACAATAAAAACATTCAACAGTTACAATAAAACCATAAAAATGCCCACTCGTAATGTTACTGCAGCAACAAACACGTGTTACATTTATTCTGGATCAAAGATGATTGACCTCTTCAACAAACATTTTTCTTAAATTTCTCACATGCACTTTCCCCAGATGGTGCAGTGTACTGCTCGGAATATTTCCACCCCATTCCTTATTGGTAATCCATGCAGCAGTGTGTGACCTGAATGCTTAAATTGTAAATGTAAATGTGTACTACCACGCCATCTAAATACAAGACGGCGTCCATCTAACAGCAGTTCTCCTTCCGCTACTGACATGCTCTGTCTGGTCAGCACCTGGCGGACACCAAGGGCGCCGTGGAGGATGGTTTTGGACGGAGGTCTGAGTAGCAAAATAAAATAAATAAAGTCTAAGTTTGACCTCAAGCGCCAGTCGTTGAGTCTCCCGACCTCACCACCTTACACAATGTTCCTCCCGCAAGCACAAGCATCATGCCTGGGTGGCCGTGTAGGAAAAAGGAAACACTTTTTGGCATATTTCAGAACAAAAAAAACTAAAACTGTGAGGAAGAAGAGCAAGACTCTGATTTCAGGATGTTCCACACTGATTGGTTTCCCTGTTTTATTGAAAAATGATCTTATTGGCCTTCATTTAATTTGACCAAAAGAGTAAGTGATCATTTCGCTGAGTATTTTTTGGCAACTTTCTTGTGTTTCTTCCTGGCCAAGGTCTTGCCAGGTTAACGAAAAAATCATCTGGAATTGATTTTATTTTTTTGGGTGGTTGCGCTGGGCTCCCTCACCACCTCTGTCCTTCCATCACCAATCTTTCCTCCGGCTCTCTCTTTCTCCCTTGCTGAACCTTTCAGTGCATGTTGGATTGCCTCTGCCTCTGTCCATTGTGTGTATTGATTAAATCAATTGTCTCTTGAATACAAATGCATTTCACTGTTTTCAAGGTTTCTGTTGTCCACACACTATTTAGGGGATCAGTGCAAATCTGTTGTATAGTCATGTCTTTGTAATGTATAATATCATCACACTTGTTTATTTCCTTGCTTTCCTGAAACCCTTTGTCTCCTTTTGACTCTTCTGAAACCAATTCAAACATTCCCTGCAGCAAACCACAAAGGCCAACTAACCCATGTGAGCTGATGACAGATATGTGTCCACAAAGGATTGATTCAATGCATTGTGGAGGATGAAGATGGATGAGTGTGAGGAGGGAAATGGGCCCGCTCTCTGATTTGATGGATATTTCTGACCCAAACTGGTACTGCTGGTGGTGAAGATATGTCCGTGCAAAAAGGGAGTTTACGCCTCCTTCTCTGCCTCAAACATAAGATGCACTCCAAAGCTACAAAATTGTAGTGGTGGAAGGAAAATAACCTTTTTTTTTCTTGACACCTTGACAGGTGGGAAACGTATGTACGTACGTACGTATAAAAGAAACAGGTTGTATTTATTCGGCATTTGGAGTCCCAAGAAAACAGGAGAGGCAGAAGAGGAGCAAGAAAAGCAAAGCGGGGAGAACTACAACAGCTTTAAATACTACAAACAGGGGAGGTTTTAGGGCTTAGGGGCAAGATAATATTGTTCAGTTAACTTCTCCTCGCTAGATGTGGCCACGCAGGTGAGTCAGAATGTTCTATTCATCATGTTGCTAAGAGATCGAGAAAACAGGCCTAGGATAGAAAACTAGCAACCCATAGCAAATATTTGATGTGGTCTCTGTGTGCCCATGAAAGCCTTTCTTCATGACATGATGTCAAATGCATTATATTCTTCAATGCAAAACTGGAGTTAAAAGTCTGGATATGAATTCACAGCAATTTAGTTTTTTACACGTCATAACCTTTACGTCTGAAGTCAGAAATAACAACACGCACACACACACAGTCTGTCTCCTACAAATGCAGACTTTTCTTTTCATTAGTCCTGCTCGCATGGTCTTTTTAATTCACTCTTTCATTATCTCACGCACATGTACACGTGCACACACAGCAAACTCCCATGCACACACAGCATATTTCCTTTATGAGTACAATAAAAAAATTAGGAGGCTCTCTTTTCAAAGCTATCAAATGTTTGATGTCAATGCAGCGATCTCTTGCCATAGCTGCTGTGAGCTCTTGAGCACCTTTGCAGTTCACTTGTAATGGTCCCCCAATTGAGTTGCATGTCAGTAGTAAAATCTTGTATGATCGGCCATCCAGCTGTTCACCAGTGCTTCACATAAAAAGGGGTTACATCATTTATGATACCTCTTTAAATTGAATTGAAGATATATTCCTCAAATGCCTTCTGGAGGTCACTCTTACAAATAGATCGCAGGCATCATTGCATTTTTCCACTAGTGCCGTCTCTGTTTTTATTCTCTTTAAGTTCTGGCAGTCCATCAGTCTCCTTCGGCGTTTTCTTCCCCCACTGGACGTCGGCCTCACTCCCTTTGTTTTGATACCATCTTAAGCATCTACAACTTTACATCTTTTGCCATCAATTTCCGTAACTTGATCCCCCACCACCTTTGTCATATAGGACATCTTTAAAAAGCCAGAGAAATGGATTTGACTCTTTCTTTGAAATTGTATGTGTGTGGTCTGGCACCACCCACACGAATATCCTCGCTTGGACTTGAGCCTAAACATTTCCCTCCATAAATTATAGTCTTGAAGCGAAAATCTGACTGATTACTGTAATTTACACAATCTATAGGTGAAAGGAGCCTGGCAGAGGGAATGGAAGCAGTGGGGCGTATAGCATTGGTAATTTACTTTTAGGAGAGTCTGAGTCAGGGGGCAGATGCATGGGGGGAGGGATTTGTGTAACTGTAAACTAGTATATATTTCTTTACCCTTTAAAAACCCTTTATGGTCTGTACATATCAGTCTTGCAGGGTCTTTCCCCCAGAAATAAACTTTTTCAAAAGAACTCCCAAGAAACTTGAACGTCTCCCTTTTCACTCTGTTGCCAATTGACAACTGGGATACGGGGATGATTTTCAGTATGGAACTCCAAGGCTCCAATACGTTGTGCTGAAACCCCCCAAATCCTCTCATGAGAGTTGGTCATTTGATCGTCAACGCCGTTTGTTATGTTCAGAAAGAGATGTGGATTTGAAGTAGGATTCAACCAATTAGATACGATGATCTCCACAAGCTTATGACTCTTTTCTCTTGTGCAAAAAAAAGAACCCTCAGCATGAATGTTGTCTCATACCAAAGTGAAATATTCACCATTTGAAAATACATATACTTCCATAATATGGAAGCCCATTTCCGCCACAAAAAAAAATAAAAAATGGGTTAGAAAGTCGAAATTATGACTTAAAAAGTCGAAATTATGACTTAAGATATGCGCATGCGCAGCTTCCAAAGGTCAAACGGTTTTCTAGCCACTGACGATGTGCAATTATTTGACAAGTACAAAAAACAGCCGTAAAGCCTCTAAGCTCCAGTAGCCGATGGCGTAAGGCATCCGTCCTGGATATGTTGTTATTTTGCTCGACATGGTTCGAATCCAGGTTGTGGCGATCTTTCATTAATATATATTTTCTTGAATTACTTTCTTAAATGTCTGTGATGCACGTCACTGTATGACCGTCTGAACATAAAATCCTCTTATGTCCAAATGTTTCGGTGGTTCCAGGCTGCAGCCTCGCGAAAAAAGTATCGATACACATGTTTGGAAGTGTTCCATGATACGCCACCAAACCAGTTGTCTTGGCTCACCCTGAACCAAAAGGTTTTCTTGCCACTGACGATGTGCCACTTTATAAGACGTATTGAAATCAGCAGCGGCACCGGACAGCTCGGTTGGCCGACGGCGTAGCGCCGCTGTCTTATAAAGTGTTTCTGTTTTGCTCGACTGCATGGGTCGAATCCAGGTTGCGGCGATCTTTTAATAAATGTATGTTCTTGTATGTTCTGTATTTCTTTATACGTGGCAGTGATGTAGTGCTCACTTATACAATCGTAATCGCTGCATTGGATATGGGATGCATTTTGAACATTTTCAGCAATATGTTTGCGAATGTGTGACGGATCAGGGGCCTGTTTCAGAAAGGAGGTTAAGTGAAAACTCTGAGTATGTTAACCCTGAAATGAGGGAAACTCTGAGTTTTCTGTTTCAGAATGGGAGGTATGTTAAACCTGAGAAAGCAGAGTAAGTCAAGCCTGTTTCAGAAAGAGAGGTAACTTATACTCAGAGTCAGTTACCATGGCAACTTACTCTGTGAACCTAACCTGGTCGGGAGCAGGTTTTCTTCGGGAAACCCCGAGTTTATTTCGTCTCCTCCCCTTTTTTAAAGAGGAAGTGGTATTTAATCACCTCATTCATTCTTTCGGTATTCATTCATTGCGCACATTTCAGTCACGCAGAGCGCATCAAATCAAGTGAATGAAATGGCATGTCCTTTTATGGACGATCCTGTGGATGAAGAGGCTGCATTAATCCGTAGGGAGTTGCATTTACGTCGGGAGAGGATTTTGAGACCCAGAGTGGATTTTTTGTCATATCCATATTCATTTTTATTTGAGCGGTACCGTTTTTCTTTACAGTCAATAAGATACATCCATAATCTCATCCATCCTTACATCAGAAACATCAGCCATCGCGGCCGTGCTCTAACATCCGAGCAGATGCTTTGCGTTGCATTACGTTTCTTTGCAAATGGTAGTTTTCTGTATAACATTGGGGATGCAGAACATATCAGTAAGGCTACTGTTTGCAGAGTTGTAAGGAAAGTGTGCCTCGCTCTTAAGCGCTTTCTCCAAATTTTTGTGCTGTTTCCTGGGCACAAACCCGTGAAAGCCATCAAAGAGGAGTTTCACAGGATTGCAGGTCAGTGATGTATAAATCGGTTTAAATGAGGCTAACCTGATAAATGACGTTCAGTTAAGAGCATATTGCTGCGACCCCTGGAAGTAAACTAATAATAGAATTCCTTTTAGGATTTCCGAATGTGGTTGGATGCATTGATGGCACACATATTCCCATCATTGCACCTTCCGAAAATGAAGCGGACTATGTCAACAGGAGGTCCATCCACAGTATTAATGTGCAAGATTGCACCTACATGAAAATTAAAATTAGGTTGAATAACACACTCTTCTTCCAGTTTCACTTCTGATATTATAACAGTTGGGCAAGTCACTTATATTACTAACTACAACTGGCTTCTTCAACAGTGTAATTAGATTAATGTAATAATGACTATCTCTAGAAAGTATTGGTCTACTTATTACTAATTACTTTCTAAATCCCATATCAACTTCAACCACTTGAACAATACAAGGAGAGACAAGAAACTGCACTTTTAATGCTTTCAAATAAACATTATACAATTGCATGAATTATTCTTGAAAAAATATATCTTTTAAAATTTGATGTTAAATCCACTATTGTTTTATACAGAATTGCTTTATAGTTTATGCAGCATTTAATGCAATTACATCAGATTTTACTTTAAATTACGGAATTAAATTACAGTTTTTAGATTACATAGAAATTAATTACACACAACACTGTATAACAGTAAATCAAATGTAAACTTACGCATTGACTCGAGCAGCTATTTTCTCCTAACTCTCTGTCCTTCGCCGCTGCAGCCGTGTTGCTTTTTTTTTAAAATATATGTTCGTACTCTCCATATGCTTGCATAAGCACATCCAGTTCTGCTGGTGAAAAATATGAAGACCTCTTTTTGTCTGGCGCTGTTGCCATGGTGACTCGTAATATCTGCGCTCCATTGATAATGGCTTTTTATAGTTGTGGTCCACGCGCTTAACTCAGAGTAGGTCAACTCAGAGTTGATTGAACTAACTCATTTCAGCTGTTCTGTAACCGAAAACTCAGAGTTTCCCATCTCAGGGTAAGTCAACTCAGAGTTCAAGTTTTAACTCAGAGTTGGTTGAACCTCCTTATTGAAACAGGCCCCAGGTGACCGAGGCAGACAACCTCTGCCGCTGTCGGGGCAAAACAAACACGCACGCGTAGCCAAACCAGTAGGTTCAAAAACCAGTAGCTATGTTGATGTTGCTGTAACGTCATCCCCCTTTGAGGAATACAGAAAACACATCGCTGATTACTAACAGTATTAATTTCCGTGTATGAATCAACATCACAAAGGATAGCGTATACATTGCAAAACCAGCGACGTTGTGACCGCGTCACGGAAGCTGCGCATGCGCATATCTTAAGTCATAATTTCGACTTTTTATCTCATAATTTCGACTTTTTAAGTCATAATTTCGACTTTCTTAAGTCATAATTTCGACTTTTTAAGTCATAATTTCGACTTTTTAAGTCATAATTTCGACTTTTTAAGTCATAATTTCGACTTTCTTAAGTCATAATTTCGACTTTCTAACCCTTCTTTTTTTTTTTTTTGTGGCGGAAATGGGCTTCCATACTTCCATGAGGCAATCGATATAATGGATTTCAAAATTACATTTTATTAACGGTTAATATCCATCTCCATTGTAGATTACAGTTATTCAGATATACAACAGCAAATTAGATTGAACGTATGACAGAGAAGCCAAAAGACAACAGTGTAAAGTTTCCTCTGCTCTGTCAGATCAACAGTCAACATCTGCTGCACTATAAATATCCCACTTTAATATACACTTGCTCTCCATCAGATGCCTGGGACATCTTTCATGCATAGCAGGTCACGTTTGAAATAAGTGTATAGCTGGGCATCATTTAATTCTGCAACAGTTGTTGTGTTTTTCTAAATTCCCAGGAGTTCCCTGGCTTCTCACAAGGATTCAAGCCTCCCGTGTAATCATCCAACAAAAGCTCAACCTGGATGATCCGCTCTGAGACCTTAAACAGCCACCAGGTGTTTACACTTGTTGTGCGTGGAACTAATTAGACTTTCCCAACACAAGATCAACTTTCTATCAAAAGCAAAAGAAAGAAAGACATGCCTCAACAAGGGTTCCTACTTTTTCACTCTGCTGCTGGAATTTCCAGTTCATGTGGTGTGGGCCGCATCATGTGAGGCCTCTTTACCCAGATCACTGCTATGATTTTATTGCAGGCTTGATTAGGCACATGTGACTAACTGCAAACCCCTGTTGGCAACGGGTGAGCGGTTGGCAAAAAAAGCAGAGGTCTTCCAGGGCTCTGAGTTGTAACGAGATTCCGCCTAACAAGTTCACGAAGCGAGACGGGTTCCTTGGGGATTTGATTCCTCTGGCGGTGTGGAACACAGTTGGCCCAACTCACTTCATTTCACACATTAACTGTTTGCGTAGAGGAGAGACATTTTCATTCCACAGGCGGTCTCCACTACCTCACAGAGAGAGAATGCTCCCCCTGCCTCCCTTCCCACAGAAGAACAAGCCAAGACGACTTGGTGAGGGAGGTAACATATTGGGGTCTTTTAAAAGCAAAAATTCAGTAGGGGGGGAAATGGAAATATGACCATTTTCCTGACATGAAAAGCAAAGCAGAACCATTCTCAATGATATTTCAAGATTAGGTAGCTTCCCCTTTCCCCCCCTTGGGCTGTTTTTCCAGGGGATGGGGTGAAAGAAATGGAAAAAGAGATTTGTGTCATGATGGATGCCAACACAAATTGGGAAGCCATTTCTTCTCTTCCTATTAAATACTGCTGGATAAAAAATACCCAGTATACACTGCCACATCAAAGAACCATTCGAATTTCTATCGTATGTAGTTCAGAGTCGGAGAGCCAGGAAAAAGAAGAACAGGCAAATTAGAGCAACCTTTTAAAACAACCAAGTGGGGGTAGTGCGTACTGAATCAAAGTGAGCAGAGGTGCTGTGATGGTAAAGAACTCTTGTGTGGTCTCAGCCTCTCTCTCTCTCTCTCTCTCTCTTTCTCTCCTGGCTCTCTCAAATGTTCTCGTCCCTCTTTTATTGCTCTAAGCCTATGAGCTGACTCGGGGCCCGTCCTCACTACACACCCAGTGGAGCTTTAAAAAGGCAGGGCCAGTGGTCTTAGCAGCCCCACTCACTCTGTGCCTCGGTGCCTCTTCGGGTGTCGGTGTGCTGTGCTGAAAGTCGGCTCTCTGTCAACCTCTCCAACCTCTCGGGTTGTTAGGATTAAAGATGCCAACGGCGAAATGCACGGCCAACCGTCACCTGCTCATCCTTCTGGGCCCCATGCTGTTGGCTGTCGGCCGGTCCGCTATGGAGAGCCAAGGTGAGGAGACGACTGACTTACTATTGCTGCCTGCGGTTGGGGTATTAGTGGCATTTTGTGGGCAGACAAATGGACGTGCAAGCAGGTAGCTTCAACCTTGGAAGGGGTGAGTGTGTGGGGACAGACTGTGGTTGAGCACTGTGCACTGTGTGGATGCATAGGAGCATCTGTTAGTATATTTTTGCCTGTCACTGCCTATTTATTTAAAATATGGGGTCGGCTGTTTGTCTTTCTTGTTGTTTTTGTGTGCGGCAAGAAAAAAAAGTTCCAACTTGAAGTCCTTCACTGTGGCTCCCAGTGGGCATGAATGAAAAGTGTCTTCATGGCCGTATTTGACATTTGGACAGCTCCAAATGTAACTTGTAACCCAACATTAAATATAATTCAAAGTTTTAGAAAAAGACCGAGACGCATGAGTGAGCAGGCACCCACACAAATGCTTGAATTCACTTGAGGCTTTTATGTACTGAAGTAGTACAGTTCCAGCCATGCAGAGACCAAGGTGCAAGATCTCCTTACGCATCCAGATTCCCCACATATCCATTTGTATTTGTGTTTCCACATAGCAGCACTGTATGAACTTGAAAGGGAACCAGCCTATTGGGATGCTCAGGCAAGAGCAACACTGGATGCTGCCCTCAAACTCCGCCCTCGGGAGCACCAAGCCAAGAACCTCATCTTGTTCGTCGGCGACGGTAGGTTAATGCTGTCATTATCTATTCCAGCAAACATTCGACATGGACCTAGGTGTGATGTAAATCGGAAAGAAAATAGGCTTTCTTCTTACAGCGTCAATGACAAATACAGCTCAATATTCCATGCATGACAGTGCTCAAGCGTCCAGTGTTTAATGTGCACAGAATGGAAAGAGGGAAAGTCGTTTGGAGAGCGGACTGTGAGTGACTGGTGGTGCAGGTGTGAATGTAGATTTGTGGGAGTTGGTTGTAGAAACACTTTGGACAGCTAGTCTATTAATCGAATGCTTAAAATGGATTAGTGAATCAGGTAGCAAATACATTAAGCACAGGGATCTGGTTGAACGAACACTTCGTTTTTTTATGAGCGCATTTTCTTCCACACAATATTAACGAAGCTAGAGCTTGTAGTTTTAAATTTCATGTCTTGCATTCATTTCTTGCTAACTTTCTTAGCCTTTTTTAACACTGCTTATGAGCAGAATAGTGTGAAACCGACTGTATGATGCGAGTGTCGCCACATGGGTGCTTGTGCATCCGCATCCTCACATTATTCAATCAAAATGTCAACCCATCCCTGTTATAACCCATAACACATTGTGCCACAGAGTTAGTGCTCAGCACCTTCATGGTGTATATTAAAGGTATATTAGACAGGAATCCCATGTCCAGTCACATTTTTGACCCACTAGAAGTTTGTGGTTTCGATCTCTTTACTTTGTATTGTGGTCGGGCCTTTCTGGGCCTTGGCAAAGAGCCTTTAGGCTCCACATGGAGGTGTAATCCCTAGCAAATAACAGTGTGCAGGGTCTGCATCACTGTGTATTCCCCTGCTGCTACCGTGCCTCTGCTGTGTACAGAGCAGCTCTGTATACCGAGCCAAACGCACACAAACAAAGAGGACAGGATGAAGCTTGCGGCTGAATTTCTATTTTTCATTTTATTTCTTTGATTCACTGCTTTGTCCCAGTTAACTCCGATCCTTCCCCTCATTTACTCTACAGCTTGCTAGACCATCTCATTCACTTGCTCATTTGAGTGTTTTCTGTTTCAAAAGTAACCGTATTCAACTCAACCTGGCATTCAGGGCAATCAGTGACTGTAAACTGTGAATTGTTTCCAGTTGTCGAAACTTTCCATCCGGACTGGATTTGATTCATAATTCATAATTCTTCACAGTAATTGTCCTGGGTGTGGTAAATTTACAGCTGGTGAGGCACATATATTTTTTTGAAAATGGAGCTGGTTAACCGAACATATATTGGAGCGTCTTCCTGTGAACCCCTAGAATGTCTGCTTTAAATCAGATGTCATAGTCATGTTTCTGGGTGGTCTGGGCTGAGGTTTCTGTGTGCATCCCTCCAGTAATGCCCAGAGCATGTTCTGGGCTTCATGACTATGATGTCAAGGGAGATTGCGCAACTGTGCCATGGGCTTCGGAAAGTATGTTTTTCAAAGTCAGGAGTGAACTACAATACTGGACCACAGTAAGAGATAAAACAGGTCGCATAATTGTTTAGAAAATCAATGTTGACAGATTTTGACATAGTAGCCAAACTGTTAGAAGACATGTTTGACCAATAGTTGTCTGATTACATGCCCGCAAGAGTCGGTCTCTGTCATGAGTTTGTTTGAAAGTTTAGTTCTCCTACAAAACAAGTGCCTTAAATGCTCTATCCATAAGTGGATACATTATTGTTGTTCCTTCAATCAGTCTGACACATTTACAAATATTGCATCTGGATTTTAAAAAAAATTTCACAGCAGGACCGTGTTTTTGGCTTCGTCAGTTTCTACAAGATCCCATTCAAAATGTCAGTGGACTGAGATGGCGAAGCTGAAGAGCCATATAGATGGGGCCTATCAGTGACATTGCCTGTAAATCATTGTCTCCCATGCAGGAATGGGTGTGTCCACAGTGTCGGCAGCTCGAATCCTGCGAGGTCAGATGGAAGGCAGATCGGGGGAGGAGACAATGCTCGCCATGGACACCTTCCCGTATGTGGCCCTGTCAAAGGTGACATTACGACACATCAGGCTGATCCAATTCAATAAAGATTGTAGTTAAATAGTGCGTCTACTGCGATATGATTTGAAGGAGCAAATGTGAGTTAAGCTGCAAAGTCAGTAAAATGTGACACATTGAGAGAGAGAAAAAAAGAGTGATGTGTGACTAATGAATGGTGGGTCAGGGGCTGTGTGCGTGTGTATGTGTGTGGTTGTGTGTCCATTTTATACATGCTTTTGACCTTTAAAGCGTTGCGGCTTGCTTCGTGCCATCCCGCTCCAAACTAAATCATCAAAACTTGTGTAAAGGCATTTGGTTAAAAACAACACTTTACCTGAAAATGCTGACATAGTGGTAGAGACAGGTTTGAATCAGCTTCAGGGCCAAGTATGATCCCTAAATTATTATGGCTTATAAGTAAGTGATAGTTTGAGTGAGTCTGAGTATTGAGCGTGTCTCTGGGGTCTAACCTGTAGTATCAAAAATGGAGACACTACTTGAGACACATGATTATTTCTGTCATTTCCAATCAAGGTGTTTGTGTTTGTACTCCACAGACCTACAGCGTGGATAAGCAGGTAGCAGACAGCGCCAGCACTGCCACAGCCTACCACTGCGGGGTGAAGGCCAACGCCAAGACAGTGGGGCTCAGCGCTAACGCAGTGGCCTACGAGTGCAACACCACCTTTGGCAATGAGGTCTTCTCGGTTCTACGACGTGCTAAAGCTCAAGGTAAAGACAACCGTTGGCCCCCGGCTGAGAATGCTGGGTGTGGCGTGTGCTAGAAAGGGCAACTGGTCTGAATTGCATTCTTATCTCAAGATATGCAATGACTATATTGGCATTAAATAACATGCAATCAATACATTTACTTGAGCGGCAGTAGCTAAAGTTCAATGTTCAGAATACGTGTACTTAAAAGATTAATACATTAATAAAGATTAATGATTGGTTTTGTGAATGATTTTACACTTTAATGTCCACCATTAGAAAGATTAGAAAGACCCGCTGTATTTACGTGTGCTATGCATTATTTGTTCTATGATCTGCATTCATATTAATACTGGAGTAAAAAGTCTATCGAGTTTAAATTACACAACTTTTTTGTTTTTAAAGTTCAACTTCAAAGGGTGGTACCGATAACACAAAGTTATATGTAAGAAAACGTTTTGAATGAATGTATTAAATGTATTTCTAATTTTCACACATTCATCTCCGTAAAAATAAGCCTTGCTAGTGAAATAAAAGTCGTACAGTTAACTTGAAGCTCTCTCACCTCTTTTAGATGGCTTCAGTAGATTAAGAGGAAGGTTTGCACTTAACATGAACCACTCGTTGATTTTTTTGTAGTGAGCTTGCAAATTAGCTTTCACGTTGTGCGTGATTGCCTTTACAGTTTTGCCTCTGATTGAAGTGTCTCTCTGCCTTGTCCAGGTAAATCAGTCGGTGTAGTGACCACCACCCGTGTCCAGCACGCCTCTCCAGCCGCTGCGTACGCGCACTCCGTCAGCCGCAGTTGGTACAGCGACGCAGATCTTCCCTCCAGCGCCCAGCAGCAGGGCTGCGTCGACATAGCAACCCAACTGGTTACCAATGTTGATATTGATGTATGTGAGAACAACACCGTCAAGCCAAACAATGACATGAGTATTCACGCATGAAAAATAGGGTGAAAGAACTTCAATTCTTGGTAGTTTAGTTTCAGTCAACAGTTTTGTGAAAACCATCTCCAAAGATCAGCATAAGCCACTAAACATAATGATCCCATTTTTAAGGTGATTCTGGGGGGAGGGAGGATGTACATGACGCCGAAAGGAACTCCAGACCCGGAGTACCCCACCTCCAACTCTCGCAAAGGGGACCGCAAAGACAAAAAGAACCTCATTGACGTGTGGCTGAAGGCTAAACCAGTGGGTTTCATTTACAGTGATTTCTGATATTTCAAAAATATTAAGCATTGATTCAAAGATTGAAGTGTATTCTGGTTTGAAATTTCAGAACAAGAAATCTCACTATGTTTGGCACAGGAAGGAGTTTGATGAGATTAATGTTAAAGCTACTGACCGGCTAATGGGTGAGTATCAACACAGGTAGCAAAAGAATCACAATATACAACAACATAGGCACACTATGTACATTAACACACAATATGCTAGCTGTTGACAGGTGAGCTTCTTTTCGTTTCAGAAACCATCTCAATGGCTTAGAAACAAGAGGAAAATAGTGATAATGTGGGATTGATTTGCGAATACAATTTTTTTATCTTTATGAATGTACAAATGAGCGGCTAACCCATTTTCCCAAACTGTTCTTTAAATGCGGTAATACCACTGTACGTTCTATTTTAATTCTGTAATGCCTAAGAAATCCTTCTTTTGGTTGGTTCCAGGTCTGTTTGAGCCAAAGGACATGAGATTTGAAGTTTTCCGGAACAGAACGCGAGACCCCTCCATTGTGGAGATGACAGAGAAAGCCATACAAATCCTCAGCAAGAATCCAAAAGGATACTTTCTGTTTGTTGAAGATGAGTACTGCATGAAACGTCCTCTAACATAAACTCTCATAAAGCTCGTCATCCTTTCAGCCACTTTTAGAATGAGTCCAGTGTAGTGCGAGTGAGATGTTTCGAGGCAGGTCTAATTCCCTTGTTTTGTTCTCTTGTGTTACGAGGGAGAATAGATCATGGCCACCATAGTGGCATTGCCAAATTAGCACTGACAGAAGCTGTGATGTTTGACCGAGCCATTCAGCGTGCTGCGCAGCTAACAAGGGAGTATGACACCCTCACCGTGGTTACTGCCGACCACTCCCACGTCTTCACATTTGGCGGTAACACACCTCGAGGGAATCCCATTTTCGGTATGGTTCAAATGAAGAATTGTAATCAGATACAAACTGTCATCAAATATATAAATTTTTCTAAAATTACAGATTTTATACATTCATATATATATTGAGGATGTAACGCAATATTTGATATTGTGATTACGTATTTTGCAACTTTTGTATTTGTCTCTTAAAGTACGTCTGAGTCTGCGAGATTTTTAAGCCAAATATGTGAAAAGATACCTCAACCCCTTCTGCCATTTTTTGTCCTTAAGGTCTGGCACCAAAGAAAGCTGATGACAAACTGCCTTTCACCAGTCTCCTGTACGCCAACGGCCCCGGCTACGTCCATATAAACGGAACCAGAGGCAACATCACAATGGTGGATTACTGTAAGCACAGACTAATACATTTCAGATGTTTCACTCGTCCGGGTGTACAGACAGAGTAAGCCAATGTGGTTACGGCTGACTCACGCCTGTGTTTTGCTCTGGAAAGCAAATATGAAACATGACGTCCATGGCGTTGTCGTCCTCTGTTCTGTTCTCAGCGCAGACCGCTATTTAGTAAACATAACTGTACTTAAAAAATAGATGTTAGTATTTATTTTTGGTCGGCAGCAAAGATCCAGTTCCTCCGCCTCTGGTTCTGCACCATTGGCTTTAATGTTTGCATGAGTGTGTCTACTGGAAAGTCAAAAAACACTACTGCCCAGGGTTGAAGTACCTTTTAAAACCCCAAATCTTGTCCTTTTTAAATGGACCAGAGGTTATGTTTTTTTGGCATCTTGGGTACACAAGCATTTAAAAGAAAGGGATTTCATTACGTATTTCTGTGAATAAATATGAAGGATTATAAGTCAGCATCCATACTCCGATAAAGACAATGTTAGTTAGTTAGTTACTGTAGTTATTTTGTCCACAATATGGATTTAAAAGTGTTAAAAATGTTTCAACGTGGATGATATATGACCCAGTCAAAGTGAGACATCATGGTTAATTTATATTGACATAGTCTATAACATCATCTGTTTTATATTGGCGGTTTATGGTCCAAGCAGAGAGTTTCCTAAAAGTGTTTATTTACATTCTACAACCCACACGTATCTGTGCAGATGATGAGGAGTACATGCAGCAGGCGGCTGTCCCGCTGGATGTTGAGACGCACGGCGGGGAGGATGTGGCCATCTACGCCAAAGGCCCGATGGCTCACCTCATTCATGGGGTAAAAGAGCAGAACTACGTGGCACATGTCATGGCCTATGCCGCCTGCTTGGAGCCCTACAAGAACTGCCCTCCTCACCCCCACAGCCACACCTCAAGCGGGTGTGTGAACCCTACATCGAGCCTTCTGGTTGGCCTACTTAGCTTCCTCTGGTTACTCAGATGACCCCTAACACACACACACACACACACACAAACACGAATACTTTGTATGCATATAGCAATACAGACACTTGATGGATTTAAAATGCATTCAGTACATATACACACAATCTTTTTATTTACACAGGCTGATCATTCAGAATGCAGGGACAGACAAATACAGTTAGCAACCAAGAGTGAATCCAAAGTGCAGACTTCAGCATGTTTGTAGTATTCAAATACAAACTCACAAAGAGTCAGGCATTGCAGGCTGCAACATCAACAAATATGCAATATAATACGGAACGTGACTACTAACTTGCACTATTTCTTTTAATAGCTTGATTTGTACTCTTCTTATTTTTTGAATTTATTCTTTGTGGGCACTGTCGTTGCTCAAAAGCTAGTTAAAATGAACTAGGAGCAGTAATTTACTATTTCCATGCAGTATTATGTGAGGCTTTACCTAGAATAACTTGAAACAAACAGACCAACGGCTCACTGTTGAGCTTGTGGACATTTAGACACACAGCTGCTGACGCACACGATCGTCATTGTCCGCGTGGAATAAATAATTATATGATGGCGAGAGAAACCTGAACTACAAGCCACCATGCCGTACCAAGCTGCCACACCAAAAGACCTTACAAGAACTCATGAAGAGACTGTACCGCTTTAAGGAGTGAAAGATATGTAACAATTATTTCTTTTTTAATCATGTTTGTATCTTCACCTCGTTGGTTCCAAATAGTTCATCTGTTCTCTTTCAGACTTGATATATAATCTATTTAGATTGTACATGAATGTATTTGTTTCAATGTCTTTTTATACTGTTTTCTAAATGTTACTTAAATAAGGATACAAAAAAGAAACGTTTTTTTTTTTAGTCCTTTCTTCAATTTGACATATTGCCAAAACATCCATAAAGGAACATGAACATTTAATGAAAAGCAATTGGGGGTCCATGGCATCAACAGAATAGAGCAATAAACAGGAGAGTTTAGTGCATTCCTGCATTAATTCATACACTTCAATCTCACTGCTCCCACAAAAGTCATTAAATATGACTCTTTTCTTTGCTCTCCACATACTGTAAATACTGTTAAATACTTACAAATAAACAAGAAAAACATTTCAAAAACACAAAAAAGTCAAACCTGTATATTAACATATAGTATATACAATATATATATATTGTGTCTGGTGGTTTTGGTGTCCAGTGCCCTATAGCGTCTACCAGAGGAGAGGAGACTGTCGTACCACTCTACTGCACAGTGCTACGGTTCAACACACTTCTGCACAGCGACTCACATCAATTCATTCAAAACCGCAAGATGAACAGAAAACATTGGGCACGTCATCACCTCGGCTGCCCATCTCTGAATCATTAAGCCGTGGTCACTGAAGCTAAAGCGCTTATCCGTACCATCACTACTGAAAGCGTGCTTTGAAGTTATTTACTCCACCTAGACAATAAACCGCTCCATGTCTTCTCACATTATACCGTCCTCTCTCAAACCTGCGTTTTCGTAGCAAAGGTCTTGCCAAAAGTTGTCAACCTCCAGCTACAGGGAGACTCCACTGGTTGCAGAGAGAAGTCTGAAATGACCCTGCTTACTAGTTGATGTATAACCTTATGAAAACATTGTAAACAGAGTTAATGGTCACAGTGGTTAAATTCAAGTGTTGCTAAATTCAGTGCGATTCATTTTGCATGTTATGACCCTAGAAATGTACTAACACAGCAAGGTATACTCTAAGGCGGGACCGCTAGTGTTTGACCAGTGCTAACCTCACCTAAACCAATAAACAGATAAATAGATAGCTGGATAATTAGAACACAGTGTCGATAAACAATTATGAAACGTCGTGTCCGTTTCCCTGTTGCAGGCTGAGAGGCTCCTCTGTGTACCCTTTGCTCCCTGCTGACAGCTATAAAGAAAAAGCCCTTCTGTGCCTTTTTTGAACTTTCCGTCTCACCATGGCCAACACACGTGAACTCCTTTTTGCTGGATTATTGATTCTTATTACAGTGCAGTTGACTTTGTCCATTTCAGGTAAGAACTATACACACTTCTGCTGTTAGACAAAAATGACCTGTCTGCATATTTAAATGTTATGTTATACTTATACAACTGGATTTCAAGGACAAGGACATGCCTGTTTAGGGAATCAGAAATCAGGAAACATTTACTACCAAAATATGTCAGACACACATGGAATTTAACTTGGCGGTTGGCGCATAACAGCAGACAGTTAGAAAATGTACAACAGGACTAAATAATAAAATAAAATATAATGCTAAGAGTTAGTATGTAAGGCTAAACAACTGTTAGTGTGGCGGGAGGTCTTGGTCCTCATGGACCTCAGCCAGGTTCTGTCTGGGGTGAGAGGGGTAGGCTACAATCAGCTCGCTTCAGAGTCCTGGAAGCGAATAAGTCCTGGAGAGACGGCAGATTGCAGCAGCAAGTACATGAACAGTGTAAAAAGTTATAGAGGCGAAATAGTGACTTGTTCCAGTCATTTCATATATAACAGTGTGTCTTTAGAAAGCAATGACTGAGCAAGGTCACATAATCAGCCTAAGTTTTTTACTGCCATTCACTTTAATGGTATCTTGTCCTCTATGATTATTCCAGCATCATTAGAAAAAAGTCAATGTTATTTATGACTTTGTATTTCTTTTTTTCTAATGGATTTGATGTCTATACACATGCAATACAAGACAAAACAAAAGTTAAATAGAAATCACCTGGTGGGCAGATATTTAATCAAGCCACTTCTGATTGCGTATAACATTGTGTGATCTTTCCTGTGATCTAGAGGAGGAGCTGCATGCCAGCTACTGGAACAACAAGGCAAGACAGACCCTTCACACTGCTCTGAATGTTCAGCGGAGTCTTAAACAAGCCAAGAACGTCATCCTCTTCCTGGGGGATGGTGAGTCTTTCTTCAGCATCAAAGCGACATCTTTAATTTAACATTTTGTTTATTGAGGCAAATTTATGGTTACTGCCTTCTGCCTTCGCCAGAATCCAACGGTTGATAACAGCATGTTTAAGATTGTATCAGTCTTTTGGATTGATCATTAACATTTAATAACCCCATAAGTGACAATTTGACCTTTAGCAAATGACACTATTAAGAATCTATGCAGATCTGTGGTGAAATACGGTACATTTTAGATTTTCAAAGAAACGTTTAATCCAATGATCACCATAACACCATAATGACCTCCTAAAATAATATAGACCACAAGAAAAATAATTAGCTTTTTTGGCATATGTAGTTCATAACATTTAATGCAGAAAGGAATTAATACATTATTAATGGTTGCATCTGGATTGTTTATTTGCAGTATTAGTTGAAAAGATTCCCGAAGCTCTGACAAATGTTTTGTTTTTAAGAAAATTAATAAATAATATAATCAGGTTAGTAAAGGCAAAAGAATTTGCATTTGCTTTGTATTGTCTCCACTACTTGAGGTTGTAAATAACTCAGATGTCTGTCATCACCTTTAAAAGTCTCCAGTTAGCTGAGCGTCAAGGCTTCATGGGGCACAATGGCGACCCTGTACCTGCCTGGCAGTTTTATCATAAACTCAAGTGTGTCTCTATTTGATTCCAGGTATGGGACTACCGACAGTGACTGCTGCCAGGATCCTCAAAGGCCAGTTGGCAGGGAAATCCGGGGAGGAGACCAGTCTGGTTATGGATACCTTTCCTCACGTGGCCTTGTCTAAGGTCAGCCCACTCTCTCTGACACATTCAGACTGCTGTGTAAAGGCAGGATAACATGCATGTACTCGTGTTGAACATATCAGGAAATAATCAAACATGCCGACTCAGTATTATTAAGGGAATTTGCTCATGTAAAGGAGATAAAGTTTTATCCAGCTATTAACAGAATGCAGAAGTCAGTTTGGCACAAATGAGAAATCAATAAACTGACCTCAAATCAAACCACATTAACAAGCCAAACAAATGTTTTCCTCTTTTGCTGAATGTGAAGAACGATCTTAGTTTGAATATAAAGAGGCTGTATTTTGAGTTTGGTAAGGCTATCAACATAATTGTGATGCAGCCTTTCAGCAGCCCTTCATCATCCTTCACACTCTTGGCCTGTAATACAATTTCATCAAAATTCATCACATGCCAAGGAATCCTGTAATGCACACTGTGTGTCAGCATGAACAAAATGAATAAAATGTGTCTTCAATGCGACTTTGAAACCACTGAATTAAGTTTAGGCAGGTAAAATAAGGACAAAAAAACACAATAAGTGCACTGCTTGTATAAGTCTTGATAAGCGCCTGAGATGATAAATACTCTAGCAAAAAACAATTTACGTGAATATCTTTTGTCCCTTCAGACGTACAATGTGGACCAGCAGATGCCAGACAGCGCTGGCACAGCCACAGCTTATTTGTGTGGTGTGAAGGCCAATTACGGAACCTTGGGTGTAACTGCCGCCACCCCGAGGAGCAACTGTGGGGCCACCTTTGGGAACGAAGTCGAATCGGTTTTGAGCCGCGCTAAGAAAGCAGGTAGGATCAGCTTCACACAGCTTTGCTTTACTACACTGGTTTCATGCTCTCATCCTGGCAAGATGAGTCCCTGCTTACGTGTTCTTCACTACACCGATCAGTATTACTCTGTACATACGTTCTTGCTACTACAAGAACGTACTGTGTGGGTTAGGGTTAAAAAATGCAATGTAAGTTGCTTTGGATGAAAGCATCAGCAAAATGACATGTAATGTAGGCTATTGTGGCTTGATCTTTTTTAGATAACATCTCATAACCGTATATGTATCCATGTCAATATATATATATATATATATATATATATATATATATACACGGTGTAAACAAATATTGACCACACTTGCTGTATGTGTTACAGGAAAGTCTGTGGGAATTGTGACTACAACCAGAGTGCAGCACGCCTCTCCTGGTGCAAACTACGCTCACACTGCCAACCGGGACTGGTATTCTGACTCCGACCTCCCCCCTGAGGCATTGCAAAATGGCTGCCGGGACATTGCTTTCCAGCTGGTTAATAACACCGAGATAAATGTAAGTCTTAATATGAAGGTAATTCTATAAGCTATCGAGAGCAGTGATTCAATACAACATCTATTACTGGGCATATATGCATGTACAACTCTCTAGTAATAAAGTAACACCTGTCAGATGAGCCAAGAAAAAAAGTTAGTCTAGTTTTGTGGATTTACTAATTCTGGGTTTTCTATGCACTGACATTTTCTTTTGTTGGAAAAGTTAAACCAATAAGTCTAGACCAATCCATATAAAGTAAAAACGTGAAATGTTAACATTTGATTTGATGAATACCTTGCAATAAAATGAATGAGCATAACAATGGTTACGTGAATCTGCTAAAAGCTTAAAATACATGAAATATATAACTGTCACTGTGTCCTTTGATTGAAGGTCATTCTTGGTGGAGGTCGTGAGTACATGTTTTCAAAGACCACTAGTGACCCTGAGTATCCAACTAGAACAGGAGCCAGAAATGATGGGCTAAATCTTGTTGAAGAGTGGTTAAGGACAAAAAAGGTAAATGGTCACTCTGGCTGCTGTTACATTTTTTTATGAGTTGTATGAAAGGAGTTTCCTCCCAAAAAAAACACTTCCAAAAACTTCCAACTCATGTTTTTTCTTGTGTTTCATTACCTACAGAACGCCCGATATGTGTGGAACAAAGCAGATTTTGATGCTGTCAACCCTTCCAACACAGACTTCTTAATGGGTAAGAAAGCTTTTTCATTCCCCATTCTGTCATCAATTAATGATTCAAGACACTTCTAAGTACTTTAGAGTGCGCTCAATTTTCTTGCACAAATTGGTTTGATTAAACAGTATTTTGAGTAAAAATTAGATTATCTTCATTTTTATAATCTCATTTTTTTTGCAATGTTTCAGAAAAACTCCAAGAATGTGTTTCTCAGTTCTTTGAACTTGTTTTTTCTGGAATCAGGTCTCTTTGAGCCCAAAGACTGCCGTTACGAGTTGGAACGTGATCCATCCATGGACCCTTCTCTTACAGAGATGATGGAGAAAGCAATTCATATTCTCAGCAAGAACCCAAAGGGATTTTACCTTTTTGTAGAAGATAAGTCTTGTTGTTTTCTCTACATATTTCCCAGGCAGCAAAACACTGCTTAGTCTAGAACATGTCAATGTAACTGTCTCTGTCACACCATGGATGAACTTTTAAAAGTCAAACACTCTATAAAGATCAAAACAATCTAAAACCTCCCTTACCAATCAAATAAAATATATATGTATATTGGGTGCTTTCTTTTGGACTGCAAGCGGAAGAATCGACCATGCTCACCACGGAGGTATCGCCAAAAAAGCACTCTATGAGACTGTGGAGTTTGACCGGGCCATCGGGCGCGCAGCTGAACTCACCAGTGAGCTTGACACCCTGACTGTGGTCACTGCAGACCACTCCCACGTCTTTGCCTTCGGAGGGAATTCTGCAAGGGGAAACCCTGTTTTAGGTAAAATTCCCTCTTAGAATTTGACTCGCGATCTGAGCCGGAGGAGATCTGATGATTGAGCAACAATCAGACAATCGTAGATAACAAGTTGTCCTGTGAATTACAGGGGTTTCCAGGTCAAAAGCTAACGACAAAAAGAACTTCACCACTGCTGTGTATGGAAATGGACCAGGATACCGGAATGGAACTCGCCCTGATATGAATGAGGACATTTCATGTAAGTGAGACAAAGTTATTTAGCAGCTCCATCTTGTGGTGTCATAGCATAACTATTTTATTATCTTGTAGCCTCACAGCATCTATGGTGTCACCTATTGTAGAGTCTGTTGTGCTAGAAAACTACCATAATGCTCCTTTTGTCTTTCTCTTTCTCAGCGGGTAATGATTACCTTCAGCAGGCTCCTGTGCCTCTGGACTCAGAGACCCATGGCATAGAAGATGTAGCCATCTTTGCCAAAGGTCCCATGTCACATCTTTTCCACGGTGTCCATGAGCAGAACTACATTGCCCACGTTACTGCTTATGCTGCTTGCCTGGAGCCCTACGAGAACTGTGATCTGCCCCCACCCAGCCGAGCTGGAGCCATCCACCCCAGCCTCCTGCTCCTTCTGATGGGATTCCTTCTCCTCTCCCTCTCTTTGCTGGATTAGTCCTGACCTTTCAAATAGCATGTGCAATGTGATTATTAAATTAGAAGAATTTTTTTTTATTGACATTGTATATTCTGTGTATTTTTATAGTGGCACAATTTTGAGATAACATACCCTTCAAGTGATTTATTCTTTTTCCGTTAACCTTGTCAATCAACCACAATTTTGCTGTTATATAATGGTAAAGCTTTTAATTAATTGGTAATTTAATGATTTGGCAATGGATTGGGCCTTCCTATATTCTTCCAAAAGCTTGACAGAGTCATTGCCATGCAATGATATCCTCAACGAAAAAGTATATTGTAATAGGTTAGTATTATATATCTGTCACCTTCTATTAGTATGCAAATGATTTATTTTGAGGTAGTTTGTCAGTATCTTATTGCTGCAAATATCTTCATACATAAGTATGCACTCAACACGCAAGACACAGCTTTTATTGTGATGATAATACAAACTAAAACAACAAGTATGTATTTGCATTAAAACTGTTGAGTGAGCAAAACAACTGCAGTATGTAATTTATTACTACGAATGAAAAATTCTGAGATTTCTGATGGAAAACATTTTACATAACATTATGATCCGTAGTAGCTAATCTTATTAAGAAAAAAATGATTCCAACATTAGGTCGAAATAAATAATAAGTATCAAAGACTCTGATAAGTGGAAAAAACGTGACATGCCAGCATTGTCCAATCAGAGAAAGCAAGGGGCGGGACTTCCGCTTGATGCCAGAAATAAGGAGGGCTTGAAAACTTGGAGGGAATTTCAATAAAAACATTCGTCTTTTCCTCCAATAGCTAAAAATACTTGATAAACAATCGGTCTTTAGAGTTAGGAAACAACAGGAGTCCATCTCTAATCTGGTTAAGACGCACAACTAAAGATAAAACACAATGGCCGTTGGCTGACTGCGTTTTCAAACGCCATTATCTGAACGTTAGTTGACCGACTATGTTTCTGTTAGCTCTCGTCGTAGCATGCGCAGCTAATCTCGGTTAAAAAGTAAAACCCAGCGCTCGACTCGGCGATGGTCCAACACGAAATGTGCTGACACTCGACCCCAGAACATTGACACCGCGATACTGGTTTTGGTCATGGATCGAAAGAAGAGTAGGCTCGAGAGTCAGCTGTGTGAAGCGGTGAACGACGGGGACCCGAGGTGATCTCTTTGTGTTTGTTAGGACCTCCCTGTTGTTGATCTTACGCACATGTGTTTACGTAGCGTTATAACCATCTGACATGACTTTAACGTCATCCTAGTTCATTTCCTGGTGCAGTTGTGGTGATTCGTTAAGTGATTGTTTCAAGAAGTTGTTACTGCCTTTGTTTACATGTGATTGCTTCCTTTCCTTCTGTGTGGTTATACCTATATTATCTATTATAGAATGGATATAGTCGCAGATACCATCACCCATTAATATCCGTTACAAAATTCTCACCACCCAAAGTTTCTATTTCAAATAAATAAAGCCACCTCGTTGTTGCAGGACATCATGCCCTTTTCTAATAGAACACAGCTGGATTCCCCAAAACAACAGATGTGTCAGGTTGTAACAGATGTCTCTTGATCGGCAGGGCCGTGCAGCTGCTTCTCTCCCAAGGTGCTCGCCCTGACCTGGTGGCCAGTGAAGGGGTGGCTGCGATACATCTGGCAGCCGGCAAAGAGACTGAGAAAAACACACGCTGTCTGAAAATGTTCCTGCAACATGGAGCAGACCCCAATGTCCGGTATGGACAAAAGTAGTGAATCACCATGACACCTTGTTAGAGCATTTTACTCTTGACCCTCCCAAACAACTGCAGTATGATGCCTGTTTATTCTAAATTGTTTTAAAATGACTGGAAAAAGTATTTGGATCAGTCTGACAAATGCTTCATCTGGAGTATATGAACGTTGAATAGATTAAGCTTTTTAAGAGTGTTTTTGCATCCCATAACACCTGCAGCAACTTTCCATTATATCCAAAATGTTCAGTTATTTGGATATTTGTTTAAATATTGTCACTATTAGTGATGATGTAAATATTTCTCCCAGGGCATCGGATGGCCTGACTCCTCTTCACATTGCTGCACTGTGGGGGTGTTACCAGAATCTGAAGCTGCTCTTGATTAACGGAGGGAACCCAAACATTAAACACGATGTAAGCCTTTTTTTTAATTATTTTTAGTATTGATCTTTTCTTTTCTCCCATAAATGCTGCCACACCTGTGCTCTTATCAAGGCTTTAAGTGTGTCCTTCAGTTTGGTTTACAGCTGTTGTCCTTCGTTTCTTTAGGAAGGGCATACACCAGGGCAGCTTGCAAAGCAACAGGAGAATCGAAGATGTGCCCAGCTCCTTCAGGAGTACCAGTTAAGCTCCGTGGAAACCGAGGAAGACGAGTTACCTCAATTCCAATACTGTGAGAAAGTCTTTTTTATAGCCTTTGTTTTATCCTCGGTGACTTAAAACACTTCATCTGAATCCCACCACTTGAATGCAAAGTACAAAGTAGTTTTTTTGTAGTAATATGTATTCAGCCGGCCAATAGTTTAACCTCATGGTGGCCTGCAAGCAAATGGTCATGACACAGTAATGCTAGAATGAGTGATTGTTAAAGAATCTTAAAGTGTCCTTCCTAAATCTGGTTGAAAGATTTCTTTTTTTCTTTTCTCCACAGCTGTGTATTCAGATCAAACGGACACGTCCGTCTATCCTGAAACGGACTACAGCTTTAGTTCCCGCTCTTCCGTGATAAGTGACTTTGGTGAAGCCCCATTGAGCAGCACAAGGCGCTCATCCTTCTTCAACCTGTCCAACATTAACGGAAGGCCAGATTGCAGAGGATTATCATATAACACACTTTCTGATATGGACGCAAAGAGGCATCGCAGCCAGTTATGGACAAATCCCGCCTCGCATTGTGCGTCCGAATGTCCCTCCATACTATCAAGCACTCGTGTGTCTGCAGTGGGACCTGCAGCTGCAATGCCCACTTGTAAAGAGGAGGTCTTTTTTGACGATGGTCCGTCCGGTTTAAAAGCGAACAAACAAGGTGCTACAACTGAGGACAGAAGCTCCGCCTCTAGAAGAGACACTCTCCCAGTATTCTCCTGCAGGCAGGCAAGTCGCAAGAGTGTGAGCTTCAGAAACGATGATGAATATTTCCCTGTTTTCAGTCCTGAATCTCCTGAACCGTGCACTACGGGCTTGGCGTTCGACATGTCGGAGTACTCCGACTTCCTGGACTCCGAGCGCATGGCCACCGTTCTGCACAAGCAGGGCCTCGACGTCACATCGCCGGATCACGTTTACGTTTTCTGCAGGGAGAGCGGCGATGGCACGGTGGAGGACATGGAGAAAACGGTCGTTGGTCACGGCGCTTTGGCAGAGAGCGATGGCGAAGCGGAGGGCCAGTATTTTTCAGAGCCTCAGGTGGATATACCAGAGCAGCCGCTCCTTTCCCCCGCTAGCGCCGCGAGCAGTGGGTCTGGTAGTAGTCATTATAGTAGCTGCGAGAGCGAGCACTACATCAGTACACTGGACGCTTCTTTGCGCCCCGGGCAGCTTCCACTCCCCGCTGTGCATGGGGCCCCTGTGGCGGCTGAATTGGAACCTTGTGGTAGCCCCGTGCTGGACGCCTCGAGTGACGCCGCTGCGGCAGCCCCCCCGCGCGATGAAGCGGCCGAGATATCGCCGCTTCCATTCATGACCAGTCCTTTCGTAACGGGACGGACTCGCTCGAGGTTGAGTCGGTTCTCAATGAGAACCGGCAGACCTTCCGAGAGCCTCCTCAGCACGTCCTCTCTGTTTGAAGTGAACCTCCCGGCGCCGGTCCGAACGCGGCGCCATACGCCCCGGTCTCAGAGCAGGGAGGACTTTTACAGTTCACCACATGCGCCTTGTTGTACGCCGTCCTATTCGGGGAGGGGCACAGTGGGAGCAGCACATGCTGCTGATTGCAGGGACTCGCCATCCTCCACCCTCACAGCTGGTCCAAGTGTCAGCAGCAGCCAGGCGGACACGCTCATCCTCTCCAGAAGCGTAACCGATTCCACTCTGTGTGACACGGTCCTACTGGAGGGAAGCGAGGACTCGTCAATGGACGCCTACGAACGAAACCTTGCGGAGGTTGTGCAGGCGATGCAGGGCCACAAGCTTGCTGGAAGCCAGGATTGTCTGACTGATGATCGGACGAGCACGAGCGAGGCAACCACGAGGGATCCTCTAAATGCGGCTGCTGGCAAGGACAACCCGGAGGGCCTAAAAAAAGAGGACGTCCTGTTGACGGAGGACTACGACTCTCCTCTGGACTCGGTCTCATCCTCCTCCTCCTCCTCCAGCTCCACCTATTTCTCCCCAAGGAGGTCCAGGGAGGATTCCGACCTCCCCTGCACTCCAGGCACCGGGTGCACCCCGAGGTACAGCATGAGCCGACTGTCGTGCGGCGTCAGGCCGCAGCACCTGGCGAGCCTGTCCTACACCCCCGGGGGGCGGCCGCTCATCCAGGACCTGGATGAAGCCGTGGAGTACCTGTACACCGACTCGGAGCAGGGCCACGAGCTGATCGAGACCCACGTCCCGCCGACCGCAAACACCTCGCTGAGCTCCAGCATGAGCGCCAGCAGCACCGAGGACACCGTCCTGTACGACTGGCGCGCCGACCTGGCGCGGGCTGGCAAGGAGAACCGGCCGCCGCAGACGGCGCCCGCGAAGAAGGGAGGCGGCGAGGACAGGGTGCCGCCGGACACCAGCGGGATGACGGACCAGGAGCTGAGGTCGAGGCTGTTGGCGCTGGGGGAGAGCCCGGGTCCCATCGGCAGCCGCACGCGGCCCGTCTACATGCGACGGCTCCGTCGGCTGCTGCAGGAGTCCTCGGCCCAGTCCCCGCGTCCCCAGAGGCCATCGGACCAGCCACACACAGGTAATGGCAGGCTTCTGAACCTTTGGTTTGGTTGTGACCGGTTTAAGGAGGAGAATGGGTTTTTATTGTTGTTATATATTCCTAATATAGTATTTCTGTCCTTGTGTTGACTCTTTTAGCAAAGCGTGAGAGTGGAAAATGTAACTTGTTATTGATATTGAACCCTTTTGGGGGGGGGGGGGGGGGGGGGCGGTGGATTCGATTAGATGCACTGCACAAAAGAGGTTTATTGATACACTTATTATCCTTTAGCTTATCAATGCTGTGGCGGAAACAGGAAGTCATTTTCTTGTGTTACTCTTTGTAGATTTGGGCTATAGCCCGGAATTGTGCCGGGCCCTGCGGACCTTCGAGCTGCCCGATTGTCAGGCTGACGAGCAAGCTTTGTGCCAGCAGTTCGACCAACCGGATCAAAACAGAAAGTGGAGGGAGGGCCTCATCAAGTCCAGCTTCAACTACCTGCTGCTTGACCCGAGGTCTGCCGGCTCTTGATTTGTGATTTTATCTCTCTTCCTACGGCTCTCTGAGAATAGACGTACTGCCATTAATCACAACAGAATGCTCTGTTTAGAATAAAAAGCAGCTATTTGATTTTTTTTTCTTTCTTTTTTTCTTATTTGGTCCTGTGATCAGGAGAAAGAACCTATGTCAGTCAGTTGTCATTTATCTCAAATGTCACTGGGATAATCAAACCGGATTGAATGCAGTCATCAGCTACATTATCAACTCTTAGAAGATGAACAGAGATAAAACTACACTAGCGTTGTTTAACTCACAGTGTTACTTTAGGAGTGACATGTTACCTCGTCTTAATCACCATTTTTTTTCTTCTTCTTCTTTTCGCCAGAGTGACAAAAAACCTTCCATTCCGCAGTCAGACCATGACCCTACAGGAGTGTTTCCAGACGTTTACCAACGCAATATTTTATGTGGGCAAAGGGAAGCGCTCCCGTCCTTACAGCCACCTGTACGAGGCTTTAGAGTACTTCAAAGGAGACAAGACCTCCAAGGTAAGGCAACACACGCACACACACACACACACACACACACACACACACACACACACACACTGATCAGTCTCATCAGAGTCAATTTAAATGAATTGAATGCATACAATTCCTTTAGATAGGTCTCTAAAATACTCTCCCTTTCTTCTTTGTGCAGAAATTGTGCCCGAAGGTGCAGCACATCCTTCAGGTGTGGAAGGCGGAGCAGGGAGTTGTCTCTCTGCACTGTTTCCAGAATGTCATTCCGGTGGAGGCTTACACCAGAGAGGCCTGCATGGTGGAAGCCATCGGTGAGTACGGCCAGGGCTGAAACTTTGTATAAGGGTCTTCAATCACTCCTTCAATGCCTTTTCCATGAGAATGTTTTAAAGCCTATTCCATGTGACAAATATATTCATACCTATTTTTTTAATGACCTTGCCAGTGGCATTTAATAACCCGTCAACTGTTTTTCTACAAATGGCTCTGTGTAGCGGTGCTGCCTTGTTTTCTTTTTGAATCTGTCATTTTAAACAACTTTGGTTTTAATGGGTTTCATTATATAGCATCTTCCATGTATGTAGATAAACGTATGACAGTACCACATTCCTGTCAGCATATGATTTATTTGTTAAATGTTCAACAGCATCAACGATACGTAAACCCATTGAATTACTCCACTTCAGCGTGTTAAACCCCCCCCTTTTTTTATTCTTCAATGGCACCAGGCTTGAAGATGCTCACCAATCAGAAGCGAGGGGATTTTTACGGAGTCGTGTCCACCTGGCAGGTGAAGAAGAAGCGGGACCTAGGCGTCCACCTGCTCTACAGGGCCATGCAGATCTTCCTTGCAGAGGGTGAGAGGCAGCTCAGACCAGCAGACATCAGACAGTAGCACCTACCACTCCGGGGGGGTGTATGAACAACAGACAAATGAGAACATGCAGAGGAGGAACCACCATTTCAGGATACAAATGTACTATTTTTGGATTTGAAAAAAAAAAAATCAAGATGACAAGAAACCTCCTGAGATATTGTTTGTTATTTGTTAAATCCGTCATCTCAATCCATTACGATATACAATCAGTTAAGATCTTTTCCCTTGTTTGCTCCAAATATAAATTGTGTTTAATATAATGACTCGTTGCGTTGCTTTTAATCATCTGCCCAGATGTGACAACAGTATCAAACGTGGTAGGCTGCAAGTCTTTCAGAAGCAAAAACGTATGAACAGAGCAAAGTTTGTTCTCTGTAGTACTTATGACTGCTTCAAAATATAACTTATTTAAAGGCATTTCAGTACAATCGAATTGTCTTCACATTTCCCATACAAAAGTTAATTCAGAAAGGAAAAACGAAACAAGCTGTGAGTGTCATTTACCCAATAAGCCTGGTAGAGAATGACATTTTTCGTAGTGCTATTAAGATATGAGTTTAGCAGAGGCTGGAAACTGGTTCTTAGCCTTATAGGTTTTGATGGATAGATCAACAAAGATGTTTACATTTTTATAAACTTAATGTGAAATTTGCTTACGTCACTGGATTTCCATTTTCTTTTCTTGTGCTACTTTGTTTATGTTAAAAAAAATCTGCATTGCAGGGAAGCTGATGATTTGATAGTGTCCGATGCTGATAGGTATCTGTGTATGTGTACGCTTCTTTTAGGTGTGACAGTACAATTGTAGTGTAGAACTAGATGGTTGAGTTTTGTGCATCAGCCCTTTTGTTAAGGTAGGGAGACAGAACTAGTTTGTATTGCCACATATTACTGGTTTAAGGATGTTTTAACATTGTGTTTGATGCTAAATAGAATTCCATTTTTTTTTTTTGTATTTTCTTATTATCCCATGTCATTGTGCACAAATGTATTGCCTCATCATCATTTATTATCTCTCCAATGTAATGCACTTGATGAATTATCTAGGGACTGAACATTTTAGTAGACACAAAATGCATTAATATGGACTGTTTGTGAACAAAAATGTTTGTTTTAGAATTTTTTTTACACCCCTATCCCCAGCTTAAAGTAAATCAAAGCATAAGATCACGGAGTAAAACACCTGATCTTTGGTATTTACTTGTAATTATGAAAAGAATTTCATGAGATTCATTATCTATGATAACTAAACTATAAATGAATGACTTTAGGAGTGCATGGACTTTTCCCAGTTCTTATTTTTCTAAAAAGGCCTCATTGTGAGCTATGTTTGATATGTTTGATTTATTGTCAAAAAAATAAATGTATCATTCATGTGTCCATCATTTACGCAAACATGTTCTGCGGTGCTCTCTTTTCATTCATGCACATCCACTTTGTGTGTTTCTACTTATCTTCCCTCGACCAGAATATATAGTCAAAAGAAAAATACACTTGACACAAACATGCTGGTTGGATCGTTATCTGCTGTCCCTCTAGTGGACAAATTAAGTATTTTACTTGTTTTTCATTCAGTCTAGAATTGTACCTGTCACATAGTAACTAGTCTTCATTCAGCACTGCTTTGACAAACTACATGTAAATAGGTTATATGACAATTACCTCTCATCCCTTCAAGCAAACTGTTGGGACGTTGGAATCAGGGTGTAATAAGACATTTTGATGTTAACTCAATATGTCACAAATTGCTGTCTTGTTTGTATTTACACCATTGCCATCCCACACAGACTCTGAACCATTTAACAGGAACGTCTTTAAAGTTCATGAGGGGTCACAGGGGCACTTTGGGCCACCGTGTTGAGATGCATTTAGTTTCTTTTGGGACTGGCTTCTTTGTGCCTTAGTCCCAATAAAAAAATAAAGTCATAGTGTAGTATCTCATCAAAAATGTCTCATCTTCATTAAACTTTATTTTTGAGATACTAAAATATATATCCTTAATAAGTACCACATTTTTTTACATTGTATACTACTCTTTTTTTCACATGCTGTACTAGATGATTTCTTTTGCTACATTTACATTGGCTTTATAAACCGAAAGGTCACTAGCACAATGTGAACTAATAAACTTGTTTCAGGAACAAGTCTCTCAAACCGAAGGTCACGTAGTGGTCGAGCACTCAAGTTGCGTCTGGACATTTTCAGAGCAGATAAGACTCGAGATAAAGACGTGGGGTTTGACCCGCAGACTTACTGGTCAGTCTACATGGGTTTGTGACCCTCTCTCGGGCCTTTGTTTTAGCCACATTCCCTAAGACGTAGTGTAGCACCCAATTGTTAATAATCAACTGTAAGAAGCCTTTACTTGGTATTCTAGGCCAAGTCCTTGCAATTCCCTGTATTTTATTAAATATATAATAGATGTTAGCAAACGATGTACCTTGAACTGTCATATGGTCCATATCTCTCCGACTAACAGCAGTGAGGAGGTGTTCCCCGTCTTAAGTCTTTGTGCTGTGATGTCGAGACGTATGTTATTCATTCAGTTATTATGGAAATGACCACACAAATATATCTACAAAGGTATATCTCTGTCTCTCTATGTTGTGTCATTGTTTCATCAGCTTTTATTCAGTGGTTTCATGTCAAAGCACTTGGTATCATTCTGAGGCAGCACCGAGTTGAATTAATAAAGAATTACAACAAATGAATATCGGAAGAAGAGACAACCAAGTCCCGAAGATATCAGCGAAAGTCAAATCAAAAACAGTCCCCCCTGCATGCAGCTCAACATCCGATCGGCCAATCAGAGCCACGAGGTTCCACAAACCGACATGTTTTATGTTCTTAGAACAAATACATTTAAATCACATGATACAAAGGTCCTGGAAATAAACATATTAAGCCTGACGGTTTAAGTAAATTAGTTGTAGTTAGTTGCTTTCTTAAACTCTTTATTGCTGAATGGTGGATAAATGTTCGGAGCCCAATTTAAGGTATGAGCGTCGAGCGACAGCTTCAAAGGATCGATATCAATTATGTGAGCGATTCTGCCCTTAGAATTTTCTGTTTTTTTACATACACACTGTGACATCTGTAGCTTACTGTTATACAACATGACATCAATTAATAACATTAACTACTTTGGTATGACATTTTTTAGGACATTTTTTAATTTTGAAATTACAGATAATAAGACAAATACACAACTGGACCTACCTCTCAAAATATTTAAATGACAAAGGTTATTTAAAAATAACTTTACTCAAATTCAAGTTCACTAACAGCCCAACATATAATATTACATTTTTAGGTTATACTACCCAATTCACCTTTTTTTGTTGTCATGATATTCTCATGTTTTATTACATAATATAATATTTATATATACTGTAGTATGGTAATTATACATATATAATGGAATACAATAGTATGGTATATTACTCTGGCATACAATAGTATGCCATTAACATATTACAATTATTATCATGTCACATTACATATCCCATTAGACTGCCATGTTTTTCAACCTTCCATGTAAGTCTCTACTATAACATCTATTTACTTGCTATATGATTACTACCATTTTTATGACGTGTTAGTCCTACCACAGTACACTGTGACATTTTCATGTCATTCAATACCATCACATTTTTATGATATGCGAGGTTACACTATACTTTTGCATTTTTAGGGCATATTTGAGATTGTATATTATGATTATTTCATGACAAACTACAATACATGTTTTGTTGCATACTACAATGTTTATTGGTATTATATAGAATTACCCTTTCTAATACATTTCCATGGTATATTACTATGGTTATGTTTTTTTACTATAGTATACTATGACATTTTTTGGAATGATATAATAAGAAATATTTATGGCATACCATTCTATGACATTGTAGGATATTATATTACTTTCTGTTATGACATCTATACATATTATACTTTTTTATATGTTAGTGCCTTTTGTGACGTACCACATGGGCACTACATCCTACAGCACTATTTACAACACACTATTTAATTTCTATATTTATAGGGCATATCATTTGATTCACTTTTGAATCAGTTACATCATTGTATGATAGTATTATGACATTTTCTACGAAAAACTACATTTTTCTTTTTGTTGGTACTGTACTATGATTTCTTATATTCTTGTTCTGTAATTTGCAGTGTAATCTTTGCAACACAATTTTAAATGCATACCAAACTATGACTTTGTTTATTCTCCCCACTTTGAGATTTTTTTTTTTCATATTTGATATACAACAAAAACTATGAAAAAACGTTTCTTGGAAGCATAAGCTTGATTTGATGTGATAGCCGGGACTCTGAGCAGAAGTAAAAGGCTCTTTCGAAGTGTTGATTTGTGAAATGTCAGCCTTAAACAATTTTAGATATAAAGATGTGTTGATATTTCAACAAATTTCACATATTTCACTTCATGGCTTTTATCAAGTATGTGAATACGTTCAGCTGGTCCCCTTTGCATGCTTCTAATTCCACCAGCAATCAGGATCTCAGACTTGCTGTAGCGTATTATAGTCTATAGTTAGTTCAACAATAACTACTAAGTAATAAATACACTATTCATTCGTCACATTACCTGTCTTTTCCCATTTTTCCTCCTCTTCTCTTCTTTTACTTCCCTGGGACCCAGAGGGTTTTGATTTTTTTTTGACATGATGTAGGTGTATTTGAGGCGACATGATGTTATTTGTAAAAATAAAAAAACTTTCCGTTCCAGCTGTGCCACTAGCAGGCTTTGAAATTTCTTCCAGCCACACCAAAGAAGAACGATGTAAAGAAAAAGGACTCCCGACATCATTGAAGACTGGTGACTTTATTATATAAAATACAGCAATACAAGTAGCAGAAAGATTAGATTTTATTCCACATTAAATGAACAGGTGAGGATAAAATGACACACCTACCATACGATTGCGTCCTCGATTCGTCCTATCAAACAGAATAATACTAATATATTTGGATGAAGACTGACGGGTTTAGCTGATGGTGTTATTTTGAACAATATTTTGACACAATCATGACTTTTAATATGCAACTATATTTTTCTGCAAAAAGAAGCTCATGATTTTGGATCCTAATAGCAACTAAATCGGTTATTAGATCTACATTCAAAGCAAGCCATACTCTGCTTCTGCTTTAAGGGTCATTTTCTCCCAACTGTCTCTTTAATCTATACTACTCATCTTCAATCTCAGCCGACAGGACAATTCTCACTGCCTGTGTATGCCTGTGTTTGGGGGGGGGGAGTAGTCAGAGAAATAAACAACACCATCATCAGCATATCGTGACGCGATTCCTCGTGACGTTTGGATGAAATCTGGGACACAGTTGCATTCATCGTTCAGTGAGCTCTTCCACAGTTAAACCCACCGACAGCAATGAATGTTGATTGTGACCTTTGCTGTGGTTTGGGCTTTGTATGACATGGATGTAAGCCGTGCTCTTCGTGGGATGCTTCCTGGGGGTCTCTGGTCATTCCTGTGTGCGAGTTCCCTGCGTGGGTTTCAACCAGGTTTCCTTTCATTTCTGAGACGGCGAGTGAAAGTGAGCTCGCCACAGGGTACAATCAACGGTCGATGGTTTTCCCAAACATGGCAGAAACTCACCGACAGCGTTGAATGTTCACTGGGGCGAGCGCAGACCTGACGGTGACCGGGGACGACGGGCCGCTTGGAGATGCAGACGAAGCCGGCTTTCTCTGTGGTTGGAGAGGCTTCTCACTCGAATTCTCACTCGATCTCTCTTTCATGCTCTGAGTCATACTGATTATATCTTTTAAATTCCTCTAAATAGACACCTGATGGTGAATACATGTACACACTATACATGCATACGTCATGAACATCTAATGGTGCTTTTTGTCCTCATTCTTTGCACCTGGTGTCATTCACATACTTTACCTTAGAAAATTTGCGTGTGTGTGTGTGAGAGTAAAATGCAGTTTATCCCCTGTGCCTTCTCTTACTAAAGCGTCTTGCATTTAAAATAAGCAGAACTGGCTTTTTCTCTTCTTTTCTCTTGCAACGTGGTTGAGTAGTATGTGCACTGTTAACTTCCGTGACTGAGGGATCAGAAGGACACCAGAGACACTGTCACTGTGTGGAAACACATGTAGCAGTTAGATGAGGGAAGTCATCTTGAAACTCCTGACTCATAGCAGGGTTTTTGTTAATGCAGCACCTGGGTGAAGCTCGCAGCCAGTCGCATGTATTGAAGCGCAGCGCGCGCGGCCTCTAGAGAGGCACCGGAGCCTCGAGGGCTTCACGCCAGGTAGAAGATGAGAAAGACATTGGGTATGAAATTATCGACTCATCCACAACAAGGGCGTCTGTTGTTTCGCTATGATGTGGCTACGTGGATTTTTTTCTTCTTCTGCTTGCAGCAATACCAGTAAAGAAACTGTCACCCAACTCGAGCAAAGTTTTTTTTTTCTTTTTCTGTCTGAATCATCGTTGCTTATTATCGGGAATAGAAAAATGCAGTTGGTGAGAACAAAAAGCCGATGCCACAGAGGGGGATGTGGCAATTAAAAGACTCGACAATAAAACTGTGGCAGTGAGTCAAGATGTGGTAAGATGATATGGAAATAAGGCGCTCAAACTCTACAGACTCTACAAGTCATTAAGATGATCCGCTGGATAACTCCTGCCCTGACAAATAATCCTTTTATAAGGAAAACTATTTTTAAAAGGGTTAAAATGTTAAAAGAATGTTTAAAGAAGGATATTCGACTAAATAACTGGCAGCGATGAACGTGCTACTTCTCATTCCTCCTTCGGATCACAAGAGCCGCTTCTCCTCCGTCATTCCCACTGAAGACCTGGAGCGAAAAAACTAAGAATTCTCTCAACTCGAAAAATACCTAAAAACAAATCCAGTCGGCTTGCTGTTGACACATCTCCTGACGCCCGGGCCAAAAAGCACAGTCCTTGCTGCGAGGGACACCCCCCGAACCCTGCCCCTCTCCACTCTCGCCAGCCGTGATTTGAGTGACAGAGTTGGAATTGACAGAAGTGGATGAGAAGTAATGTTGCTTCATAAGGTCTTCTCTGGCCGCAGGACGAGGCTGACAGCAGGGCGAGAGAGATCCGGACACGCAGCCAGAGAGACAAGGGCCCCGAGCTGACGATGTGGCCCTAATTTGAATGACGCGGTCTGCCCATCAGCCCTCAAACCAGGATGTGGGGCGGTGAAGGTAGGGAGGGGACAGAAGAGTTGGCGGGGTGGCGAGAGGGGGGCGGGGGGGTGCCGTCAGGGGAGAGACGGAGAGGGGAGAGAATGAGGGGAATGAGAGGAGACAGAGCAAGGAGGAGGGGAGAGGGCATGTAACGTCGCCCTTCCGTCAAACGCGCTGGCCTTAATGGCACAGACAGCTCTGGCATTTAACCACTGGATCATTTTTCAGAGAAGTGGATGTGGTGGTTGGTGTGGGGAGAGCTGGGACTGGGACACGTTTGTTGGTGCGTTTTTATGGCTAAATACGGAGAGATCTTTGTAAAAGGAAAAAAAACAACAGCTTCAGAATAACAGTGATTACGGAATGTGGATAATGCATCCAAAAAAAGTAGTACATCGCAAGTTCGAAATAAATGATTCAGTATCTGCCATTAAGGTTTCTTAAGCACAAACAAAAACCCCAGTTGGTTCAGGGAAATGCTGCTCGGTAGAGAAACCAAAACTCGGTAACGGGTTTTCCCCAAAGGGTAATTATTTTGAATGTGATTATGGACACCACAGACGGCTGCATACATATGCTGAGCAGGTTGTTTATGAATGAAAAGCCAACAATTGAAAACTATGCAGATCAACCAAAGAAGGGTAAATATTGGGAGAGTTCATCTCATTATCCTCTTAACTATAGCCTCAAATGATTATTACTCCATAACAGTAATTTCAGGTGCAAAAGCAAACCTTTGCCTGGTGGGAAACTACAAAGAAATACATTTTTTTTTCGTCATGACCTGATTTGAATATAAAAACACAGCAACAGAAAGTTTTACAATCTAGATGGTTTATAATCTGAGGAATAACACAAACAGCCTTCATTGCTAATATTAGTAATGTTTCAATAAATTCTTATTTTTATGCATCGCTGGCCTGAAGTACAGGTCTCTCATGCTTTAATAAAAATAATGTAGTAAATATTTGTTTCTGGTTTCTAATCTAAAAATGCTGTTTAAGCATCTGAAATTGAGTATTTGCGGGCCGGTTTGTAATTAGGCTTTTACTTTGATTTGCCTAAAACACAGTCAAAAGAAGCCTCTCTCTCTCTCTCTCTCTCTCTCTCTCTGTCTCAGGAGGAGGAAATTCCTGGCGAGTGTGGCTGCGAGTTGTTGCTCTCTGCCTGCAGGTACAGACCGGCCTCCTCTGTCTGCCTGTCTGCAGATATCATACCGCGACGTGATCTGTTTAGCTGCCTGACTTAATGCTCACCTGCTCACGCGCCTCCAGCTCTGTGTGTGTGTGTGTGTGTGTCTGTGTGTATGTTGACTTCTTCCGTCTCCTCACAGCTGGAATGGCGTCTCTCCTTTTATCTGCTGCCCTGCGATTACAGACACAAAAAGAGAGAGATTGACTTTTGCAAACAATTTGCAAAGCAAACAAGCAGGACAGAAGGTAAGATTGGCAGGATTGAACATGCACTGAAACATGTTCATGTTCCATGACATTTCCTATCTAACTATATTATATTCTAATCTGTAAAGGTTATTTGTAGGTGTAAATAAATGGAACAAGGGGCTGCATTTCCTCTTGTGCTGCAGCTGTGGGTCTTTTAAATGTTTTGTCGTATCCTCCTCAGGTCGTCGCGCCCCTGACAGATGAAGGCTGACGTGTACAACCACAAACACCAAACGCACACGGGCCCACTGGAGCAGGGGTCTGAGTCCAGCTGGAGGGGTTCTCCTGCCAGACCAGCAGGCTGACTGACTGTATTCATATTCATCACACACACACGCTGATGGGAACCGACAGGACACACACACACACACACACACACCCGCAGCTGGAGAAACCACTGGTGAGTAAATTAATAATTCAAAGGGAAGCTGCTATCCCAAGAACATCACAATGAAGAACTTCTCTGCCTGTCCGTCACTACGTTTTCTGCTATTCTATTTACCGCCAAAAAAAGTGACTCCCCCCCCCCCCATACGTTTTACAACAGGCATATACAATAGGATGTGAGCAGTAAACCAGTAGTAGTGAGACACGGGCAAACTGGGAAGTAAAAGTGAGAATTGAATAATAGCCAATAGACTGGGAGAGCGACAGGAGCGAGAGATGGAGGAGGAGTGCCTCTCTCTCAAACACACACACACACAATAGAGACTCCGCAGGGCCCCAAATAATAACCTTCCATGTCATTATCATCGCCTAGCCAAGCCGCTCTCCTCTCCTCTCCTACCTCCTTCCGTCTTCAACACAATCATTGCCCTATCGTTTACAGTGGGCTGTTAAATGGGAACATCAATAGACACATCCATTAGCGGTGCAAGTCCCTTGCTCGCTGATTCTCAAGTGCTTTAATAGCCAGAACACACACACACACACACTCCCTCACGCTCAGCAAGCTAGCCCCGCGCAGGCAAAGCTGAATTGATGGAGTGTGTCATTAAAGCGGCTGAGTACCACGGTTGTTGTGAGAGCTCCCGTTAACCTGAAGCTAGAAACCATAAGGATGGAGACGGTTTCATTCAAGCAGCAATCGTAGAATATGTTCTTTTATCTATTTTCTCAGATCAAACTGCAATGCTGTGATGTTGCCATGTGGGCTTATTGAAACACATGAATCCAACACAGGAACACAATCAGATCCTCACTTTTAGTGGATTTTTTTTATTGACACACCTCAATGGGATAACCTGGATACATCCTTGAATATATTTGTTCCCTACTTATGAGTAATTGTGTTCAAAACAGTTGATTAAGCGGGGTTCACTAGGACAAATTATTATTGAATGTAATTTATGAAGGCCAAAAACTCTAGAGTCTAGAACTGCATTAGTACCTTCTTAACCTCTCTGTGAACTTCAGTGACGGCAACCTGAGACGCACATGAAGTACGGCCAGCTGTTTAATGTTTAATGAACGTCAAAATGAACTTTGAACCCTTCCAAACACACTAGCGGAGCGAGAAAAAAAGATAAGACAAAGAGCGGCGAATACCTAACGCACACATTGCAATTTCAGCACGGCTGTTTTGTTGTTTTTCGGATGGAGGGCAAAGCGGGATGCCGGTGCGCCTGGGAGGGGCGCGGGGTGGGAAACGGGGGTCGCATACGGGCGCTTACGGGTTATGTGCTGCGGCTGTTAAACGTGACCGGTGGAGATTGGTTTTGACTGATGGAAATAGAAAAATGAAGCAGCAACGTGCTTACACACACACACACACACACACACACATACACACACACAAAATGGCATGCATGACAGCGTACAATTAAAATGAAAATGAAATTGCATAAATTAAGATTTGTTCCAGAATGAGTCATCCAAATTGGATCATTTATACAAACTAGTTACTTGTGTCCACTAGCAAACTCATTTTTAGAGGTTAAATCACTGACCAGCTAATACCCTTTAATTTGTGAATTCAGAGATGTCCATTTGGCTTTAAATTTACTCAGAGGACAAAATAGCAGCGCATAATGAGCTTGTTTTCTTCTTATGGTCTAACTCGGTGGTCTCAGATTCTCACCGTAGCAGGCGTGTTGTGTGTCGGTGCTGCAGGGAGGAGGCAGACCGCAGACAGACTCTAGGTGCCGGTCCCCGTGTGTGTTTGTGTGTGGATGCATGCGCCCTTCATGTCTGGACCTGGACAGAATGCAAACACAAGAGAAGAGAGCAGAGATTCAATTCTGGTGTTTTTTGATAGAGCATTTTTTGGGACATTAAACGCAGTGGCTTGGTGACGTGAACATTATTTAACATAATTATTATTTAACTGACTTATGTAACGTAACAGTATTAGTTCTAGTAAGTTTGCCCTTTAATGTTATAAGTACAACAAACCCATTGACACCCGATCCAGTTCCTATTTAGATCCTGGGTGGTCTTGAGAAACAATGACAAGCTGCCACTGTGCGTTTACATTAACACATGATTTATGCTAAAATAAAAAAAAAGTAGCCAAAGTTGTTTGAAGAAACAAGTACAAGAGCCCAGCTAACACTAAAGTATGCAATCAGCTTTCCAAGCCCATTTGCTCTCAGATGAAAACCATCCAAGTGATTGAGTGTTACAATCGATGGCTGTTACGTCTCTTCTAGTAATGATGAAATGTCACTAATGTTCTCTAGGACGTTCCCTTAACACAAAAAGGAATGGCGACATAATGGCAGCATTGACTCTGATGCATTTTACAGAAACTGGTGTCTGATGTGCCCCCAGCACATGAAGGGTGGGAGTGATGTGACAGAATGAATTATCAAAAAGTATAACATCTTAAGTCGACTAGATTCTATTGAACATGAATTATTTACAGTGGTTAAAAAATATATTAAGTGTAAAAAAAACTAGGACATTTGCAAACTGACAAACGTACAATTAGACTTTCCAACTGGACCTCGAGTGCGGGAAAAAGAAGTGTGAACGGTGGTATTATCAATTAATGGGATTCATTTACAGTTCATTTTAAGTACAAATTAACCATTCCGAGTGTGCCAATTCAAATGGGATACAATATAATATAATCTGTTATAAATAAATACATTAAAGGGTTCATTTGTAGTCAATAAGCGCATTAATGTTCCCCATCAACTAAGCTAGTCATCGTTTTTGGCAGCTCTGGCTGATTTCTTTGATCCCCTCCTGTTTGTAGTTCTAAGAGTTCTTTTCACTTTTTTTCTTCAAGCAAAAACCTCTAAGTATGCTTCACAAGCCCAAACCAGTTCCATTTTTGGTTTGTGTAAACACTGTAAACAGGTACGTCTTCTAGCTTAAATATTATCCAGGACCACGCCCACAATGCCAACATTTCTGAAGAGTCAGAGGCCATCGTCAACATTGACATTGTAGTAGTAATATGCCCTGCTTCATATTACATGCAGTGAGTCGCATATGAAATATAAAGCAGTAGCAAAACCATAAGGGTAGAAAAATAAACACACCATAGATGTAATAAATGGACCTGAAAATTCCAAAAATGAAATGTGCATATTTGCAAACCTACTTGCGAATGAAAGCACATGGAAAAAGAATAAAAGCTCTGTCCAAAACGTGGCAGAAAGGTGGCTTGCCAGTGAAATGGTTCCTCTGAATTCCTCTGAGCCGGATCTACATTCAATGGGAAGGAACAACGACCTTGGCCAGATGAAAAATTGCCTGGATTGTTCGTACTTCACTTTGATGTTAAATACAGTGAAACGGTGCCACGCAGGAAAGCTGCGTGCCACAGATGGGAGAGAAATTAAAGCTTTTATGCCGCACTAAGAACTTCCTCCCCCCCGCCTCTCTTCTTAAGTTCAACTGTTCAATTGCCTGCATCTGCCACAATATGCACGCCATTTACTATTCATGCCTTGCCGAAGGACCGTATTCCTCAGCTACCGCTCCTTTCTATGCTTCTTTCTCAACTTCCTCCACTCCATGGCCTCCTCTTCCTCTACTCCGAGTAAGCAGACTTGACGAAACACGGTCCCCACACGCAGTCACCAATTTATAACTTATGAACAGATCTGTGTGCCTCTCAGTACATAAAAAATGCACGGGACCACCCACAGGTTTATGCCCCTCAAAATAATATGCAACAATAAAAGATGTGTGGCTAAATGAGCCAATTTACAAGGATGGAAAGAAAAAGGTTGCATATCAAGGTTCAGTCAGGTTCGATGGTATAATGGATGTTTGTGTTTGTTCGGCATTAATTGAGTTGGTGAAAAGTCTGGGATGGATTAGATTGAAAATGTTAGATGTTTCTCTTTAATGACCATCGTTGCTTTGTTATTTTGTCCGGGGTCAGGCCTGAGCCTTTTTTAAACTGTAGTGTTCCACGTCAGAAGAATGATGGAGCAGTTTGCCTGCCAGTGGTGCAACAGTGGCAAAAACACCTCATTGCTAGTCAGACAGGTGATGGCTCTGCTCTAGAGGATGCGAGGTCAAGCAAACAAACCCGCCAAGAATGTAACCAACACACCCGTTCAATTTGGCTAATTCTGTGCATGGCTCAATGGGCAAAAAAAGCACCAACACAACAAGAGTTAAGGGGCTCAACTGGGCCACCCAGGGTTGAAATGGGAAATGGTCAGGGTACTAGATGTCTCAGAGAGTGGAGGACTATGTATGCTCTAAATGGTACCTTTATTTGTCTATTTTAAGTAAACACATAAGTGAAGGCCAGCATCCAACTGTTAACTGATTGGATGAAGGCTTCCAGATGAATAGCCTGATGTGAAAAGTAGTCGAAGTTGGTTCTGTGATGAAATGCAGAGGGCGCCGACACTCCGTCCTTGTTAAAGTGAACGAATCATTTGTAAGTGCATGTCTACCTCTATGAATGTCAGGTATGTTTTCCAACCGCTTTGATCACTTCAGACGTATATTTAAATCTGCTGCGCCATGTCCTAACAAGACGACAGTTTGCTTTTCTTTACCTTTTATGTCCGAACATACAGATATGCACCGATCTCTGTGCTCAGTCACAACATGTCTGTGTTCTTACCATATTGTGTCTTTTTTTTTAAAAATAAAGCAAGCACAGGCACGTAGAGCTAGACCACCCAGAGCAGTTGCCCAAACACTCTCCTTCCTCACAAAAAAAGAAAAGACTCGTCACTCGTCTTAATTATATCCATCCTCGGGGTGTGTCTTTCTGCCCCAAAACAGACATCTAAGCCACCCGCCCGCCACCAGGCCACAAACCTCACAGAGACATTGACCCAAGATGAAAATAAACCTATTCAGCAATGCGAGGAGTTGTTTTCACACGGACAATTTCATTTTATGTTGTTTACAGTTGGATTATCTCTTCATGTACCCTGACACTAAACCCTGACATCATGTTCACAGTACAAAGTTATTTTCATAACGAAATACAATCAAGCGGGTGAATTGTTTAACTATATCAAAAGAGGTGGGATGAAAAACCAATAACATCCAAACCTGCACGAAGCCTGACACTACGATGAAAGAGAGAGGAGGAAAAAAAATTCCCCGACACTAAAGTGGCGTCTGCTCCAGGGAGGAGGTTGTTGTGACTGCACTGTTATTTTTATCATCTATAATTTTCAGCTGGCAGTGTGAGGGGGGAAACCGATTGATGTCCAGAAAGGGATATAAAGACACAGAGAGATGCACAGGCCGACCCCAGCAGCTCTGTGACAGACAAATCCTCCCAGCTTTGATCCTCGGCCCACTTCTCTCACCGTGTTTTGGGATTTTAGGCAAACTGTGATGTTTAGCCGAAGTGCATAGAGATCCAAAGCCCTCTAAAAAAAGAAAGCAACTTAAAAGGGGCTGCAGCAAAAACAACCAACACCAGCACAAAATCGCTAATTTAAGATGGATGAGGCTAAAAATAGAGAAATTGGTCATCACCGCTCCTTGGTTTAGTTTTCAATATGCTATCCACCAAGGATCAGGGGGTTAATCTGCTCAGCTTGTATTTCAGCGGGGATTGTATCAGAGGCCATTTGTTCCGAGCAGTGAGGCTAATGACCCCGTGCCAACACTTGCCTTTTGGCCGGGAAATAGCGAGGAAAGTTAAGCAGCCCCACATCTATTCTCAAGGGCTGAGCTAATGAGAACGAATGAATGAGAATGGGAATACGAGCTACGCTCCATCATCTACTTAGGACCCAGACAGAGGTGCAGTCTTCCTCCTGAGGGTAAACGAGGGGGGGGGGGGGGTTACGCCCACACCCTAATAGCTTATCCAACCACACTCTTTTTGTTTTTGTAAATGCAAGGTGGCTATAAAAATGTTAAAGTAAAACTTTGTATTATTTTTTTTCAAGAGCTTATTAACTTTGAGGTTCTTTGCCGTAAAGACCTTTGATCTTTTGCCGTTGGCTTTATTCATTTCAAAATCAAGCCCGACTGCCCCTTTCCCCTTCTCTGGCACGCACGCAAATATGGATGCGCGTGAGCGTGGAAATAGAGAATGGCTAGAGGAATAAGTACCCGGCTGCACTCGGCGTGTGTTTGTGTGCGTTGGTAATGCCTCCAACAGGCGCGCTACTGACAGGCCTTATCGACGCCCAGCAGTGAATGCGGGTCCTTTGTCTCCTCTCGGGACGCATTATGGAAAGCTTGGGGGGGCCTTTGACTCTTTTTCATTCTCTCACCCACTGATAAAACCCGGCACAAAAAAAAGGCAACTGTTGTACAGCGCCTGTGGTTTGACAAGTGGAGCCACAATACATCCCTGTGCCCCCCCCCCCCCCCCCCCCCATCCCCCGCTATCAAAATAAGCAAAGGTTGAGTGCACGGCTCATGAACTCGGTGTGAATCACTGACAAAAGATTCAAATGAATGCTGGAATCTACATTTTGGTTTAGGAACCTGAATGCCTGAAATTACTATTCATTTTAAATACGCAGCAAATACTGGAAGTACTGGATGTAAAGGGAAATAGGGCAACAATTAAAGTATATCGTTAAAGATTAGAAAATGTACAATTATATTATACATAATGATATGACGGTGATATACCGTGTCTGTTTTGGCATTTTTTCCCAGATTTGGATTTGTTTTAAGCCTTTAAAAAGAAATATTAGATATTAAATAGTGATGACACTGTTCATTTGTCGGCTATTTCCTCCTATTCTTCTAATATCTGGTTAGTCTTAAAATGAAATATCTGGATGTAGTTAAAGACTTAAAGTTAACATTTAAAAAAAAAGAAGTTTTTGGCATGGATCATTATCTATTTATTGTCCTCTTTGAGTCACGCTTCCCAAGTCTTTTGAAGTGACACGGTCTCATTTGAAACCAAACATTGATATTGTGTTAAAAATACTGAAACATATCTTGAGTTGAGGAGCAGATCGTTTTTCGATGAGTGTGTGGAACAAAGCTTTTCTGCGCCTCTGAGGACTCGGTCCATGTGCCTGCTGCAGAGTGGGAGTGGAGTCGGGCAGGGTTCCTTAGACAAGCACTTAATGAAAAGAAAATGTTTGCTTTCCTAACGATGGCAAGCGTCACTTGTGAAGATTTTCAAGAGTTCAGCGTTTAACTCCTTGGAGAAACGTCAACATTTCTACGACCGTTTCCTGCTGAGTCAAATATAAATAAGTCCTGTTCCTTCTTTAACTGTGTTCTTTCTCACGCAAGAGTTTATTGTTGGGAACAGCAGTACATTGCAATTTCACTCTTCACTTGCCGTCTTTGGATGTTCCCCCTATTCCCACCTCAATCGTTCCCTATTCAAATTTATTTTTCAACCAGTTAACTCTAAAGGGATCATTAAAGTACGGAACCTACTGATCTCATTTATTTTCGTCTCTTTGGAGACTCTTCATTTTTTTGCAAAACAAGAATTACAAAAATATTTTGACATAAAACAGGTAAGTCTCATCTCTCGCTGCAACTAGAGCCCAGGAAGTGCAATGTTTTATGAAATTATATAAACACCAGAGACTCTCACCCCTCCTTTCTATTTACCAATTCTACACTGATTTTCCCTTTTGTGGGTAATTCTCTCATGCTCACTCCCCAACATCTCCCATCTTCCCTCTTTTTGTGCAATCCTACTCCCTCAGAAATCTCATCTGCCCACCACAGTCCTTCTCCGTTTAATCTTTTCAATATCTGCCCCCTCATCCTCATCACTCTTTCCCCCATCCAGTCATTTTGATACTGCTGTGGCTTCAAACTCAATAAAAGCTCTCACTCTAATCCTAAACCTCTGTTGGTTGGTGGGTGTCTTCGCTGAGGGGGGGGGGGGGGGGGGGCTTTGATAGAAGAGCACTCTGCTTCCCTTTGTGCGGACACAAACGTTACCATTTTCGACACTTGTCCATCAGGCTTTCATGCCTGCTCCCCCTACTGAGCTACTGAGCATGTTCCCCCCCCCCCCCATCGCCTTTGTAACGCACCGTCCATCATTTACCGGTTATTTGGTGCGAGCGTGAAACCTGACAATTACTCGCTCTGTCCTCCGGTCCTGCAGTGAATCAATACGAGTTGACGGAGTGACTCATTTGCCTGTCATTTGCCACGTGTGCGTTTTTTGGGAAATATGAAACTGTGTGACGCGTAACCGTGCATTCGACATGCACAACATGTGCAACATGTGCAGTAAACGGACAGCAAAAGAGCACCGCGGTGCTTCTTGGGCCCAGCGGCGTCTAAAGCCAGCTTAAGCAGACTCGGCTGCTCCCGAAAAGGCCTCCTCCTGCCGCCACACAGGGCAAACACACTGGGGAGGCAAACGGGGGGGGGGGAGCGAGAGAGCGGTGGACACGTGTTTACAACATCCACCACCGTTTCCCTTCCTTCTCTTCCCCAGACCACGCTCGCATCATTTGACCCGTTCCAAAGGCAAAGGAGTTTGTGTACATTGGTACGACCCGTGACCCGACTCATCCATCTTGGTTGATGTGTTGCACATCCAACCCGGGGTGACATGGACATAGACGTGAAACCTTGGGGATTCAAAAAATTCAAATGCCTTACTTTTAGCCTTAGACAATCCCTCAGAGGATAGCTTCCCATTTTACCCTTTTTAATTATTTTTAAAACATCAATCTGCTCTTTTTTTCGGTGGTTGTGGACTGAACAAAGATTCGGTCATGCAAAAGCAGTGTGACTAGTGAGAGAAAGACTAAGAGGGAGGTACATGGCGCAGGCAGCTTTAAAGTATGTGGGTGAGAGTGAAAGACAGAGAAAATAGAAAAGAGAATTGGGCTGGACTGGACTGGACTGATATAAAATGAGTTGAGCTCAACTGAAGTAAGCTGAATTGCGTTTGTTCTGTCAGCTGTCAAAATTATTATTGTGAGGTACAGTTAAAGTGATTAAAAACATATTTTAACATTTATGCGTTCTAAGGAAATCCTGAAAGAAGAAGAAGTTGACTTTTTATTAAAGTCAGCTTTGATAAAAAAAAAAAATGGAGGAAAAAAACAAATATTAAATAAAATGAAAACATAATTTTGTGCATGAACATTGATGGAGCAAACAATAATAACACTGTACAACAACCACATTGATAATGCAATATCATGTAAATGACTTATATGTATGTAAGAATCTCACTGAACCTCCAGGGATTGAAAGTATGAAACTGGACTGAATTAGAAAAGGGCCACAACAAAAAAAATACCACAATTGCTATTTTAACCTCTGAGGACGACCAGAACTGAGAAAAAATATTTTTGCCTCTCCTCACACTGCCTCTACTTGTGAACCACTATCGGTGTGCTGTGGCAGCCGTCCTCGCTGTGCCTTCATGGTAGAAAATGACATTCTGCTGCTTTAAGCCTCACACAGAGGGAGAAGATTACTTTCTGCGGCTGCTCGCTTTGGGAAACCGGTGAAACAATATGAGCCTCTTTTCCCAGTACCGCTCGGTTTCTTTTCCTTTAGGCAATACGTTTTCTTTTTTAAGTAATGCTTTTGTATAGTTTTTACAACCTGCATCCAGGAAATGTTCGATTTTTAGGTGAAATTCATTACCAAAGCGTATACTGTATATCATTTAAAGATTTTGTAAAAGATCATGGTAGATTATTATAATATGATAATACTTTTAGTGTCCATGGCGTCTTGGGATTATGTATTGCCTATTTAATATAAAGGGGAAATGAATTAGTTTGATGAATTCTGTATTACATTAAAAAGATTTGTTAATAAATGAAACACTTTTAAGTGGATGACGTCAAGCTAATGTATGCTACTGAACAAAATGTTTCATCCATTGGTTAGACAGTCAATATAACTAAGAAATATAAAAAAATATCATATTAATCATGAATTCTATTATATACCGTACCAATCAAATGTTTGGGGTAAATAAAGAAAGAAAAAGACAGATAGAGGGACGGGGGAAGAAGGGGGGACTTTAGTTGTCTTTGTGTCCAACATGCAAAGACAAAAACAGACGCACATAAATGCATATCAAAAACACACTGATGCATGAAAACAGGCAACCCTACAACCCTTTAGGTGCACAGTTCAGTCAGACAATCAGGTGTAAGGGAAACAGAGGACAGACGGACACACACACACACACGGGAGGAACCAAGCTCTCCTACCTCTCTTTCATCGCTCGTCTTCTCCTCATTTGCTCTTGAGCTTCCCTTCCTTCCCTCTGCGGCGAAGGCTTAGATCGGTTGGGGTTTTTTCTTCACTTGCCATCTCTTTTATACCCTTTATAGACAGGAAAGAGGACAGAAAACTGTTAGTACCACCACTGCGCATTAGAAAAATGCAGAGCAGAGGAAAGATGGAGGAATACGGTTGAGGTTGAGGTCAGGGAGGACTAGTTACCAGTGGAAAAAAGAAGGAGCCATTTGATGATGGTTATTATTCTCCCTGTACGGCCCGTTTACAGTTTGCATACCTGCCTGTTATTGTGTCCCTTTCAACACTCAATTTCTATTTGACCAAGTTGACCTGTAATTGTCCCGCTCGGAGATTGATTTTATCTTGAACAAACTGCGGTTTGTGTGCATGTGTGGAGGTGGTGTCTTACGGTGATAGTGCTAACAGCTGTGACACCAGGCATCACGCACACACACAGACACACACACACACACACACACACATACACGCTTTTCGCCCCATCTTATTTGCAGCATACAGCTGCACAGATAATGCGTGAGGGTTAAGCAAATGTTGTACAATGGCGGGGAAACAATGAACCATCCCCATCCCTCCCCTGCATCTCCCACTCACTCAAACTAACTGCAGCAAGGCTTGTGTGTGTGTGTGTGTGTGTGTCTGGATGCGTGTGAAAAAATAACTGTCTTCTTTATTACTGTGAGGAGAACAGACCCCCCCCCCCCTCCCCCTGCTCTCCTCACATTTTTAATCTCTATTCTTAATGATAAACCCTCTCTGTCTCGCTCCGTCCTGCACCCCCTCCACTCGCGCGTGGACCCTGCGCATAAACCCCAGCGAGCCAGCAACAGTGCTCCTTTGTTTGCCCCCCCCCCCCCCACTTGCCCTGCCCCGGATGATGCCGGTTGTCGGGGGACGGAGGCATGCCTCGTCAGGAACGCCAGAGGATGGATGTAGGGAGGGACGAGAGAAAGAGAGGGGGGTCTTACAGTTCTTTTTATATTCTCTCTTCCACTACTTTTTTGTCGATGTGAGGGTTTTCTCAGGGTGTGTTTTGGGGAGGGGGGTTGGGTGTGGGTGTGTGGTGGGCTTGGAGGGACTACACCCTCATGGAACCCACCGACTCCAGTTGACAGAAAGAAAAGTTGTTTGCAGAGGACTATTTCTGGTTTGGACAGGGAAGTTTATTTTAAGAACCACAGTAAAGATGAAAAAAAAAATCTGACTGCATTTCTATTTTTGTTCTGAAAGAACCAGCTCTATTCCTAAGCTTTTAGATTTACACGACTCAGACACATGTGCGGGATATTCCAAAGTCGATTTGTAGTAGAAGTACACAACATATAATTTCCCATTAATGCAAAAAAAAATACTTGAGCTGCCCACCGAGGTTAGAGAGGTAATTTTAGCCGTTTTGTCCCGGTACCACTGCTAGTGCAACGAAACCATCTCCCTAATAGCATAAGTACCGCTCTTGTAACGGGGCCTTGGGCCTCTCTCATTTCGAAGTGATGGAGACATAGCACAGTAGAACATTGCCTTTTCCCCAAAACGTATGTGTGCGCACACACACACACACACACACAGATCCACAAACATCATGGCAGCTCCAAGGCAATCGGATCATTAACCCCAACTAATCCAAAACATTATGTTCATAAAAGACGCACGGCCAAGGCCATGCCGATTCATTCTGTGTGTGTGTGTGTGGGTGTCACGCTGTCTAAGCCACGACATTGTATGTGTCAGCACTGCTGTGAATGTCATGTCTCTCAGTATGCACGTCTACACTGCCTGTGTCTCCAGTCTTTGCTTTGACAGACACAGAGAGAACATGACGGAGACAGCGGAGAAAAAAAAGTGCTTGAGCAGAAGAGAGCTAATGTGTGCGTGCGTGTGTGTGTGTGTGTGTGCGTTAGTGCCGTGGTTGCGAGTGATGCAGCGCAAAGCCTTGATCCAGACTCCTGCCTCTCCCGGAAACCCTGCCGCGCCTGCTTCATCAATCAAGAGGACAGATGAAGACCGACTCCTGCCGCGCCGCGAGGGGAAAGCGGTGGCTCGCGCGTGTGTTTCAGCGTTTGAGGAAGCAGATTGCCTTCTGGGAGAAACGTGGGAGACGTGACGCCAGCCTACGAGGCTTCCAGCTCACGCAGAGATCATCAATACTACATTGGCTTCCTCGTATCACATTAAAAAATAAAAAAAAAGAATCATTTCACAGCTGATTTGCATAGGCTGATATATCTACCGCAACCGTCTGCAACATCTTCCAAATCTCAAAAGGTGTTTAAAGAGAGAGGTTTGTGTGCGAGAACAATTTCTATTTCATTAGATTCCACATTTTCTCACCTCTGAGGACTCTGGGTGGTGGGAACTCATTTTGTTTTAATATCCGCCAAAATCGTGCTGAGATTCAAGCCACATTCTCCTTCTTCTACAACAGAAAACAGGCTAAAGAAAAGCACTAAGAAATACATTTTATATATATATATATATATATATATATATATATATATATATATATTTATATATCTGTGGGTCGGACGAGACTTTTACCCTAAACCGAGGAAAACACACACACACAATTACTTACTCCACTATCACTATTACAGACACAATACTTCAAGGGCTTATTCAAACACTTAAAAATAGTTTTAATTTACCTTTAGGCACGGCCAAATGAGGTGGAAATACTTATAAGGCCAAAAATGTTCCGCAAGCAACAATTTCGATATTTTTATATATTTGTAGCGAAATCAGGATAATAACTCAGTTTAACAATTCTAAGCAAATAAATGAAGATTGAAATTGTAGATGTCGTTGTGCAGAAATAGAAGGAAGTCAGATTTGGCGCATATTTTGTTACTGGGAAGGAGGAATGTTTGCCATTTCCTCGTACTCCAAGCGGCCAAGGGACTTGAATGCAAAAGAAATATTTTCTCCCACTGCTACCATTCATTTGGAGGTTTCGCCTCCTCAGTTTGCAGCGAGACCGTTTTGTTTGTCTTCAATGTCACTTGTGATATTTGGCCAGGACTCAGTGCCCTCTTTGTTAGCCATTGTGTGGAGATGAATGAATCTTTCTTGCCAATTTCATACAGAGATGCACTGTGAGAAACTATAGAAACACCTCGGAGACCATGACACTGAATTCCAGACTAAATAGGCCCTTATATATGAACTAATATGAAGCAAGTATCACGCCTTGTTTTTAAGGGAAGTTATTGTTTTTGATGGATTTCAAGCATTATCTTCTTATTTTACAGGAGCCCTCTATGTTAGCTTTGTGACACAACATTAGTGATAGCATTTTCAAGAATGGATAAATGGGTAATAAGCAATGCAACAGCGCCTGTTTGAATTAGAAAAAAAAGAGTTTGATTGATTTCTCACACTAGCCATCGTAGATTAGCAAGGATGCACGCTGCGACTGCGGGAGCAGTCTGGATTATTGATAAGTCTGCAAAGAAATGAGCGTTGCTACCGCTTGTGTGATGGATTTTTCTTTGCAGTCGAACGTCAAAGTGCAAAATGGCAGATCCCGTTTTGAGCAACTAACCACACATCTCTTAATGTGCTTCTCCCCATTTGAGAATATCTTCATTTATGCAACACGAAATATCTACGGACATGTAAAAAATACAAAATGCGACTGCAGAATGGGCTTATGGAGTCTGGAGTTTTAAATGAATATGCAGTGTCTGCAATATTTTAGTTTGATATGGAGGAAATTGAAATTGAAAACAAATGTTTAAACACAATAAATACGGCCATGAAACCCTGTGTCAGTTCTTAACCTGAGATGCCCCGATTGCAGAGCCACATTGTGTGATTTGACATTGTACCGACGCCTGACGCTCAGACAAAGAAGCCGGTGCAGGCCTCGAGGGGGCAGATGACAAACACTCCTAAACCATGGCCAGACATAATCCCCCCCCCCCGCCCGCCCCGCCAAACCCAACAACAAACGCACAGCGGAGGGGGACTTATTCAGAACATATTAGGGAGGTGAAGGAGGCCAGGCACTAAGGGACTCTCCCTATACTCGGCTGTCCTAATCATCAGAGACAACCCCTCCAGACGCAGGCCCCCGCGCAACCCCCCCCCCCCCCTTTCCCACCCACAAACCCCACCCCACCCCCTAATGCATGACCCAGACACATCCGAGAGAGGTTTTCAAGAGCAAGCGGCCATGAAGTGGGAAAGCTGACAGAAATGAACCTCCCGGGAGCTGCTGTTTAATTGTCCATCTTCTTGGTGCAAATTAAACAAGCTGGAGCATATTCAAGTATCCACACACACACACACACACACACACAACCCTCCCATTACAAAAACACCCCGCTTTTAACCGACTGGCACGTTCCATAGAGCATGCCGTCGATGCAGAATGATGAGCGAGACCCCATTGTCTCGTTATATTGTCTTCAATTAGGCAGGAGATGATGGGAGACAATGAGAAAAGCATTTATAATCATGAGCCTCCCAAACTCGTGCTAAGAAACAGAACTTCATTATGCCCAATGGTCCCCCATCGGCGATAAAACTCGGAATTTGTGTGGTTCATCCGAAAGGAAGTTTTAAAGCCTTAATGGTTTGGAAAGAAGTGAGTCACCAGGAATTACCATAGGGGGCCCTGAAACCAAAATAACAGATTCTCCTTTTGTCTGAGTAAAAAACAGGTCACTTACCTGAACTCTCATTCAACGCAAATGTACCACCCTCCTATTTAAAGTTTCAAAAGTTGGAATCATTTTTTTTTTTAAAGTTGCTTTTGAATTAAACACAATTGAAACTATGCAGTTTTAAGGGGTGATTTTAAAAGGAATATATTGGAGCCACGTCTTTTCATCTTCGACACATAGCCGTTGTACAAGCTGAGCTCTGAGAACAGAGGCTCGGGCTGCGCTGGTTTCAGCTCAGAGAAATCTTTAGAAATTAGACTTCTTTAAAGAAAGAGAAAGGGAAAAACTCCAGAGCGCATAATCTTCTTTTACCTGGAGAGCGCTGAGCTAAGAAATGACTCCAACCCGACACCTCGCCAGCTTTGTAGCTCACCTCCTCATTTTAAAACCGCGCTCGCTGTTAGGCTCTGATAGAACAACTCGACCGGACAAACACAGCTTTCATAAAACTGTGCAAAGGATTCCTTTCAACTGGGATCGCGGTGCTTTTGTTCCACCATTCCTGCCCCCCCCCGCCCCCCATCTCCTCCTCCTTCCTCTCTCCTCATGGCACAAAGAGCTAATCTGAGACGAACACTCGCACCAGCTCTGACACATTGTGAAGCAAAACCGGCGTGATTTTATTTTTCTTTAAACCATGTAAGTGAAGCATGAGGTGAAAGCCATCATCCATGGAGGAACATGCAGAGGTTAGAGAGAGAGAGAGAGAGAGCAGCGGGGATTAGACATTATGCTTCCTTTTACCCTTAAACTGCTCTTCCATGTGTACATGTATCAGAGAGCGACCAGATAGACGCAAAGACGTTTGGGTTTTTTTTCTAATTCGCGGACCAAATCGGTCCGAGGTGGCTGCCAGTCGGAGGGATCTCCGTCATGAGGAGCAGCCCTGGGGCCAAACCACCTTTCCTGCGAGGCCCTGCTGCCTTATCTGATTCCAGCAGGCAGGGGGAGAGACGCCAGAGCCTTTGGTTTTTCTTTTTGGTTTATCCCTTTACTTAAATACTGCTTTATTGATCGCCAACAGAGCTCGCGGTGTTTCTCGGCTCAAAGAGCGCTCGGAGGGGGCGGGATCTGTGATGTGAAACCCCAGATGACAGAGATGGGAGGAAGGTGGACGCACAGCGATCCTCCTTTCGCCCCAGTCTCCGGACACGTGAGCGCTGATTCCTCCGGATCGGGCCCGTCAACTCAGTCTTTGCCCCGAAGCCAAGATCAGTCCTTTCTTCCTGACTTATTAACATTATTTAATGAGTCAGGGTTCAGGGTGTAATCCTCGTATAAGCCTCACTTTTTATTGAGAACAATCGATTCGGCTGGTGACCTTCAGAGTTGTAGTCAAATCCGACCCCATCCACCGCAACCACTTTGAACGTTGATGGGTTCATCTGCCCATATGAAGCAGGGTTGAATCCGATCAAGCATACTACACACGCAGTCTGGTTGATCACTATATTCGTACAGGACCTTTTCAGAATCATTGATTTCCCAATTAATTAAATTAGTGTTTTTGACCCCAGGCTAAATGCTGAACCAAAACTCTGTGGAGCTGACCCATTTCTCTGCGTTGAGTAGCAGCGAGCTACAGTAGCGAGCAGCGGGCATCTGCCTTGTCACTCCACGCAGATGGCAGCAGAAAGTATGTAAATTGGTCCATTAACCTCACGGTGCTTAAGCCAGTGGGCCGTTCAGAGGGCTCGTTCCATCCTGGTTTCCTTGTACTTTATTAACGCCCATTAATGGCATCAGGGAACTTTCCCTAATGGCCTGTGGTGGTTTGCTGTGGTGTTATCAAATACTGTACTAATTATACATGACATCCCTCCGATTAACTGTCTGTGATTACTGCGCCACGTCCGATCATCTTTTTCTCCACCCTTTCTCAGTGACGACACAATTTTAGAATAGGCCTTGAATAACCAACCCGTCCAGAAGGCTTGGATCTTCAACCCCTGAAAATAGAAATGGAAACATTGAGAAGATTTTTATTTTCAGTAAATGTCTCCCCACCCCCATTGCTCGCACAGCGTGTGGAAAAATCAGCTTTCTGTGTGTGAGCTGCCAGCAGTGAGGGCTTGCACCTGGAGCAGGGAGAAGCATGCCATGGGTCAAGGGGTCACTTTGTGGGCTAAACAGGATTGGAGTTCTCCATCTTCCTAAGAAGGCCAGGCAACCGCGGCGGGGCACGTCACGCACAACGCAGGCCTTTCAACCCACCCCTTCCTTTTCCTTCGCCCCTTCCCCTCTCATTCACCTCCTTTTCCTTTCTCCTCTGGAAGGGGCGCAGTAATACATAATCCACTCAACTATCGGCAGCTCAATTATCCCTCCGGTTCGCCCATTTTCTCCCCTCGGACGGACATTCAAAAACAATTAACCTCTTCACGGTTGGGGACCTTTCCCAGGGAAAGGGCACAGTGGTAATTGAATGACTCCGCCATTTACATTCCGGACCGTGACTTCACTCCTTCACGCATAAATCTGGTCACCGTGAATCCTAATCTGAGGCTTTGCGATTGTCCAATGTCATCCGCATTGGCGTTGTGTTATCGCGGCACGGAGACAGCATTTTACATCAAATGGGATTTAACGAGACAGCTTGTTAATGTTTACGTAACACCCGCCTGACCTACTTAAGCCTCAATACATTGTTACCGCTCACAACATGTTGACAGACGGCTGATATAGAAAATGATGCCGTTATTTCACCTGAAATAATGATTATTCTCCTTTTTCATCTCAGTAGACCGTGCTATTTGGCAAATCGGTACGACTGGACTATTTCACACGGAGTGTCTGCGGCGCATCCCCCCACATCCTCAGCCTTCAATAAAATGCTGTCTTCTCCCCCCCCTTCGCTATGGAGGGGCCTCCTATTCATCTCCAGGTAGAAAGCCTCAAAGTGTAGGAGGGGAAAAACAGCTTGTTGCACCCATTGAGCTTTTATTGCTTCCCCCTTCAAAGTGTGGTGGCAGAGGAAGACAAATCCTCCATCTCCTTGACGCGACGATACGCGGAAAACACACGCGAACCTGTGGCCGGGTTCCGTTTGGAGCTTTGTGCAAATTGTACACTTGTTTTAAAAAAATGTCATATCTGAGAAGATTACAAGGTTGAGGGTACGAAGGGAGCCCAGCTGGTAGGGGATAATCTTCTAACAAACAAGTCTATAAAAACAAATGACATAGTTGACAAAAACAGCCCCCTAAGCGATTAGGCTCTTTCGACTAAAACAGAAAAACATCACGTTCAAGTCCGTACGTCTGGATTTCCACTGCGCCGTCAGACAAAGACTCCAATCGGCCATTTTCCATAAAGCGAGCTAGCTTCTTATCTAGCGAACCCAGCAGCAGCCGAATGACGTAATCCCCGACCAACACATATTGAGAAAACGCTCTCGAAGACGAATACGTCCGTCGAAATGAAAGCGAACACATCAAAGCAAATTTTATCGCTTCCAATTAGTATTTTTCTAATTTCCTGGAGCTCGATTCCAGAAGCCACATCGGCTAACAAACGGAATTTAAAGACGCCCACCGTCGGACTCGAGGTGCGGCAAAAAAAAAAAACTCCAGTACGGGCAAAATGGAAGCTATGAGCAGCAAATTTATTTAATGTTCCTTTCGGAAGATCAAGGTATTCAACTCCAGTTCATTAATAGCAGTATATTTATTCAATTCTTTTAAATTCCAGAGACGACGGAAAACAAGACGAGAAAAACTGAAAAAAGGGACAACGTCGAGCTTTAGAGAAAAAAAATCAAAATAGGCTTCGTACAAATAAGAAATGCTTTAAAAGAATTTTAAAAAGCCAAGTAAATGAACCAAATCGAAATAACTAAAAGGCACAGAGGCCATATTCCTGCAGAGGCTCGTCAGAACAGCTTAGCTGAAATCTCACTCTGACACGCGCGCACTGAGACACACACACACACACACACAGAAGTCTTTGATGTTTCCTCATGAGCGTGTGTACTGCAGCTGTGTGAGTCACCCACGCTCCATCCAACATCCATACAGGCTGCACAGTGGCAGGAGCGATGCAACTGCAACTCTGCGCCACACACACACACACACACACACACACACACACGCAACATAGCGGGGTCTTGATTGTGGATGGAGAAAGGATAAGGAGGCAGAGGCACGGGTATAGTGCCATCCGGGCCAGAATGAATTAAGAAAAAAAAAGAAGAAAAAAAAGAAGGAGAAGCAGAGGAAGAAAACCTCAAACAACTGGCTTTGCTCCAGACGGACTGAAACTTCTCTTGATCATTATGTCTAGCCTTCAGGTGTCTGGCCGACTGTAGGTGGTAGTTAGGTCGAGGGCCTGGGAGAGGGGAGGGGGGGGGGGGATGCAGATAACTCAACAGCCAGACAAAGAGGGAATAAGAGGGCTTCGTCTACCACCAGCATCAAGGAAAGAAGGGTGGGAGGGAGTAACGAGAAGAAGAAAAAAAAAACCAAGGGTTATAAAAATTTCATTAGACGATCCCTCGATGAAGTGACTTTCTGTGTCGCTTTCTGTTCTGTTTTTTTTTCTTCTCTTTTTTTCAGCTCCCCTCCCTTTTCGCTTCTCCAGAGCGCCGCCTCAAGAGAATGGGGCAGACAGACTTTATAGGTCCTAATTAAAGCCATCTGAAGCCTTTCAAAACATCAAATGGCACCGGCCCGCCACTCTTTCCCTTCTGATTGTGGAAAAATCAGGAAAATCAGAGGTCACAGGTTGCTTTGCCTCTAAGATGTACAAACATTTTTTGACACCCCCCCCCCCCCCCCTCACACCCTCCTCTTCCTCCTCTGACCCGTCTGTCGCCCAATTTCCAATCAATAAAAGGGTTAGTGGAAAGACATGACCACATTGATTGTCTGTCAAATTCACTGTCATTTAACATGTTTGAAGAAAGATTTACAAGAAAAACATTTTACAGTTTTGTGCAGTTTTTGTGTGTGTGTGTGTGTGTGTGTGTGGCAGCATTAGGGATGTCACAAATGGTATTGAAGATCCACCCTCATCCTGCCTGTCGGGTCGGATTGAAGTGCAGCCCTGTTTTAGTGCGTTTCAAGTACTCCACCATCCCTCCCTCCCCCCCTCCTAATTGTGTTCATTGAACCGTGTGGACCGGTTGAGCAGCCTGTCTGGGGTCAGCGGGTTTGCCGTGAGCTTTTTCTTTCTATATGTCATGCTATGGCGCGCAGACACACACGCGGAGGACGTTCGCTGAGACGCGCGAGGGACGTCGAGCGGACGAAACGAGCTCCGCTCGCGAACTGAACTCAAGCGTCGAGCGAAGTCAAATTTGTGAAATGAGACTATCGAACCGTTTTTAATGTTTAATTCACATTTGAATGAAGCCTTTGTAAATTAAAAAAAATAAAAATAAAAAGACACTAAGCACTCGGAAAGTCATACACGCAGTCATTTAGGACATTCAGTCAAAACTGAAGTCCACTAAAATAGGACTAGATCAATAGAACTTCTACTTTACGTAATGGGAACAATACGTCATCTATTAAAAGAGATACAAGAAAATACAAAATCGTGCTACTTACGGTTCTATAACTTCTGGGCGTCATTGTCTCGGGTCTGCGCCTCTTCTGACATTGGGGCGCGGAAAAAGAAGGAAAAAAAAGTCTGTCCCTCCGGCGGAAGCGGACAGATTGCCGCGGACAGGACGTGGGACGACGCTCCCGTTCGCATAAGAAGGACACCTGGTTCAGTCTGGGGAGCACTGGGGATGAGGGAGGGGGGGGACGTCCGATTCCGCCGGTGTCAAGTCTTCAGTGATGCTCGCACTCGCCGGGATCGAGATTCTGAGAGGAGAGGGAGCGCACAGGAAGGCGTCACGTGAGCGGCGGAGAGCTGCGCTATTGGCCTATCGGGCCGGAGGATAATGAGGCTCCTGTGGCGCCATTGGCCTAGAACGGGAGGGCGGGCGCCTCCTCTCTTGGCCGTGCGCAAGAATGTGAGTGCCGCTCACTGTGCATAATTTTTAATAGCCAGGGGAGATGAGGGGGAGGTGGGGGGGTCTTTGCAACAACAAATTGTTCCAAAGATCATCATCTTCTTCTTTTTTTTGACATGTACGAGTTACACAGAGGGCATGCAAGCATTCTGTCTCTTTAATAAAGAGGAATGAATGAAAATGTCTGGTGGGTCTACGTTACTGTCAACTTGGTGGATCATTCTAAATGAAGCATCATTGGAGCTGAACGTTTTCAGCGTTATGATGTACAGAACTAAGATTTCAACAGCAAAAAAGAAAGTAACATGTAAAACGATATAGCGTAGGAACAGTAACTGTATCCGTCAAGGTGGAAGTTAGATACATTCACCGGATGATGAGAACCGTGTCATTCAATTGACCTTCATCCTTAATGCAATTCATATTTAACACTTTATTTCTGTAATTTTGTATTCAACCAATAACACGTTTTTGCTGGGTAATGCCGGTAATACATGTGGATTGGGGATAATATTAAAATTGTACTTAACAAAGCAACGATCATAGCTCAAATATAAGGAATACCGTCATTTTTACCAGCTTATGATATAAAAAGAAGTGGAAATACAAAAGAAAGAAGTTAATGCTCTACAAAATAATGACACCTTTTATCGTCTGAAATATTTTTATTTGACCAATCCCTAGTGCCTTCCAGTTATTGGTGCTAAGACCTAACCCAACCTTTACAACACATTTTAACATGTTCCAAAGCTAATTCATTGTTTAGGATAAGGGGAGCTGGAGTTAAAGGTGGATATCAACAAAGGTACTGTGGTAGAGCAGTAAGATCCCTTAATTGATATGAATAGAAACAAAGGGAGCGTAGGTTTTATATATTCATGCTGTTCTATTATATTCATAAGTTGATTTTTTTTTACACTGGACTTCACATTGGGTGAAAACAGACACAAAAACACCCCCCTCTCTGGTTCTCCAGAGTGTGGAGGCAAAGCAACTCAAGGTTCTGTATGGGTGGGAAATAGAGCGCATGTAATCTAGTGCGCGCATCTTCCTCTGCTCCGGCTGCGGCATTAAATCAATATTCCGCAAAGCTTTCCCTTGTTTTCTACATTCACTTGACTGCTGCCGTGATGCGCCGCGAGGGTCGAGCAGCCGCTCCCTGATTTTTGTGGCACTTGCCCCCCTTCCCTCTTCGTCGGCGTTGTCCTCCTCCTCCTCCTCCTTCACTTCACTTCACGGCAGACGCCCTCATTTGGATGGCTCCAAGGCGATGCGCCTATTCCATTTGTCTCATGCGTTAACAGGAGGCGGCAGGAATAAGGCACCGCGTTATCTCGACACAAAACATTATCTCCGCCCTTCTCCTCCAACACCGTGAAACAATGATTATTAACTGCTTGAGGAGCATGTACAGGGGTTTTTTGAAGCTTTTTGCTACACTTGAGGAACATGAAATATATTCCACAGCACACCTCGTGAACTACCTTTTTGAATTTTTGACTCAAGATCGCGATTCCTCTTTTCTTGCCATTTGTGAGTACCTTCAAGATGGCCTGTCTCCATGGCGTGGAGTATGGCTAACGGCATTATGGCGGGGGGAGAGGGGGGCATAGTGTCACAGTAGCATTTTTTTTTACCAAGAAACAACCTGAGACTTCTTTTTCAAGGTTTAAAAGCCTGTCGTGCTGCATCATTGTGTAAGATACTGGTTGTGCATTCGCGTTCACTCACACCCCATCATCGGGAAAGCAAAATCCTGCCTCTGCAAAATGGGTCACACACTGCAGTCACTTTATCTCAGCGAATGTATTGTGCCCGTGTGAGTGTGTGAGTGGAAGACATGCGCATATGTGATTAAAACTTCAAAGGCAAGACTCAAGTATTAGCCCATTGGTGTCTTCGCTGAAACGGGACTAAAGCAAGTCGAACGTTCTATATTCTGGGTGGAGGGGGTGGGGGTGGTAAGTCTGTGTGAATGGTTAGCCCTAACGAGACAAAATGCGAGTCTTTCTTCACCGCGTATTAAAGGCCAAGAGGAAAAGGGCTCTCACTCTGAAATGAACCCCAGTGGCGTCATTTCTATTCCAACTGCGGTGCCCTGTGCGCCTCACACAATTCAGCGATTTCAGCAAGCAGTCGAACACATAGGCTTTCGCTCCGATCCGAACCCACACAATCCATTCACCCCCGAGGTCGTGTGAAGGAATACACAGGGGCGAGGTAGAAACAGACAAACACGCTTGCATTTATTCTCCGTGGAGGGAATTTGAGCAGTGGGGTTCAAAGCCATGCCAGTCAAAAAAAAGAGGGGAAGAAGGGCCTGTGCCGGTGTCTTATGGACCCATCACTGTGCAGGATGATCTGCGGCGCGTTCCAGCTCTATATTTAGATTAATGTTTTGTGAACACTTAGCATAATTCGCTGAGACGAAAGGAGCTTTTCGGAGCTGTTAACCTCATCTCTTTAACATTCAGTTGGAGTTTTTAAAACACCTGTTCTTGCTTAGACCTGTAAAACGCTCTGCATTTTCAATGGGAAAATAGTTTGTTATGAATGGAGAGTAGGGTGCAGCGTGACCTTGGGAGCATGCCGTGGATGGTCAGTTGATCCTCTCAGCTATAAGAGAGAATTGGCTTCACCTGAAATCAAATTGAATAATGGCATCCATTTAGGATTAAAAAGAACCCTCGGCATTGACCAACTTATCTACGAAGGCCTTGTCGTCATTTACGCCCGTCATTATCACACAATTTAACACCACATTTATCTTTACTGTATAAAGTCAAAGAAGGAAAGCTATTCCTGGAATATCACCACACCTGGTAATACTTCACTCCGATTTATTACTACCCAGGGAGTACAGCCGGCTTAAGTCCACGTGTCAATGCTCGTGTGTGTGAGCACCAAACGCTCTGATCTGGTCGAGGTGGGCCAGAGGGAGTTGGTCTGACTGAAAGCCTTTACCTCCATCTGCTGCGCGGCCTGCACAAACACCCACATTTCCTCTAAAACACGCCGGCGAGATGGACTGTCTGTTTGAAAAGCTTGTCTCTTTAGCATTAAAACGCTACACGCTTTGGCCACAGTAGCACGCCACACCGGGGGCCTGCACGGCATCTGCCTCCCAGCTCCTGCAGCCAAGGCATGGGGCCGAGGGAGGGGGCCTGGGGCTGAGATAAGCACTTCCTCCCTTGGTCACTGGCCGCCGTGGGGACCGGACAGGCCTGGAGCCTCAGCTGAGCACCTCTGATAATATCCACATGAGTGTACATGTGTGTGTGTGTGTGTGGGAGGGAGGGGGGGTGGTTGGTTGGTTGGTTGGATGGGGGGGGGGGGCGTGTTGAGAGGAAGAGGCTTGGTCTGGAGGATGCGAGTGTGTGTGTGCGTGTGTGTGTGCGCCCAAAAAGTCAAATATCAGAGTTAAGACAAAAAATTTCTGTCCCTGAAGTATTTAACGTTTAGCACTTTTGATGCCCAATGTTCAGAGAAGCGTGTATGGATTTGTGTGCTCATGAGAAAAGCCTTCGCTCTCAGGAATCACAAATTGGTATAAGCTGCAGTTGCTGATAAAGGCACAAAAATAATGTAATTCTGCAGAAAATGTCGCAGTTAACTAATTGAATCTTGAACTGAAATCTAACTTCTCAATTCCTCTGGAAATCATTATTCATATGATGTAACTCATTTAAAAACATGATCTGAACAGACTCACATGCTATTTAACTTATTTTCCTTATTTCCTTATTGCATTTTTGCACAAAAACCTGTACGGGAAGACGATTGTCCTACTTCTTTTAAATATATTTTGGAGACAACGTACGAAAGCCCTGATTGGAAGGGAAAGACAATAATGTAATAAGTTCAGTACATTACACTCACTACATTTGACACTGACATAATTATAATTTGCTTTCTATTTTTGTATTCTTTCTATTTTGTTCCAAACCCTCATTTGCAGTTAACATTAATTGCTGTGCTGCTAACAGCAACTCAATCACTTCTAGTTCACTCGCTCTAACTCATTGTTTAACATGAGTTTGATCTTGTCCTTTGTAGAATGACAGAAAACGGTCCTTCTTTGTTCAGCAACACTGACCTCATCATTTTAACGTGTCATATTGGACAAATCATTTACTCTTCATGTTAAACGTTGGCTCACGTAACGTGTCAGTGAGTCAAATTAAATTAATTCTAGGCTACTTTTGATTGCAGTGATTTATTTTAAATAAGATTTCATGACAAAAAAGTCTGCCCGATGACAGGAACACTAATTACTGAAATTATGTTTTTGAGATCGGCGGGGGGTTCTTTACATTAAAATTGTGATATTGCCTCTTGATGAAGACCAGCAGGTGGTATTATAGGTGGTTTTAACAACCATTTTTTGTGACCTAGAGATAAAATTCAGTTCTGGGTCTCAGAAGCAATCGCATCAAGTGAAATGACCCGACAAATTACATTTTGGTTCTAGGTTTAATCACAGTGTCCTCGGTGTTAGTCCTGACAAACATTTTTATACAAGTATTTTAAATAAAAAATGGTGAACACGGTGTAACATACTGTGGCGTTTAACCCTTGCAGTTATACCATGTGTTTTGACAGAGGGAGAGAGAAGGGCCGAGCGAGAGACATGGACATTGAGAGAGAAATATCCAGAGATCCAGGTCAGCTGTGAGGCCTCAGCTGGAGTGGAGGCCCACACCTGTCAGCGCCCAGGGGCTTCTCTCTCTCTCTCTCTCTCTCTCTCTCTCTCTCTCTCTCTCTCTCTCTCTCTCTCTCTCTCTCTCTCTCTTTTTCCCTGTGTCGTCTTTCTGTCCAGCTGGACGTGCAGGAGCCTCTCAACCCCCCCGACAAACCTCCACCTCCCAGATCCAGGCCAGTTCAGCCCAGCCATGCGTGGCCATCTCTGGGAATTCATTCCGGGTCCTTCCTGTTCAGTGCATCCGCTCCTCTCTCTCTCCCTCTGTCTCTCTGTCACCCCATCCCCCCACCGCCACCATCTTCATGTCTTCCTCATGCTATTACTAAAAATCATCTATCTCAGTTTTGATATTGTTTTAATAAAATGATAGATGTTAATATTATTGGTATTGAGCAGCAGCAAAAAACTATATTATTCAGAGTAATTGCTGTCGTTGTATCATTTGATATCTATGCATAACTCAGAAATCATTAATATGGGTTTAGCACACAAAGTATCTCATCTGTGCAAAACAATCAAGATTGAGGTTGAATAATTGTGTCTCAAATAGCAGAAAATCTGACAAACTATTTGACAACATTAACTTTAACTTTAACTAATTGTTTATATTCATCAGCACTGAGGATCCTGGTGATCCTGTACAATTTATGCCTCAATAATTCTTTTTATTTTATTTACTTAAATATGGTCATCATCGTTATCATGCTTTTAAACCCAACAACTTTGAAAAATATGTTTTTTATTCCACCCAAATGGACAGTGTTTTCTCCTCATACAATATGAGTTTCTATTATTATACAGTCTTTAATAGAGGAAGCACAGATGTAACATTGTATACGTGTGTATTGATTGCACATTGCATTAAAGTCTATGACCATAAATATACAAAACAAGTGTGTTCTCGCACCCTCCTTGTAGCCACAACATCTGCTTCCTCATAATGTAAAAGATGTTTGGCACACAGGGCCAAGTACACGTTGATCCGTTTGATCGACCTGTAAAGCTGTCTTTTGCCAAACTGCAATGAACTGTGCAGTGCAAAAGCCTGAAGATGGATTAGAGCTCAATAGCTTGTTCTGTGTTGAAATGTATTTCCGAGCTAAATGGCCAATGAGTCTTACTAGCAATAAAGATAGATTATAACATTCATAAAAACAAGATTTAGATATCTTGACTGGTTTGTGCCAGAGACATGTTTGTGAAAATCTACCATTTAACCTTTGTGAATCTCTGTTTTTTGTTTCACAGCAAGACGGAGCTGAGGATGGAGCTACGGATGGAATAACAGTGAGCTTATTCTACTACTGCACTCAAACCACATCCTATCCCGCACGCCGGCTACTGAATTATTCATCTATTTGTACCTGTGAGGCGAGCAGGCCCTGTTAAGGGCCGCCCCAGTATGATCTATAATTAAATATAATGCTACATGAAAGTGCATAAGACATGAGACTAGGGTAACGACAAGTCACTCAGACTTCCTCCTAGTTCAATCCTAGATCCACTTTGTATGGATTCATATGCTGACTGCAGCAGTTTCTTATTTTTTTCAGCCTCGTGCACACTTGCCTGTTTTATTCCTCCTTTGCATGGCTGCTGTGTGAGCGAGTGGCCCTGAATGTTTGCTATCAGTAGTTGACTTTTGGAGGGCAATGATATTATGTCATGTTTGATTATGGGTTTATTGTTTCAATGTTCTCTAAGTACATAGTATTACATTAAATGGGGCCCTTGTGTCTTGCAATACGTTTGCTGTGTTCCCCCATGCAGCTCAATCAGAAAGCCTTTTAAAGCTCGCAGTCAGGAACAATCCGGCTGCACAATATGACCATAACACAACTGTTTACAGGCTCTCTAAATTGACCAATTGGGATGCATAAAACCTAGCATCCATGCATTGTTCCCAGAAAGATTCCAACTCTCCCGCAGGAACCTCAACCACAACACACAGAAATTGATATGCTTCCCATAGTTTGAGTAGAAGGATTTGTTTCAGGTTGTCTTTGAATCAATGCTAAAATCACGTGATGAGAAAAAGCAACAGACATTTAGTATAGGAAACACCAACAACTGTAGGCTTTTTTTATTGCACACACACACACACACACACACACACACAAAAAACACACGCACACCCAGTGGCATCCTCTGATCTGTCCAAATGTGAACGGTAATATCTCCACCTCGCAGGCGCTGCAGTGAGGAAAGGCTTAGCGGCTCGCTCACTTTCTTCCTTCGCTGGCTGTGAAGTGGAGTCTGAGGTGTCAGGAGTTTTTTTTTTGTCACCCCCCCCCCCCCCAACCCACCCCAACCCCCCTCTCTCTCTCTCTCTCTCTCTCTCCCTTTTCACAGTGAGTATGTCTCCATATTGGTTAAGTCTGTGGTTTACAGGGAACACTGTGAGCGCCCGATAAGAAGCTGAAAGCAGATGTACACATTCTGGAGGCAGCGACAGACACAACAAACAGATCACATACATTATGTTTCGGGGATTTGCATTCGGTTAATGATACAGAGGTGTTAGTGTGGGGTGTTTGTAAAATGCATGCTAACTTGTCTCTTTAACCCTAAAAGTGTTAGCGAAAGAATCACCTTTGCAAAAGGAACAAGATGCCATGCCAATACTCATTTTGGGCCCAGAAATATTGCATTGACCCTTCCATCACTGCAGGTGCCAAAATAATTATGGAAAGAATTTCCATCAACAGGCAATATAAATGGAGTGAGTATTTCTTCCCTCCATTCGTGGGCCGGGAGTATTTAGAGAGATGAACCCCCGCAAATAGGCTTTTACCTCTTCCCCCTTATAAGACCAAGCAATTAATCTGGTTTGCTGACACCATGAATACCAATACAACAGATCGTCTTCTTTCTCTGCAAGACCCTTCGACACACACACACACACACACACACACCCATCCCACCCAAACATCCCAATCACCCCCCTTATCTCCCCCGCCCCCCCCTAAAGTTGCCCGCGGTTACCATGGCTACCCCATGGGTCCATAAATCCAAGCGCAGAGGGACTACTCATTCCTTGAAAATGATCAGGAGGATTCTTTTGGGGATGAAATATTTGGATGAAAGGAGGTAGAGGGGAGAGAGTGAGCGAGGCAGGGAAGAAGCCCGTCCCTCTCCTCCACCTCGTGCCCCGCTGAAGCAGATGGCGCTGCACGGCTCTGCATTGCCACCGCTCGCCTTTTGAGGACTGCTGCCATAAGGAGGTAGGTTAGTAGGAGATTTGGGGTGACAGTGTTTGGCATGGGCTACAAAGAGGAGACGTTGGGAGGGGGAAAGCACTCGGTGCCTTGGGCTGACACAAAGGTAAGCTCCTGTTATGCTCCTGTCTCTGTGATTTAGTGGCCATGTGGTGCAAGAAGTAGAAAGCAAAGGTAGCTTCAACGCTCTGGGTTTCCACTCCACATCACATTTTGGTTTTGTTGATAAACCACATCCATGGTTATGTCATCCACAGATCAAAGACCAAAGTTTTACTCCTCACTTTATTCTGTTGCATATCTCCAAAATGCATTTTGATGAAGTTCTACTTTACAGTTTAGCTCAACTGTCAAACTATAGTTTGATATATTTTAGAGTTTTATGTAATTTCTGATGCATTTAAAATGCCAAAAAACGGATGCCATTGTTGTCAAGACAAGCATCAGAGTCTACTGTACATCACGTGCCACTGGATCCAATTCGATAATGTACATATTGTGTGCATAGCCACTTCCAACGTCGTATTTATTCCTCCCATGGGGGACAAGCACAGTTGTATTATCTTACTTTGACTAACCCTTCTGACAAAGTCAAAAACATATCTTGTGACCCATCTGACGAATTACATCTTTTCTGAAATCTTGTGCCAGGAAGTGACAGGCCAGGCTCAGAGAGAACATTGTGTACAGGCGGTGGTGGTACACAGTGGAGGGATTGCGGGTTAGATTGGAGGGGGTCACTGACTGACTACTCCTGCACACATCCTGACATGCTGTATCCGTTCGTCTGCCTCTCTCTGGCTGTCACCTGCAAACGCTCGCGCACACATCGCCCTCCCACGTGCATGGAACACATCTGCACAGACATTAGCAGCATAATCATTTGAAAAAAACATTTAAGACACACACATTTAGCACAAGCACACACACACACACACACACATGCTTTCCAGCACACACACTATGCTCCAATACATACTGAAACACACACACACACACACACACACACACACACACAAATGAACCCACAAACTCACTAGCCCCTCTCTAACCATGGCCTGGAAGAATGGAGCCAGTGTGCACCGAGTCAGCCAGCAGACAAGGGAAAGGCCTAGGTTTTTTCAGGGGCATGTACGTAGGAGTGTGTGTGTGTGTGTGTGTGTGTAAGAGAGTGTGGGTTTGTTTGGGGTGCAGAGGGAAATGGGGGAATATTTTGGGAGGGGTCCTTGTCTTTACGTCTGAGATGCATTTAAGTAAAGGCACAAAAAGTTATATTATGACAAACTGGGAGATGTGTGGTTTCATCTGCAGTACAAAGCGCTTGAAGGATGTGACAGTTCATCCTAACAGGCCAGTTTGGGAATAAATTATTAAAAATATGGATTTTTCCAATGCTAAATATAGCTGTTTGTCTAAAAGCAGCCGTCAAGCAAAACAAAATAGAAATACTCAATGGGAGATGAAAAAACGTCACTGAGCTTTATAGAAGCATCACAATTACTGGAATTCTGCCCACATACAGCTGTTTACAGAACGATCTGTCCAGATAACAATTCTTAGAAATTGTTTTCTTCTTTAAAAGCTGTAAAATAAAGGCTTGCCTGTTGTGGGGGTACACAATAAGGAAACTTGTTCTGTATTTCTACAAACTTGACCGGACTTGATGAGGAAATGTTCTGTTTTGGTGAACTACTTTATGCCTTTAAAATCTTTTCCCCAATGCTCTAATTTTTGAAGGTATAATAGACAGCCTCTTAACCCGGCAGTTTTACTTCTACTCCAACGTTTAAGTGTGATTAAGATTATAAAATTAAATCTGACTCCAGCATGTCAGTGTTTCTTTCAACTTTTAAGCCATTTAGTTGAAACTCTTATTGGAAGCTGCTTACACTAAGTGAGCAGGTAGGATGTCAATGTATTAAAACACTGTTATACTGTATGTCTGACCATTGTTTCTTTCCAGTCGTCCTGTTTTTTTAATATAACTATTAGGCAATAAATGCTGTAACATATGCCTACCTCTCCAAATATAAAGTGTCACTTAATCACTTAATCAAATCAACTTAATCAAAACTATTTTAGTGCAATTTGCTGTCCTTTCAGATTGTATCTTTTAGTCATTTGCATTTATGTAAACTGCATTGGATTTTTCACAATAACGTTGTATTTTTCAAAGGGTTTCAGTGTAGTGCAAAAACTTCAAATGAAACTAAGATTCAAAGAGAAAACCACCAAACTGCAGGTGTACTCTAAACAACAGCTGTGTTGCACAACACTTAGGTGACGGATGGATATATTTTTTTTGCATTTGCTGAAATTCCATTTCATCATCAACGTTCAGTTTCATTACCAGAGAGATACTCAACGAGAAAGAAGACACACAAGACAGTTGTTTCCTCAAAGAGAGGTTCCAGTACAGACTGTGTGGGGAAATTCTGGGTCAACCAATAAACCAGGATTTTCCTACTCAAACCAGCCATCTTTTCTTTTCCAAACTGTTTGTAACATCTCACCCAGATGTCACCAGAACCGTTTGTACTATTAAAGACTTTGACTGAACCTTTCAGCCGGGTCTTTGTATTACGTTAAAGGGAGGGAAGTCATCTTTTTAATAATGTTTATTCAGAGTATAATCATATTTACTGTGCCACTGTCAGTAAAAAAAATATTCATAGATGTATGTTAAGTCGGAGGCTCGATACTGCTTGTGTTTTCAGACTTTGATATACACACCTTCGTTAAAGATGAACATGCACTGCTGCTTTCAATTACCCTTCCATTATGCCTCATCGTTTCACTCCCGGCTCTCTCTTTTCTTCCTATTCACTCATCATTTTCTTTTCGGAGAAGCAGATGTGAATGAGTCTGCATGTGTGCATGCAGGTTTGTGGTTACAAGTGTGTGTGCGTTTGATAGAGAGAGAAGGGGAAGTTGGCCAACTAGGCCTCTTTTTCGAAACCCACAGGGCCTCCAGTCTCCAACATGGCCACCGAAAATCAGTAGGACAAGGGGCTAAGTTAATTGCACGGGCGTTTATGAAGGAAAAAGGCCTTGATTTACTCCAAAGCTTTGCCCTGGGGGTGGAGTGGGGCATGGGCAAAGGGGAGGAGGGAGTATGGTGGTGGTGGGGAGTCACCAGCATAACAGATAAACTGATAACTGAAAAACTGAAAAACTAGATTGTGGACAGATATGCATATACAGCCATGGGCATAATTATTTAAACTCGATAGAAGTCAGGATCAGTTCAGTTTAATTTGTTCATAAGAAGTAAAATAAAGAAGCAGCACAATCAATGTCTATAGTTTTTCAACATTGGCATATATCTGATAGATGGTAGATGATGTGAGGGCAGAGCAATCATCTGACCTGCAAGCCTACCATAGGTAAACACCTTAATTGTTCAGGGGAATGAGACTCCAACACACTAGAGGCCGGCATTCGAATTGTCAAAAAAATGACCTAACCACTATTCCTTGACTTCTGTGGAAAACGTCATGGGTTCAAGGAAACATGGTTAGGAGAATTCACAAGGAGTTAGGAAAATAAACACGCGGTGTTTAGGGAATCCAACTCCACTTCCACTAAGCTACGTTTTTCTGATGCAACGGGAGATGCATGTTAGTGACGTCAGTCCGCAGCGGGGAAACTACCATTTCTCCGCAGATGGACCACAAAGAAGCATCTTAGATGTTCATGTGTTGTTACAGTACAGCCATGCACACCACATAAAACATCCAGGTTCAAAGTATTACTTCATCAACATGGCGGCAAAATGAATTAGTTGTGCTCAATTCAAACAGCTCTCATCATGGCAGACACTCACATTACTTCCGGGTCATTTCACTCAGTTAGGAGCCTTCCTAAGCAAAAAGAACTATTTGAATCCAGCCGAGCGCCCCCCTGATATACCGCTAGGGGAAATACTGGCGCTTATTGTTTATTACATTGACAACTGCAGGTTCTATTTAAAGCCTGACTTTCAGATATCCCCAGAGAACAAGATCAATCTGAAGTTAAGCTAGCCAATAAGTGTGTTACATGTGGTCATGGACACACCCCTTTTCTGATTTCAATGACGCTGCTGAACAACCTGTTTACACAGGAGACAGTATCGGGACATGACCACATCGAATCATCTGCAGGACATGGGGAAAGAAGTAAAAGTAAGAATATATTTGAAACAAACATGTGCATCTGAAATGTGGCAACACATCCTGCACACCCGCCTGAGCTAATTAGTCGTGGTAACTTTGGCACAGGACACGCTGCTACTCTGACCTCCGCCAAGAAGCCCGCAGCAGAGCAGTTAGAAAAGTTCCCATGCCTTTCTGAACATCTGTTTTATCCACAAAGAGACAGATTAGCTCTCAACCCCACTTCTCTCCTTCCCTCCACATTTAGCTGCGCCAGCCAGTGTCTAGCTCATCGGCTTCTTTCCTGTGTGACGATGCTATCAAGGTTTCGACTGCCTTTCTGGCAGCTGCGCGCCGCTCACAGACCTCACACACGGACACGGCGAACAAGGAGGTGGAAGCGGCAGGAAACCGTTGAAGCCATGGTTTTGAATATAGGCCTTTGTGGCCGGTGCTGGGAGATATTCGTTACAGTAGGGTAGAGAAGCTGTAGTCGTGACATAGGGAGAGGAGTGGTGGAAACAAGAGGGCATTGGATAGGCAGTGAATTTAAAGAAACAAGAGCAAAAGGGTGACGGAGAAAGCTGTGTTATTACCATTTGTTTTACTTTTGGCTTTTAGATCAATAGCAATTTGAATAGAATTAAAATGTTGCTTTACAACTAACTGAAATCACTATAGTCATAAACGAAGCCAGAAGTTTGAAATTGCTCAACTAATTGAATGTTTCCTGATTACTGATAATTAAAAAAAGGACTTGCTCAGAATTAGATAGAAATATCATACATCATAACATGTACTGTAGTTTCTGGGCAGACCTGTAAGGCATCGAATCAGCATAATTTGCACCCTAGTTTGTGCCTTAGTTATATATCTGGTCTGACAGTGAATGGCAATATACTTTAACTAAGGTAAATTTATGATTTGGAAATGCGCTGTTCTCTGCGGTCTTCTAAATTTCTAATTCTCCATCGGCCTCAAGCAGTAGTAAAAAAAAGCCTAATTAATTTATGATCCATAACATACAGGAGACCTACTTTTCTTTGTCAACGCTTAAAACAGCTTCCTCATTAAAGTAATTAAACCCAGAAATGTAGATGCCTGACCATCTCAGTTTCCATTTAGTAAAATATTTCACCAGCCCAAAATGTGAAATCCTGCAAACAGGGCAATTTATTTTTAGAAGGAAACTAATTTTCAAGTCTATTGTTCAATAATATGAATTATTATATTATCAGAGCTAGGACTTAAATCTCCTCCTGTCATTTTTAACATACCATCATGGTTTCTCATTACGTGGAATCAATAGTATTAGAGAAATTGTACGTTTGTTGACATGTTTGTCATGTTTCTCTTTTTGGAGCCGAGGTGTTGCCTCTTTTATGCAGTGCTGTGACCTCAATAGAGAAATGTGCCATCCTTCCGTTAAGCACTTCTTGTTCTCAGGTGCTTCAATCCCTTTAGTTTTACTCCAGAGGGGATTTGAACCGCATGAATATGGATGCGACGATGATGCACAAGATGAGGAAGGTATAGTTTGGTCTTCCTTCAGATAAGCGCTAATCGCATTTGGAGGCCGTGGCGGCAGAGCTAGGTGTAAACTTGGCCAACGGCATTACGTGGATGGAGGGGCGGGGGGGGGGGGCTGCGGACTAGAATGAGCGAAGGTGCTTTTGTGTGAGTGTGTAGATGGGTTAGTGCAGCCTTGGAACATTCAGAAAGAAAGCAGTGGGTGGGTGGAGGTTGTTATCCGAGCACACGTAATCCCAAACTAGGGATTGATCTCTTGACTCCTCCCTTCTTATCCCTTCTTCTTCTCTCCTCTTCCTCCCTTCAATATTCCTCCTCTACCTCCTCATCCCTTAGTTTTGTTATTCCTTTGAATGTCGCTTAGTGCTGACGAGGCAGTGGGATGAGGGGTTATAATTAGCCCAGATATCCTTATTCATATTCAAATTTCACATCTAATCTCTCTACTTATTTCTAACAAGGAAACAGGATTGGCTTGTCCATTCCCATCCAAAGATGTGATCATTTAAATCACCTAGCAACAGAGGAAGTCACATTAAATGTGTGATTAATCTGTTGGTGCTGTGGGTTTCGCATTGGTGAAGGAACTTGCCCTGTTGCACTCTTGGTTCTGCAAACTAATTAACATGTCTTTTAAAGGTTTTATTTCACTTTCACGCATCACAGCCTGTATTATCATTATAATTACATCTAATAGGTTTCGTTTCAAGTTGTCCCTTTTTTGAAGGTAGGTTCCTGAACCTTGCACTACACTTACTGTTGGTAAGTATTGTTGTTCTCGTTACTCACAAATAGAAATGGTAGCTTCAGTTATTGTGTATTTATTTCCATTTCTTTCACGAAGAGAACACAAGCAAAATATACTTTTCCAATTCCACTTAGAATATGAAGTGAAGTGAACGGCAGGTCATCTACCAGAGCTGCGTTTGCTCTGAACAATACAAAAGGAATGAGTGTTTCTCTTTTGTCAGCTGTGATGATGGTGAATGTCAAAACCTGCAGAAACTGGTCATCCTGTAACCTCGGCACTCTCCATTCATTTTCGGTTCATTTAGGTTACACAGGATATAGCTGGTTTTGAAAGAATATCTGTCAATTTTAACTTGAATCTAAACGTCTGGTCACACTATACAGCATATAACCTTGTGCCAGTTTCCCCTTTGCTGTAAGTCTATTGATGAAGTGTAAATATGTCTATGGGGAATTAAATAAGCATGTAAGAGATAACAAGAAACAAGATATTTTCAGCGACAGCTCGGATAATTTTGATCCCAATGTGAGCTATTAACTAACAAATAACAAATAGATTACAATGATTTTCAACCTAACAATATGATCACAAACACCTCCCCAGCCCCAGTTTATCATCAACCATAACAATTTACCATATTCCATGCTGATATTCGGCCTATTTTATTCAGCACCAAGCTGACTCCTCTTTGAGGCAGTGGTTGTGTCACATGGATGCAGTGAAGCTTGCGTGATGTGTATATGTATATAAAAAAATAAAAAAACGCTAAGCTCCACTCACCTCGGGGTGTGTGGTGCATCCACGGCGTATGGCCTACATGCTCGCTCAAGCATAAACCAATGTAGCCTTTGCCTTCCTGCCGCTGCAACTCGAGAGTTTGTCATTTATCTTAGATGGGATTTTCTGATGTGATGAAAGAAAAGTTTTCTGACCGTGGGTCACGCAGTGGGTATCTCTCCAGATATGAATGCATCACATGGACTAGAGCTAACGACTGCTTCATCCATTTCGATTCAACACCCTTCAAAAAGAGGCTCTTAAGTAGAGCGACTCTACAATACTCTATAACCTTCAGAGAGGACTGAGTCAAACCTGGAGCAGCCAGCCAAAACAAAACTGCATCGCGGAATTGAGAGCGTTAATTAATAATAAGCAGGTGGTAGAAAGGAGACCGCAGTTCATGTTTTACTTCAACACAGGATCAAGTAAGGAGGGAGCACACAGGGGAGAAGGGTGGATCTCTTAAGGGATCCCAGACCATTTATTATGTTTTGAACAACGCAATCTATTATTTAGATTTTTTATTTTGAGAGTAATAAAATACTGTATAAGCAGTACAAAATTAATGACACCCTCACTACAAATGACTGAATGCAACTTCAAATAATCAGTATTTCCTATCATGAAATAGGTTTTTTGCATCGTCTTTATTTTTTTAACTGCCATTTTATTTCCGTCGCTTTTTAAGGCCATTTTTATGCTGTACCCAATTTCTCACCCTGCTGACATCATCAGATAAATCCTGACACAATTCTGATGAAAAAAACTCCACCCATGGATTCTTCCAAGTAGGTCACAACATCCTCTAGGAATGATTTACAGATACTAATTGGCCAACGTGTGATGAAAGCATGACAGCATGTCAGTAGAGCCTAATGGGTGTAGAAGCTTTTCTGTAATCCTTGGGTAACATATTTATTTCACATCCTCAGCTGGAGCAAAAGAACCTCACACCTGCTCAAAGCAAAAAAAACAACAACAACAACTTCATGTTAACTTCTTACATGCCAAAAGGCGAGACCATGCTATGATTCCCTCAACACCATCTCACATATTCGGGTTTGTCATGCGAAGAACCAAACACAGTTTGACCAATTTTCATTTGATCCGTATAGTCTGTCAAAGTGTTTATTCCTGTTTGGAGCAGCATGATGAGAACTCCACAAAACACGGAGGCCATCTTTTGACATGTTGTGTGCCAAACGTCTTCAGCCACTGATTGACAGCAACGACATTTTACGGTTGGGAGGCGTTTGTTCTGAGCGCTTTGTCTCAAGCTTGACCTATTACCGTGTCCCTCCAACATGAAGTGTATGAACATTTCTCTTGATGTTTCATGTCATCTGTGGACTTTTATACGTTCTTTCTTCATGCCAATTCCTTTGACTGTCCATCACCGGAATAGGTCAGAAAAGACACTCCGGCTCCTCCAGGTCAAAGGCAGTTGGCGCCACAGAGTGATAAAGGTCAGATGATTTTTGGTTGACCTCAGCTGTTGCCTACATTTTCAAACCATCTATGTTTACATGTTTATGTATATTTTTTCAGTCAATAGGCCAATAGGCAGTTTGAAAAATCCTTTAGGAACAGACTCAACCAGATGAGCTACATTAGAGAAAGTTATGGTGCATGTACAAGAAGGCTACTTTCAGCTTCACAAGAAAACGCCGCTCTGCATGCTATTACCCTTCTTACAAACACAACAAACAAATAACTATTCACATCAGTTCTTTTACATTCAATGTTGCTGGAAAAACGGGTAACATTAGTCCGCCTTGGTTTGAGATATAAACTGTAAATATTTATTACTGACTCTGGGATGTACTTGAGGACATTTCAAATTGAATCAGCCTAAAAGAGAAATGTTTATTTTTTTCTTTATAACAATGAAATGTTTTTAAATTCAGTAGAGTTTGTGAGAAAACTCGTGGTATTGGAGCATTATTTCAGACAAACGGACACGGAACGGCTTATTCTCAGCTATTCTAAACCACGAATTGACTCTTGCGTAAAAGCTACTTGTTTCATGGCTTCATGGCTTTGTAAAGTCTGGAGCCTGAATGATGACATTTGGTTTGTCATGAGAACTGTTACGTAACTGCTGCCGATGAAGTCAAGCAGACACTTCACAGTCGTCAATGTTGTATTCTTTGTTGAATTTGGATGCGGTATTCAGGAAAAGTATGGAAACAATTGCCAATCTTTATTATGTGTTGCCACTCCGCCGGTTGCACTACACTATTCTATTACAACGGCTGGACGTGCAAGCCACACATCTGTGATTCATACCCTTTGCTTCCTGATTAACGATTCATATTCAGGCAGCACCCCCGATCTCCTGTACACGGATCACAGGATAATTGGGTACTGCCAATTATTTTGATGCAACGCGTGTGATAGGAAGAAGTTGATTCTCCCTCTGAACCTCCTGCAAAAGAGCAAAAAATCAATATCCACACACCTCGTTATGAAGATGCTGCATGACAATACAAGTTCACAACACACCAAGGACTTGGGAAAATTGTGTGAATCTTCACACGATATGAATGTTTTCAGAGACCATTTTGTCAACGTCTTATTTGGATTTTAAACAGCAAGCAGCCAATACGGTAATCCGCACAGACCACAATGAAGCAATTAGCCGCAGAGATGGCTGACGCAAAGCCGTCAATCCAAATTAGAGGATAAATCTCATCTCTTCACTACAAGAATCCAGAAATAAGCAACCAAATCTTCCGTGCCGATTTCCTCACCGCAGTTATTTCCGATGTTCTTATATCTTACTGTGAGGCTTTATTATAATCATAACGCGCTGACTTTTAAATGTAACATGTCTTCAATAAGCCTTGATCTTCTGCAAACATTTTTTGCCCAGGAGGTCAATAACCGAATGTGCACGTCACGTGAAACTATACAAGAATGTAAACATGCATTTAAAGTCAGAATTCACTTTTGTGTTTATACTATATATAAATAAGTCTACTTTAAATAGACGGTTCCTGTGAAGGGGGGCATTTTCTCTTCAACATGTTTTTACTGTTCCTCGACATGTATCTCAGCAGTGTCTGGCCATGTAAGAGATTAATGGAGTGTGTCTTTTTCCAGGCCTTGGGAGTGTACCCCCTGCTGTTAATGCAGTGAGAAAGGAGGGGCCGTCGCCTCACACCGGGTGACTGACTGAACAAACTCCATCCTGAGCAGTAATAACACAGCATCTGTGGCTCTTGGTGCTGGCCTTGCAGAACGGTAGTATTAGTGGGGCTAATGCTAGTTTGTGTTCAGAATTGCACTTTTAATGCAAAGGATGTTTTTCTTACTACATATCTGCTGAAGTTTTGCTTTGCTTCGGCTCAGTCTCTCGGGGGAACCTGAATTGAAATCTGTGTGCTTTGCTTCTTTTTTTTAAGCGCCATTTTCAAACAACAGTTTGAGGACCACTTGGTTGAGAGACGGCAGGTGTACGTTTTAAAACGTACTCGATTTCTTTTCACTCTCAAAAAGTATGTCCATAATGCATGGTAAATGCGGATAAATGCACAGAGTACTTTCCCTTTATCTTCCGAATTTGTCTGTGTAAATATAATATATTTTGTACATGTATATGAATTTATTACATTGCGTTTTTGGATTATTTTTCTTACGGCATGACTGATTCTCTCTGTGCATTGCATGCAAGTTCTGAGAACTTCCCTGCTGCGGCTGAAATAAGATTAGGATTATTAATAGGATTATTTTAATTTATCTTATGTGTAAAGGAGTGTTTTTCTTCACCTTGGCCAATTCATTTTTTGTGCGGTTCTTCATTTATTTACTTTATGGTAAAACATTTGTAAGTAAACTAGGACTGTGACACAGTGAATACATTTTGGCCAAAATCCAAGCGTTTTTATAACGTTGTGGAAACATTAGATGAAATTCTTTACATCATGGGGTAGGCTCCGGCCACAGAAAATGCATGGAATTTATTTATAGTCTCAACACGCTCTCCACCCGAGCCGGGCTGTGCTTGGTCTTTCCAGATGTTTAATTGAAGCCCTGTCAGTTCCCACGTGAAGTTTTTCATTTGAGTCGACAGTTTCATACAGAGCGAGCAGGTTGAGATAAAAACATTACCGACACATGAAGACTCTATAAAAGCAGCCAGACGATATATAAGGCGCAATGCCTCAGGGTTGACCATGTTTGGAATTAGATAGATCTACAGTACATTCATTAAAAACGTACAGCTTAATTATTTCCAATCCCAACCATCGTTTCAAAGCTATACTTTGTTTTGATTCAGCTGGAAAGAGATGGTAGATCAAAACCAGTTAACCAAGCCATAAAAACAATGAATTCAGCTCATCTGAACTCAAAGCCCAGCACAGCACATGGAAGTCAACAAGGCCCCAAAGGAAAGGGTCTAGGGATCTATTTGGATGTGTGCCCACCGTACCTTTGTATGTTGTTGGCAGGGAGTAGTTGCCCTCTGGCTACGAGGCAAAACCACTCTTTCCTTTCCTTCGAGATGCTGCTTGTTGTTGCTGTCCGTTTGGGTGGGGAGAAGAGCACGCTAGTGACTCAGGCAGACAGTTTTAATTAAGGCCAGCTTGAACAGCAAGAGATAATACGGATGTGTACAAACTACTAACCCTCCACTCGCGTACACACACACAACCACAGCGTGGACTTATGTGACACACAAGGTTTGTAGTCATACACGGAGGCATGTGCACAAGATGAAAGCGTCAGGAAATCTCTGTAATGAATTGAACAAGTAGGACACTACTCATTAGGGATGCATTTGTGTACATGAAGCATGAGCAATTCATTATTTTCAGTCTCACAAATTCTGGGGCAGGCTAGCGGAATTAAAAAAGATATTTAATATGTTTTCAGCTCAGAAAGTCTATTTAGCAGTTAGTCAGGATGGGTGAACACCCAAACTGGATGATCAACATTTTGCTTTAAACAGATTTGTTTTTTTCCGTGGTATTGTGCAAAGATGAAAAGAAGAGAAAATGCATTACGTTTTAAACTTCAAGGGTATGCGTAACTTTTGGGAAAAAGGCATCGTTTAGAAGAGATGGATTCGTAGGGTAATAATATGTGTATTTTGCGTTTTTGTGTGCTATTGATTCCAGACATGTAACATGCTGTACTTGGCCATTCCATTTCCTAATTTTGACACCGTAGCCCTTAACAAATATTGTAGCAATTTAACCAATTCCAAATGTACCCTAAAACAATCCCAAAAGCTCCACAGATGTGTGATAACTGGATTCTGTGGTTGGCACCTTCTCGCTGTCCACCATAGCGCCCAAACTGCATCGTTGCTTGGTTTCAATGAATAGAGACTTCCTGTAGTTTAGGGCAGTGATTAGGCAGCCCCTTTTTGTCAGCAGTACGCCTCACTTCCCCCTCTCCCGGCAGAAAAGAGCGGTAGTGCAACTACACAAGCGCAGTCCTGTTCACCCACTTCCATTGTTTCCCAATGTCTTCCATTGTAGATTTTAAAGACCAGTGGACTCAGGACCTCGTTGTAATAAACCTCTCAACATGTTTACAGCCCCCTTTCTGGGCCGGGGCGTTGCCTCCAATTACGATACTATTCAGAGCCCACTTCTGTAATTACACATAAGCCTTCCTCCATATTGGCTCAGAAAAGAGATCTTTCCTTTTGCATGCGAATCACCCGAATCCACGGTGTTAAAAGTCAGCTTATGTGAACAAAATGAGCAATGGTTTCTCCAAATATTAAAAAATGGATGCAAAATAAATTGGATGCTCAAAGACAAACATACTATACTAATATACTGCAGTATTTTGAGAAATATGATGTTTTGATTATTTGACCTTTTGACAATATTCATTATTTTACACAGGGTGCAACCAATTTTGTAACCAATTGTGTACATGAGCTGCAATCACATTTTTTTTTAAATACAGTACTGCAATGTATATATTTCCTAGTTCTTGATTGCCTTGCTTAATTGCTGATAAAACAATCAAAGAAATGCAATTATCAAAAAGATTCCTAATCAGTGTTCATGAAGGTAAATGGTTATTTTCACATAACCTTGAAATAAAGGCCTCAGTGTTATTGTATTGTAAATATATTTTTAATCACAGAAATGGTGTGTATATTAATGTTATTCAAGCAAAATAATAATTGCAAATCATATGAAAGATCATACGGCCATTTCAAATTGTTGTGGTGCCAATGTTTATATATTCCCATGGATGTCTGTATGTTCTGATGCCAAAGTTAGTTGTTGACCGTGAACCAATTAATATTACCATTCTCACGTGATTGCTTAGGAGACATTGTGTGGTGCTATTTCTCACATATTGTGTGGATTCCTCTGGTTGGGGCACACTACCCAACCACTACTACACTATTGTGACTTCCAAAAGCTATAAAATGGACTTCAGTGAGATAAGACAAAAAAAAATGTATTACCAGTTTTAGATATGATCATTTATATGTACTATAGTTTTTGTTTAATTTCGTTATGTTTGTTCTTGTCTAGCGTAACCTGCATTTCATTGCAACCGTGCAATGCATAATTAAATATTCCTTGAAACTTTTGATTCTTAAATGATTGTGAAACAGAATGAAAATCTGATTTTTAAAAAACAGAGTTACAAAAGATACTGATGGAAAAAAATCAAACTAGGGCATGCACATTTGAAAAGAAATTGGCTCCGTGGCCTTCCACTCACCTCCCATGGATCCAAGCTGGATGTATCTTTCACACAACTGCACACAGACACACACACAGACACACACACAGACTCAACTACAAACACACGCAGACACAGACAGTGTCACAGACTCAAGAATGAAAGGGGTTCACAAGGAGTGCACAAAGATGGAGAATGAAAAGGACAAAGGTGATGGAGGTGGTTGGTAGATCATTGTGTCTGTCTGTGTGTATTTGTATGTGTGTGTGTGTGTGTGTGTGCATGCGTGCGTGTATACACTAGGGGATGAGGGTCGCCCTTGCTCACAACTCCCTTTGTCTTCGACTAATTCCACAATCTTGTCCACAGGAAAAGGGCTCCTACTCACCCTGTTTACAAAGGGCCCCTCAAGCGTGACCTCTCATTATGTATGGCCCCTCCTCTTACAACCAAAAAGGCCCCTTAGGGCATCAAGCTACCAAAAAAATATCACACAAACCACATTTGCATTTGATTTGATTATCCTTCATGGTTGATTCATGGTCCTCTGAGCTTCTATTAGGGGCCTCTGAGACAAGCCCTCAGCATGACACACTAACTTGCATATCAGTTTTTTTTCATCTTTTCTAACAAAACTAAATTCCTTCACTCGAACAAAGATACCTGTAGAATAAAACAACCAAAAGAAAATAAGATGAGTTGCAAGAAACAAAAGAATGGTGAAAAACACCTCTGGGTTAACGTTATTTTTGAAACACTAAAACAATCAACTTTAGTATTTTTTATCCATAGTCTTAAGCTAAGAGGGTATGGACTGTGATATTTGAACATCTAGACTGTAGTCTGCGGGGACAGTCCCATTTTGAGTTGAATTTGAATATTTACCTTGTTCGTTACCGTTAGTGTCTAAGAAAATAAAAAAGTTGGACCATTGTATTTTTCTTTCACCTCTTTAGGCAAATGTTAGGGCAATCTTACTCCGTACATCAAATCAATCCCAAAGACAGTAAACACAACAATAATCAGAGTTCAGTGTAAGTAGGGACAAAGTTAATATGTTTTGAAATTACCTCTAAAAAAGCAGAATCCAAAGTTTTTTCACCATTTATGGTCCCTTAAAACCTCTCCCTTGAAATACAGAGTAGAGTGAAATCTAAAACACATGGGATCATTAGAAACATCAACACTTTTTTGTTCTTTGCTGAAACACACTTTTTTTACAGATACACATGGTACGTCCTTGCACGACAACAGAAATACAATCATCTGTTACAGCTCCGAGGGGGTTCAGATGCTCTGCTTTCCTGTTCGCCTGGTGCAAGTGTGTGTGTGTGCGTGCGTGCAGCTGTATATATATATATATGTGTGTGTGTGAGAGCAAGCAAATGTCTGTAGGGCAGCTGTGTCCCCGATATGTGGGGACCTGACCCAGCTGTCAGTAACCATACGCGAGAGGTCTCTCTGCAAGCATGGAAAATAAAACCTACCTCCGTCTCACAGCAGGAACTGGCAAGGAATTGTCAAAAGTTTATGAAACAAATGGGCCGCTTCTGAGCACATCTCAGCCCTAATTTATCACATTAAATCAGCAACTTTGATTGAATATTTATGCAGCACTTAGGGATGCAACAACGCTTGTCTCCGTTAATCTTTGTACATACATGCCTGCATTGAGGCTGGTTTGTTGAAATAACATGGTGTGCATGAAAGGTCAAGGCCACTCAGTAATGTAAATGGGTGGCAGCAAGGATGTTGTTGCATGTTATGAAAATAATAGACCTGCCCATGTAGTTATTAGAGGTGGAAAGATGCAATGGAATTTATTGATGTGGTATTGTGTTCACTGCAAGATATTGTTGCATAGTGTTTACGAAGTCAGGTCACAAATGTGTTAATATTAGACACAAAGACAGTCAAATGGGCAAGTTGGACACAGATAATCTATAGTCTTGTTTGTACTTGGAAATGTTCTGCTGCATAAATTGTATTTTCTATTTGTTTCCCCCATCGTCAACTGTGCACAGAGTGCTACGCACGTAAATATAATGCGGCCGAGCCCTCTAAAGCAAATGCGATCTGAAAGGCTGGCAAAGGCGAGGGGACGCAGCTGTCGGCGGAGCGTGTCTTTTTTAAGGGCTGCCCCTAATGATTGGAGACAGTTGGCAATTACGTAAGTATTCACTTTTAGGCCACTGGGCTGTAGACTGTGCCGAGCCCCCCGGACCCTGGCACACATGCAAAATGGGAAGGGGGGGGGGGCTGGGGGTGGGGGAGGAAGGTGGGGTTGGGTGAACAAGACCGAGAACAGAAGAGTGGGGGAGCTGGCCAAGGACCAACCGTGGAACAGCAACGCACGTGCCAACATAGAGTGAGCAACATATACAGATGGACCGAATGAGAGGGGGGATGGACGGATGGGACAAAGTGAACGGAGGAGTGAGCAAGAACAAAGAAAGAGTAATCAAAGATGAAGAGGCTAAAACCACGAGAGGGAAATACGAGTGTCAAAATGAAAGCAGAAGAAAAGGATGTGAAAAGCAAACTGCACTCTGTAACCTTTGGTTTGCTGAATGTGACGCAAGGAATGGCAGCAGTTGCAATTCTGTTCTTAAATTGAATTAAAATTAAAAAAGCTTTCGCAGGCAATCGCTGCATACGGTATGACTGGTAGAGTTCAAATGAAGTGCAAAGTGGCAGAAAATTAAATATGAACAAAACACACTAAATCACCCCATCAAACAAAATTAGTGGATCGTTAGCGACATATGACATTTGTGCCACGCAGGGTAGATGTTGAGATGGAAGTAAATTAGCTTAGCAGCTAGCTTAGCCTAGCTGCTAAACTAGCCTATCTGTGGTCCGTTTGCCATTCATCCCCCTTCTGTTTGACACCTGGAGGAATTGGTTCAGTTCTCCGCTGTATGTCGCACCCCAAACAGCTCTCTCCGTCTTCAACTACTGTTTCGTCACTCTGATATAACTAACTGCAGCACGCGGCAGTTTCAGGGGTCAGGGGTCAAAGCACATCGGAAGTTGCATAAATGCAGTATAATATTTGATCGCATTAATCTCAACAATCTTAATCCAGAGAAATGAAGATCACGGATTAACGTGTTATCTTTGACAGCCCTAATATGCTTGTGTCACATCTGCATATACATTTTTTGCGTTCAATTACAGACATATTTAATTTTTACATTTTGCAGTAAGAGAGATGACTGGTTTTCGCTTGTATGCTTTGTTGTTCTGTTTAACACATGCACCAATAAGGAAGCTGGCTCAAAAGAGTGTTTATTCCCTTGTCACATTCTGTTAGTTTAAGCAGGAGGAATTTCTTAATGGATTAAATCATAGTAAAGCGAGAAAAGACAACATTGAGTGTACTTTTAACTGTGGACTTTTCCCATCACTTCTCTCATTACATCTTAACACTTAATACATGCAGACATCGGTGGACACTAAAGTGAACTTTTTCCTTCTACAAATAACTTTAAGCTTATATCTATATCTGAACAGCACCACCCAATATCTTTAAAGAGCCTCTCATCAATTCACAATGAAAGATCACGAGTAATCATGAATCTTAGTAATACTAATATTGGTACTCCTAACGGGCCCCTCTGATGAAAGCCTCCATCCATCACTGGCAAACAAGGCCAGAAAGCAGCGATCAAAAAGACAGCTGCTTTAAAGCTTGCACAGCTCATTTGCATATTTTACTTCCTGCCTCCGCGGTACTCTGTGACACGCCGGCAAGTTTGTCTCCTGTCTCATCAGTCGGAAGTTCCAAACGGATTACCCCCTGTCTCTGACATGTTAGTAAGCTTCAATTTTCAAAATAAAATAAATAAAAAATAACTCGCCGGGGCGGCTTGTCAAGCTGCGATGGCTAATCTATGAGGGAGGATTTGAATAAGTCCTCGGTGGCTCTGCGCTTTCTCTCCACTCCTCAATCTCTCGCTCATCCCTCGCTCGGCGGCCGACTCGGAAGGAGGGCTTCTCTTCGAGAGCCCATTGCGCTAAGTGAGATTAATTTCAACATCATAAATAACTCGAAGCGGGGTCGCCGCGGGGAGCTCGGAGACTGTGCCGCGTTGGAGTAACGGATGTATTTGCCTGTGGTTTTACCAGTTCAATCCATGCTCTTAATCCTGTCTTTGTTTTAGCGAGGCACTAAAATGCCAAGAGTGAAGCTGTCACAATGACTTGCTGCATCGTCTCCTGTGCGCTCATCGTATGGGGTTCTTCAGAAATGACAGACAGTGTTTAATGAATCGAGATCTCATAGATGACCTGCTATACTATAATCATCATTATCCTTGCACGTGGTAGAATTCAAACCATGACACCTGCTCAAATCCAGACACGCTGGATATGTGCAGGGTTCAAAGGTGAGAGATGAACTAGACGGATGCCTTGTAAAAATACTGATTGTGTCTGGTTTCGATTTAAACTAAATTCCATATACGTTATGGTACAATCAACTACTTGTTCATGTTAATGTTCAGTTTTTCTGGCAATAATTCTACCATTTTGTGTCATAACCAGGCAGATTTTTTAGCTGAGACTTGTCAGTGGTGGAAAAAAACCCAAATGTCTTTCTTGTTCAAGTTTTCTAAATTGAAATCTGTGTTATACGTTTGAACTCAAGACTTGAAGACACTGCCACTGAGATGGATAGTGACTGCTGAGTCATGGACCCAGCTGTCCCTAAGTGTCACCTTATGGATCTAATTCCAACATTCACTCGCTTTCTAACTGGGTCTCTTACTAGAATCTCAACTTTCCTCCACTGACAAACCTTTTTGACATTTTGTCATACTTTGACGTACTGGTCGCCATTTTCTTTGGAAAACAGCTGCCAGTGGCTCAAACCCAACTTGTTTAGCTGGCAATGGGACATCCAATAGCTCTGGACACGCTGCCAACTCAATTTAGAAGCATGTGAAGTTGAAGAGTTTGTTTCTTTAAACAGCTGCATGACCTACTAAAGAACATAGGATTCAATGGTTGTTACAGCTTCACTTTGGGGTCAACTGACACTCTGATACTTGAATTTGACAGAGCCAATACGTCCCACATGTGAGCTATGCATTTAGATATAAAGCATGTTGTACGAGCCATAAGAATGCCGGAATGCGTGTCTCTTTATACGAGCGCATCCACTATGCCGAATCCTTTGTACCCGGTCTAAACACAGCCATAACACTGACACACACACACACACACACATTTACACACTCTTACTTCACCCCACAAAAAAGCCAAACAACATAAGCAAAAAAAAGTCATATTCATTATAAAATGAGATTTCAGAATACATGAATACACGATTTGCCTCGGCGAAAAGCTCGACAAACAAAATGCAACAAAAGTAAAAAATAACCCACGACCGATGTGATCTAAACAGGATTGACCTTAACTCAAACAACCCTCCTCGGTTCCCCACTGCAGATGAATTTGTGTGTGTTGGTGTCCATTTATTTGAGGGTGTCAGGGGCTGTTCCGCCTTGTTTACTGTTAAGAGGATGAAAATGAACAGCCAAATAGTGCTCCATTTATAAGCCTGTTTATACATGCTAATACCGGAGGCTGTTTTGCACCCACAGCAGCACTGCTGGATGTGACTCAATCAACACAACGCTGCCCGCCCACACACACACACACACACACGTCTTCAATAAAGTAGAAAAGGTACAGAAAAGGTTGATACTGGTTTGCGACTAAGCAGCAGCATTGGTGGACACCAGCTGCAGGGAGGCGTCAGAAGGGCTGGCGTGGCGTGGAAGGAAGGAGGACTCAGGTGCGGAGTTTGCACAAACAAAAAAAGACTTTAATAGTCAGCAGTTGAAAAATCCCAAAACCCCAAATTCAACGAATCCAGAAAGCCGAGGGGAGGAAATACATAGACGAGGACCAGGAATTAACAATACACAAGATTACGCACTTGACATGGCATGAGGACTACGGACTACAATGGCACAACAGGGGGCACAAGACACACAGGGCTCAAATACACAGGGGAGGTGCAGGTGATTGGACACAGGTGGAAACAGTCATGGACACTGCAGACAATCACTGGGGAAGACAGGACAAGGCAGGAAGTGAATATAACCCAGGGACACAAGAGACATGAAACTACAAAATAAAACAGGACATGAACCCAAACCATTGACAGGAGGCTTCGTTTCCTTCAACGACCAGGTAGAAATACTATCTATATGAAAGGAAATATTAACAGTTTTCATTTTATTTTTCAGGCTGCCTCTCTGGACCACACAAGAGTTCAAGAAAAGCTTCATGGATGTTGGTTGAAAACATCATCGAAAGCTTTGGTTCAATTTTTGAAACTTGAGTGGTTTCGTCGAAGTGAAAAGAATGACGTCATGCCGTGAAAATATTGCTGCTAAAGGGCTGGTCATGTCTTAGGGAAGGAAGTAAAAGAGCTAAACTGAGAGTGGGATTTTCTCTGAGAACTTTATAGGTGTCAGCAGGGGATATATCTTCTCCTTACATTGGGTAATCTCCCGCCTTGTTAAAATAAAACCCTGAGACACAGCAAACCAGGGCAGAAAGGAAACTGTTTTCTAACCAGGATATTTTGGGGACACTCAGGTCCTGGTCTGGAGTCCCAGCTAGAGGTGACTGAGGATGCAGCTGAAGCTTTTTGTTTAAACTAGCACTCAGTGTCAGAATCTTTGGTGGACGTTGGTGAGATCCAGATGGAATATGACACGGCATGGGAATATATCTGCATATTTCAGAGCTGAAATGTGGTCAAACTGAATCTCCTCTTGGCCAGTCAAACACTGTTCTCATCTGACATTATTGACATGAACAGTGCTCACGTGTCCCGTAGGTGTTTTCTGGTATCTGTGGTGTCTGAGTGGTCTCTCACTCCCAGGGACCCGTACGGAGACTATTCAACATTTCTTGGCAGGTAGAACACAAGTCAAAGTGATGACAAGGTCAATGTTCCTAACTCCCCCCCTCACCCCCCCCTCCCCCCGAATGCACCCCCAGACCCTCAGGAGACCTCCACACGTGACAAAGAAGGGACAGAACTAGGCAGGCTTTTGCCCTTTGCACTTGATTTGCCTGATTTACTAGAGTAACAGAGTTCTTTTGTCAGGGAAGATTAATGCCAGGTAACATTGGCCCCCGAGAGCCTCAATTTAAGTAAACACACCCAGCGAGGATCACGACACCCTAAAAAAAAGAAAAGGCATCTTGATCCGATGGTGACAACGTAGGCACAGCATTTAGAAAGAAACGACGCAAATAGTGAAACTGCGAGAAGACCACAACGCAACCCAGTCTGTTTCAAGGAGACACTAAAATGTGATGTTCATGGCCAGGGTGTTGCCATTCTTTTGTGGCTATAGACATATGGACGTTGGCTATTTGTCGGAGGCTTTGCAGTTGGCAAAAATCCCAAATACACAACATGTAACATTATAGAGAGGGTGAGAATGCAATCCACAAAATGCTTTATTTCCATCTTAAATATATTGCCGGGAAGAGCGTCAACAGATGTATACTTGGAATTAGTTTGCGATAAATTGAGATGAGCTGAGTTTATAAATCCAATAGATCTTATAAAAAAGTCAGATGACAGGCAAAGTTAGGTTTGAGTTTAATGTAAAACTGAACTGAAACTGAATCAACCCAATGGTTCGATCCAATGGTTGAATATCACAATATTTGACACACGACTATCCAAATCTACAAAGCAATTCCTTCACATTAGAAGGGACAAGAAATGCTCATGGGTAAAAAAAGGAATGTGCATCAAATACATCACAACCTTATTAACTGCATTTGACGTGTTTTTCCTACACCAGTAACGTCTGAGTCATATTCGCTTGCAGTCATTTCATTGCGCTTGAACAATTGGGACTCCTAAGGGGAGCTGATAGAATGGCTTCCAACTTCTTACCTCCACCAAACATATAAGGCCAATTCTGTATAAAAATAGAGCATCCTATTACCTTCTCATGAATGAATTCTGTCTCATAATGTTACACACACCTCTAAGCAGCACAGTGCGCCCAAACGAAACAGCTTGTCCAAATCGAGAATAAATTTAGACGGATGGATGAAGCCAAATCTACCATACCAAAGCATGCATGTTGGCATTCTTTTTGTCATCCATCATGATTGTCTTTCATTCGTAGACAGTCACTGCATTCTACTTCTGATTGGCACTACTGCTACTGTCCCTCTGGGAAATACAGACCGACAGACAGACAGACAGACAGACAGACAGACAGACAGGCAGGCAGGCAGGCAGGCAGGCAGGCAGGCAGACAGACAGACAGACAGACAGACAGACAGGCAGGCAGACAGACAGACAGACAGACAGACAGACAGACAGACAGACAGACAGACAGACAGGCAGGCAGACAGACAGACAGACAGACAGACAGACAGACAGACAGACAGGCAGGCAGGCAGGCAGGCAGGCAGGCAGACAGACAGACAGACAGACAGACAGACAGACAGACAGACAGACAGACAGACAGACAGACAGACAGACAGACAGACAGACAGACAGACAGACAGACAGACAGGCAGGCAGGCAGACATACAGGCAGACAGACAGACAGGCAGACAGACAGACAGACAGACAGGCAGGCAGGCAGACAGACAGACAGACAGACAGGCAGACAGACAGGCAGGCAGGCAGGCAGGCAGACAGACAGACAGACAGACAGACAGAAACCGCCCAGCACCCATTCAGGTTCATTATTTGTGCAGTTGCTCAGGATATTTCACAGCTGTGTTTACTTCGGGTCCTGCAGTGAGTATTAGGTGGCCGGCTCTGGCATTGCAGATGTGATTACCCATTCACAGATCCATCACCTCTCCATCCACAGACCCCCTTCCCGGTGTTTAACACATCTTCGGATACTATTATACCACGATCCAAATTCATAGATTCATTTAAGGGGGTTTAGCAATGATATCATTGGGCTGTTTGCCCAATTAGGTGGCCTCGCGGTGAAGTCATCACTAGTGTCCTCAGTCTGCCGTAACTGTGGGAACTCTATCAGCAATTCTCTGGATGGAAAATAAAAAAATAAAAAAACGGCAGGGTTTTGAGTACATGTGCAGCCCTACTGGCATTATATAGAGTGGCTTTGTCTACTCAGTCCGGCCCACGCGTTCTGCGTACTGTATATAGGAACCGTACCAACCACACAGATGTCTCTGCATGTGGAGCCAGCCCTGAGGGAGACTTTACGTTAACCTCAATTTAAGGGGGGGCTTATGTTTCAAAGTCAAGGTATAAAACATGTCTCTGCTCTGTATCAACGTTTGTGTTTTATTAATTTACGCTTTTTCTTTTCCTTTCTCAGTATTTCTGTTCTTTCCCACCTCACTTATATTGTCTGTAAATTTGGGCTGTCTCTAAATGAATGTTCCGTTCCCAAAAAGCTGATCTCAGTGGAAGTATCACAACAAGATTGAACAAATACGTGGTACTTTTTAACAGAGGACACATTTTGACGATCTTTTCCCTCACTGTTTCCAACTTCTGTCCCTCAGGTTCTTTCAACCTTCTCTTTTCAACACCTTCTTTAAGTCTCTTAAATTGTCTACCTACCTCTTATCGTACCTTAATCCATGGAAATAGACCCGGACTAATCCCAGACTGATGTTAAAACAAAAAAATAGTTAAATAAAAAAGCATCAGGCCTACTTTTTCAAATGGTCTATGTCATTCTCACATTAAAAAAAACCCCACTCTATAATGATCCAATTTTGTGCACTCACTCACTGAAATAATCTGTGGTGAAGGCAAATAGCCTGGAACTTGTGATTGCCTCTTCCAGACATTTTCTCATTAAGCTCCCAGTGTATCAGTCAGATGACCAATTCACATGTGCAGCATTTGGGGGTCAGGATAAAGAGAGCGCAAGAGAGCGAAAGAGAAAGAGAAAAAAAGAGGCCAGTTGGGACTACACTCCAATGTCTGTGCTCTTTATACTCACGGCCTAAAGTCTGTACCATATCGGACGCATAGTAATCCCTCCTATATTATCTCCTGGCTAACCCCAGATTTACAGCAAGCTCAAACCAAAAAGTAAAAAAAAAAAAATGTAACGCTACCATAACGCCCTTGCACAATTGGAGAGTAACAAAAATGATTCATCTTAGTATGAACAGAAATGTATTCGCTTCAGCTCTTGTACCCGAGTTAACGGGGCGTTCTGCTCGAGGCGGGAACAGGGTGGAGCGGAGAAGACCCCACGTCCATCCGATTAGGACATATGTTGCACTGGATGTTCCCCATCTCCTTACGGTTCGCATGGTTTGTTCACAGTCAGCTGCTTGTTAACTACGTAAATCATGTGTCAGTTCACATGCACAGACACGCCAAGCACATATGGATCCACTTCTGCCCGATAATGAGGTCACGTTACAATAAAGCTGCAGTGGATAAAACCTGGTTCCTGTGATGGGTTCTGATGATCTGTTTCTTGTTCCTCGGTTACATCTTGGTTCTCGGTTAAAAGAAAGATCACACTGGTCCGTAGTTTGGGTGTCACAATATGTTGATATGGAGCATAGGCCGCTGTAGGATATGTGTAATGGAATATGCATGCGTACACACATGCTCGCATGGATGCAATGCCTATTCACAGGCATGCGTAAACACTAATGCGCATGAATGCACTGGAATGCCCAAACACATTTTGAACTAAATACATTTGTTGTCAATTAAATGTGGGGTTGATGATCTTTGAACTGGTTTCTTCAATGTTTTTGGTGGAAAGGTCACAGACGGTTATTGAAACATCTCACCAGTGCCTCACATCTCTGGCACAAATTGTGATTTTGTTCTTAAAATTGTAAAAGGCGAATGATGTTTTTCTTACATATATTTTTAGACCTTTGCATGTGCTACGTTCTGAAATATGATGAGGTCTGGATACATAATAATACACCCAATGAAATGTTGAAAACTTACTTTGTAAGTGTAATTACAAAAGACAAGTGAAATATGTTCTGTCTAATTTAGTTGAAAGTAAAGTTAGTGCATGTTATTGTTTCTGTCTGTTAAAAGGACCAAAGGCTTAGAGTATGTTGATGATGTTTTAACAATCTACCTGTAGCTATGTAAAATTATGCAAAACTATTGGTTGACATATAGAATAAGATGCATCTCCAACGGATGAATGCATTTCAACATTGTATAAACACACAGGGCACAAACATTTGCTAAAATGGCACGCAGGCAGTGATTCTGACCCGGTCTTCCTGCTTTTTACATAAAGTGCACGTGTGGCAGAATGAGTCACATTTCCTACATACATTTTTTAGATTTTTGAAGACCAACAGAAGTGACATCCTTAACCTTTGCTCTGTGTTAGTCACTTTGCCTTTCCTCTGTCGTCTCTCAGGGCTTATGTTTGAAATTTGCATTTTCATTTGGTCCCTTGTTGTTTTTTCTACAGCCATGAACTCATCGTGATGAAGCTCTCTTGACCCCGAATAGAAAAATTGGTTATCTCACTTGGGCTGCATTGTTAAATAAAGGGTCGAAAATTAAAACAAATCATTTATGGAATCTTACGGTCTCGGACATAAAAAAAATTTGCCATCTGTTGTCCGCGGACCAAATCACAATCACCCCGTGAGGATCAAATGAGAAACGGGCTCAGGATGCAAACAGCAAAGGAGAACGCGGCTCCAGCAGCCTGTCAGCTCCGCTCACATCTTTATCTCTCCTGTGGCTTTCTACAGGGAAGACAAGTGGGAGAGGGCCCTGCCCGTGGCGTAATGAAGAAGGAAACGTCCATTCTAATATCCTGTCTGGGGCGTCTACTCTCTCTGTCGGCCTCACTTGTATCTGTGGATCTGGACGGATCGAGTGTGGGGAAGACGCGGCCGCGCTGATATCTGATGTTCTCCTCGCTCGCTCGCTTTTTTGTATTCAGTGTGGCAAGGACATGCAGCAAATTACTAGGGAAAGGAGACGCACATCCTTTCGTGGTCTGTTTAGGAATAAAGTCCATGGAAGTGTGTAAAGCAAATGGAAGTGTGATGCGAAAAAGAAGGAGCTGCATTATATTTTTTAAATCACAAATGTCATGTGGCAATATATCCATTAGTTACTTTGATTTTACAATAACCAGCTGCAGCTCCACCTGTCAAAAGGCCATTAAGCAAGTTACATTTCTGTGGGCACATGACTTCTGAAGCAGCCTTCATTATATAAATGAAATCCCATTATTATTTTCTATATATGTCGGAGACTAAATGACATACTGTGGTAGGTGGTAAGTGATTTTGTCAGCAAAACGTTGACATTGCTCTAAAGATTCATGACCATGACCCCACTGACACATGAATTCGACACAGAATAACTGATTTGTCTCAAGCTCTCGGCACATGAAATGATATAAAACCATTTGCCTTATTTTTGCCAGGTTTCATACTGTTGGCATACAGTAGCAACCACCAAAGCAATATTGACTCAGAACAGCAGTGAGCAAACACCACAGGTCTCGTTTGCACATCCATTTTTTGCCAAAGAGAGCGATTTAGTGAGAGATTTAGAGTCCACGTTTTTGTGAAGGCCAACTTGCTGAAAACGTTATTAACTACTCCTGATTTGACTCATTGCGCACACATTTTGGCAATTTTATAAGCAGTACATTCACACATGTGAAATGTGGGGGGATGGGGGAGGAAGGGAATATAAATAGACCAGCAGACCCTGAAACAAACCGGAGGAAGTGAGAAAAGGAAACGGAGGGAGAAAACAAGACAAAACGTTGGCTCCACATCTGCCAGAACCCCATTCATGCCACGTCTCCATTTTGCCTTCCATGACCAATCCCCCTGAAGCACAAGCTGTCAAGTTTTACCCCGGTTAAAAAATGTCCCCCGCTAAATTCTTCCGTTCACCAAACTATTTCGACAGTGAGGTTGATATATTTTTCTTTTTCTTCCCCGCTAACACTGCTAGTTTTATGTAACCCTTCGTTGTGTATTGTATGAGAGAGCCAGCAATGTGGTGTGTACAGAACCAACCACCTTGCGTGTTTACAATTACCGAGCCTATCCACAGTTCACAAAAAGCTCCTTTCGTGCAAAAGAAAGCTTCATGGAGTTCAAAGTTTTTTTTCTCAGAGATTTATGGTTTATGGAGATTTATGGCAAAAATACCAGGAAAGGTGTGACATTTATACTTTCACACACCATCTTCACTTATCACGTTCCCCTGCAGCATTGCCTGGAAAATAAAGGCTGTGCAGCTGGAAAGTGGCAACACAGTGTAAAAATAGCCAGACACAGTAGTTAGTAGTTAGGAGGAGTTTAGCTGTTTATGTGCATAATTATTTTGGGAAAAGAAAAGCACTAATTAGCTTAAAGGAAAGTGTCCGCAGTATAGTGAGCATACAGGCCGTCACGGTGGATCAACTAAAGAAGCCCATACACATTTACTGCCACTAAATGAAAAATACAATAGTACTTTGTTTTAAATAAACACAAAAATGTATTGCTATAAAATATAATATATTATACTTACTTATAGTTGTATCTACATAGCAAACAGCATTTCAATATCTCATTGAGAGTGTTTCTAAGAAACACAAAAATACTTTATAGTCTAGTTATAGTCTTCTCTTTTTCCGGACTAGTGCTGTTTAGCTTTGTGAGAAAATTGCATATAGTTACCATTACTCCACAGAGGTATTGATCTTATTAAAACTATGGTTGCAATTCAACAGGCACAGATCATAAGCCATAAAGAAAAGATCACAAACAGCTAACATAGCAGCAACTGCTGCTAATGTAGGATGGGAATCGTCACAAATGGAACAACAACTGAAGCTTACATTTCAACAACATGAATACAATTTACCTGGTATTAAGTTGGATGAATTAAAGCTGAACTATAGCAAAAACAAAAAACAAAATCTCCACCTCCGTCCCGCTCAGTACAGTTCTGTTACGTGTACAAATCTGGTTGAATATTCTTCTCTTCCTTTTGTTGTGTCTTGTTGTACTAAACTCTGTGTTTCCCATAGCTGCCAAAATGATTCCAGCTCACCACTTGTGTATTTAGGTTCATTTATATGTATACTCAAGTGTAAGTCACCATTTTTTTTCACTGATTGCATCACGTCACATATGAGGGGAGGAATCAGGCAGTTTAAAGTGTGCCGAGTTTCTCCACTGTTGAATGAGGCCCTCTGCGCCCCGCCCCTTTACAGCGAGCGTTCCACTGTGTCTTTTTGGTGATGTATGGTGGGGATGGAGGTGGGTGGAGACCCGCAGTACAAAAAACAAAACAAAAAGAGAGGCCCAATCACCAGCTTGCGGTGCAAAGTGCAGCTGCCCTGCTAATGAGATTTTAAAATGGGCCATAATGCCCCCCGTAAACGGCCCCTACATGGAGAATTATATGCTTTATGTGCTGATTTATTCAATGGGAGGAGGGGGATTGGGCATACGTTTGTGTGCTTCTGTGTGTTTTTGTGTGTCTGCTATTGGACAACAATAGCCTGCAGCTAGGTCTACTGTCAGTGGGCTGCATGCTCAAAAGACAACTGTCCTTCATCTTTCAAATCTACCCGACTGCACAGTGCGCACGGAGAAAAAAAACAACTCGGCCACAAGGCGATTTGACCTGCCGCCATCTCTCTTTACAACAAACACGTTACATGAATTCGGTAATATATCCAAGTCAGTTGCTTTGACGTTTATTGTTATCATTGATTTTTTTAATATAAGAAAAATACACCCGAAAGAAAATACTGTTCTAATAAAGGCATTACGGTGCAAAAATCAACATGAAATGCAAACATCCCTACTTTACTCATGCAGAACATGTGTGTTATTGGAATCTATTCACTAATACTAACAGATCCCCAAACATCACTTGGTTCAGTGCTTTTGCAAGCGAGTCACACAGCGCTAATTGCAGAGATAATGCTTTAATATATTGGCGCGTATTCGTGGTGCAACGAGCAAATCCAGGCGAGCATGAATGTGTAAACGTTGTTGGTCAAAGGAGAAGGGAAGATAATGAGAGAGCGAAAGAGAGTGACATAAAAAGACATTTATCTCTTGATTGGGCTTCTTTGTTAACACGCTGAGAGGATGTGGTTATTTGGGGATTGAACAAGGACGGCCAGCTGAGAGAGGCGAGTTAGAGCAATAGAGACAGAAATACAGAACAAAAGAGAGAAGGCAAGATTGGTGGCGACAAATTTGGATGCGGAAAAGGCCTTTTTGTCACTGCACTGTGTGTGCGTGTGTGTGTGTGTGTGTGTGTGTGTGTGTGTGTGTATACGCACAGGAATCCGTGATAAGATCCACTTGTTCACATTCAGAAAGGCAACCAGCTGTGAGGATGAGCACAAACGTGTGCGTTTGTGCACTGTTTTTCTTTGCCAGTGCGTTAACTAACGCAAAGGGGTCGCGTCGGCGAGTACGTGCGGGTCCACAAGTTTGCGTCCCGGGTTTTCTGAGCGTGGATCTCAAAGCGTCAGTGTGTCTATGAGACGAGATCTGGCTGCATCTGGAAACTGAAAATGGGACTCTGTCAGAGTGTGTGTGTGTGTGTTTTTGAGAGCGAGGGAGAGACGGAGAGTTATGGGCCCGTCTCAAGCCATCTTTTGTATGAGCTATGTACGCTCTTTGTGGGGGGAAATTGAAAAACATTAGCATGATAAAGGCCGGCTCGGGCCGCCTTGCTGATCATCTGACACATTACTGAAAAAGAGCATAGATAGAAAATGACAGCCAGCTCGTTCACGCACACAGAAAACCGATGGGTGTGCCAATAATATCTAGGAGAGGCCGTGTTCATGGCATTCAGCGGTAACAAGCGGCATCATTACCCAAAAAAGAAAATGAAAAAGACTGGCCTTTTTAGGGAGGGGTACGGGAAATAAACAAACTACTGTACTGTTTTCTTTTATTTGATCCCTTCTCTCCTTCTGTAATTTGTGTGTGTTTGTGCATTTGTGGTTTCGATGTGTGTGCGTGCGTGTGTGTGTATCTGAAGGGGGGGGGGGGGGGGGCACGCAGGCATCTGTGGGCCTCTCTAATTAGAGAGTGTGGCTGGGCTAGCCTCTTGTTTTTAAGATCCAATTTCAAAGCAGGAGACGTAGGAGGCTTATTTATGGGGCCCGGGAACGTGTTGGTTCATCCACAAACCGCACTCGCTCCATGACAAAACACGTTGACGGGGACAAAGCGGGAGCGATCTGCCGGCAAGAATAGTGCTGTTACGCGGCGGGATTCAGACAAAAGGGCCACAGCGTTACTCGCTCAATGCTGACTGAACAGATTCTGTGTGACGCTTGTGAGAGTCTTTATTTAATGAACACATGATTTCGAGAAGGGGAAAGCAACAAATTTCCCAACTGAGCTGAACATCGCCCCCCTGTGGGAGGACACTGATCTACACACACGGCTCGTTCATTTCATCCTGCGTTCAGGAATTAGACCGGTTTCAAAATCAGGTCAGCTGAGATGAGGTTTTAACCGTGATTGACGGAGTCTTCGTGTGTTCGAGGTATGTTCCTTTGTGCCGAGGCTTTTATCTAATTACCCCCTCCATGGTGTGTCTGTGTGTGATGTAAATGATTTACCTTTTTTTATAACCAACATACCGACATCATTATTCCCCTCCTTTGTTTCTTCTGACATTAAAACCAGTCATTCATGTTTGTGCTCATCAGCTCAAAGGATAATTACATCGGTTCATAAGGGAATACCTCAGAAGCCAATACTTTGATCTCACCTCGGTGTGTAACACAAAAGAGTACGGATGTTACTAGAACAACCCATCATTAGGATTTATTGTCACCTTGATTTCAGGAAATTATAGATAATTACCCGAACATCCGCCTCACGGCACAGTAGCTGGAAACCTTTTATTACAGAACGCTTGTGATTTGTATTGTTCTACTAACACTAATGAGAACAATGTTCAAGTACAAAAACCCTGCTGACTCATTGCAACAAACTCCTAGAAAAATCATCAAAATAATGAAAATGTAGCGTTTTTGGAATTGAGGCCTGTGCATTGAGCCTTTTTCTCTTTCGCCTCTTTTCATTGGAAACAAGCAGAAGACAAAATCAATCCAATGGCATCTAAGGGCGTTTCCTTTGGTCTGGTAAATATCATTAAAGAGGAAGATGCTGTCCTCTAGTGACAATATTCATCATTGCAGCTTTGCGCACAGTCAATTGGGAATATTTGAGGTCGACATTTGTACCTGGTTACAAGAAGAGGTTTAAGGTGACTCTCATTTTGATAGGCAGACCAAATATTATTTTTTTCAAAGAGCATGATGAGAAGGGTTGAATTTTAATTTCTTTTAATTTTTTAATTTCAAGCGTCTTTCATTAAGTATCTGAGCGCAAAATAAAAAGGGTCTTTTAATAAAGCCTTTGAGATATTTGAGAGGTGAAGGAAGTTTATTAATTATAAGCCTTACAGATAGAAGAAAAAACAGGTAAAAGGATGGTAATGCTGTCTTTGCAACAAATGCATTTGATTTTAAATTTTGTGCTTTGAGTACTTCATTTATTTATTTATTTTTTATCCAGTAATACTTTAAAACTATCCATTTCAATCTGCCTCTCCTGTGTCCCTGAATCTCAGTTTACTTTTTAGTTTAGCTTCTCATTTAATAAGCATGTGTCTCTCATGTCTATCCCTGCAATTAAGTATGACTCAGCACAAACCTTCACATACTTCTCACCGTCTTATCTACTGGCAAAATAAATCTGAAATATCAAAAAAAACAAAGAAGATATTTGGGCAGATATCTAGAGAAAAGAAAAGAAAAAGCTGTTAAGCTGTTGTTTTGAAGGGGAAATATAAAAGTTCTTACCTTACTTCTATACTTACTTTTCAGAAATATAAGATACAATTCCTAACACCACTGTTACTATATGTTAATAACATTAGGATTAACATTACAAGAATAATTTACATAATAATGGACCCTTGAATTGATGTTTCAAATGAGCTATAATAGAGAAAATGGTCAAATTATAATAAAAATCCATTCTGTTAATAATGTAAAAGTGATTAAAGTGTGTGAAACGATTAAAGCAATGGACATAAACATGAACTGTTTCAATGAGCTTGATGTTCATAATAGATTCTCTGATCTTCTATACTGCTGCTCCAGATCCAGTTTGTCCGTCATACTGTTAGTAATACAAACACAACATAATACCTACAATGTAAAGCTCGTGGTATGGTACTAATAGCGGTCATATGCATTGTCAGAATCTCCTTGAGCAAGGCACTTGACCCCTACTTACTCCCTAACAGCACGGAATAAGTCAATCAATAATGTGATTTGAAGGTAAAATGGCACAGAACAATGCCCTGTGGCCGCATAGATCTACGCCGCTGGAGCTGTAATATCTCCTCCTCCGACTCAGCAGCCACCCGACAGCCCGCCGTTGTCTGTGATGGGTGGGGGTGGGGGTGGGGGGGGTGGAGGGAGAGACAGATGAGAGCCAGGGCGCGCCACAGCGCTTCACCTTCCCTCTCCTTCAGCCTGACAGGGCCTGAATTACAGTAAATGATAACCCCCCTCGGCCACAAAGCGATTTGACCTGCCGCCATCTCTCTCCCCCCTGCTCCTCCCCCCCCCCTTCCTGCTCCCCCATAATGGGTCCCCGATGGGTGGCCAAGCTCCCTTAGGACCCGGCAGCGGAGAGGGAGCGATGGGGTCGAGTGGATTGAGAGGGAGGGATGAGATGCAGGACTGACGAGCAGACAGATACCAGTGAAGAGTAACAAAATGGGTCCAAGGATTTCCAGGTTCTCACAGTGACTTCATGAAAACAACTCTATACCTTATAAACAGAAAAGTAACAGAAAACCGAGAAAAAAAACTTCACATTACTGACAGAAGTCTGAAAATCTGCAACCATTTTGCATAGAGTAATAAATACATATTTCATATTTGTTGTATTGGAGCAGTTTGAAAAGGGTTTTGTAAATGTAAAGTAAATACGCAAAAGGACGAGGATGAGGACGAGTCGCTGCCACGTTGATGTTTTTATGAGCCCTTTGATATTTCTTTCAAATCACACCTCATTCAGGTTTTTTATGACCTCATGACCTGGCGTTTTATTACCGCACATCTACATTTAATCACAGTGCGAATAAAAATGGTAGGATTTGTTGAAGGGGGGGGGGGGGGGCGATGAGTGTGAAGAGGAGGAAGGTCCAGTGAGGGGCTGGCTGACCTGCCAGCGACCCGTAACTCGAGGTCAGCTGTGTCACTTTTCTCATTTGTGTGTGTATATGTGTGTTTCATGTCTCTAAGTGTTGGCCTGGTTTAAGAAGCTCACGGTTCCCAGTGGATGGAGACAGCTATTGGAGTCTGTTGCAGGCTGCTGCTGCATATTTCTCTAACAGTGTGCTTGTACTTGTGTGTGACTCATACATATTGCAAGTTATTTCCTGTAAATTCACACTAAAATTGTCCATGTTTATGTTTAAAATAGGATCCGATTGGAGTTTGGACCAGCAAAATACTACATGTGCATAAAGGTTTGGTTCTTCTTTCTTCCAGGTTGATTTTGTGGGATCACTGAGCCCTGTAGTTGTCCTTCTTCCACGGGGTGAGCAGATCAGGAGGAGAGCTAACTAAAGTTGGATCAGCTGTGTGTTTTGGGGTTTTCAGCTTTTCTTCTTCAGTGGCTGAAGTCACAGCACAACACAGTGCACCTGAATCCCAGCAAAAAATCTCCTGCAGTCAACCAACCCATCTCCCACATGGTTTACTGCTAGCCGGAGTGTTTGACCAGCCAAACTAGATGGCTCGACGCAAAGACGGTCAATACTGTTTTCTGCATGATTGAGATTGTTCCCATTCCCTTAACGTGTTTATTATTTTAACCATTTTAACAAAAAGGTAACCCTAACTGTTACTAAGTGATCACTGTAACCCAAACCCTCAACCTGACCTCATAGCATTTCATGATTAAACCTGACCTCTTAACCCTACTGTTACTTACATTAAATAGACTTTATTTTTCAAACAGGGATTCACAATGTTTTATGTCAACCTGCCGTTCGGAGAAGAAAATGCGTCTTTGTGCCGTTTCTGGAGGACATGGACGGGCGACAGTTGAACTATGATTCAACCTACAGAGTGATGGGAAGCTTTTCATGCGCCAAGAACGGATCCACGGAAATTCAAAAGTTCAACAACACAAAAATGAAATTGTCAAAGATAAGCAAGAGTTCTGACAGCCACCGAGGGAGCTTTCATCTTTGCTTCTCACGGAATGGAAGAAGGATCAAGGTAGGAGAGGAGAGCAGGAAAATGATGAACTCAGAACAATGTGTGTGTGTGTGTGTGTGTGTGTGTGTGTGTGTGTGTGTGTGTGTGCGTGTGTGTGTGTGTGAGGGGAGGGAGTGTTGTCAATTGGGATTACACTTGCCCTTCATTATAGCACGAACTGCACCACTGAGTCCCAAATGTGATGAAATAAATACAAAAGGGCCCAGCTGGTTTCCTCTCAGGATTCTATTTGGGGAAGAATCCCTTTTGTTGGTTGTGGGATCAGGGGAAAGACAGAGGAGACTCCACAAATTTAAAGCAGCGATTAGTTCACTACAGTAAAGGTCACGCAGCAAGGAGAGGATTTTAAAATGGTAGATTACGGCCTTTTGCTCCAAAGGATTAATTCTATATTTAAGGTCATCATGTGGAATAAATCTGTAGCTACACACCATCGTGTGATTTATAACCGTAATATGTCACTACATATTTCTGATTTTTTTTCTGATTCAAACTAAAATTCTGTTTTATTTCTCCATGCCCCAGATAGAAAATCATCAATAAAAATAAAACCAGAGGTCTGTCTCAATTTCTCTGCATTCTGACCTCTGACCCCAGTCACAATTCAATAAAAAACGAAGCGATTCAAATATCTATGTATGGCTGTGCATTTGTGGGATTTTAAAGGGCAATGTCAAATGGCAACGTACTATGTCTATCTATGTGTCTGCCGTTAGATGGCAGTATTGTGTCGGTAAAAGGACAGGAGCGCGAGTGCTCATTATAGTTTTTCCCTGTGTAGGTTATTAAAAACGATTTAATCAACCGAGTTTGAGTCAAAGCAACACCAATGGTTGGTTCTTTTTACATGGAAGGTTCCCCTTTTCAGTAAATAAAAGGCTACAGTGATGAAGGCCAGTTGTAGAGTCACACTCGTGCATCGAATGAACAGTTTCGTAGGCCTCTGTCTACACAACCGATGTGTGTAACAAAGTCGCAGCTTGTCTCTTAAATCACTGTGCATCAGTCGTCAAGAGCAAACTCACAGTCTGCCTTCTCCTAGTGATCTTAAGCAGTTGGTCGCACTCAAGTGTATTTAAAGCAGTGTAAATTGCAGAAATGCCATTGTTACTACATATAAGTCGGTTTAACACTCTGTCCATAATGAGACTGTTAACACATACTCAGCTGTGCTGAAATGTTTATTAGGTAGCAGAAACTCCTGGAGGCAAAAAAGCTGTTTATCTTTTCTTGCAATGGGGTCGACTCTTATAGTATACAGCAATTTACCGTAGGCTTTTAAAGTTGGGTTTCATTTCAGAATACAGTATTTCCTTTACTTTGAAACATTTATTTTGACAGGAAGACAGTTGAGATTCACAGAAATAAGCCGCGTTTCGGTCCTGCGTGCCGTTCTCCAATTAGCATACCGTCAAACAGTGTTGCTCTACCAGAACCAGATGGATGTTCTGTAGTGTTTTTCCTGTTGGGACACTTAGTGGCAGCCACCTCTCATTGTACCTCTAGTGATAATCACTTAATCACTTGTCCAAGTGCGCGCTTATCAGATGTTACACTATGAAAATGACCAGCCCGGCCAAAGCGGATGACATGCCCATGATCCCAGGTCGTGTTCTGCCTCAACAGCGTAATATAATTCGACCCACGCTGCATCACTGCTCCATACACTCGATCTATAGAACAGGTGTTTTACTCAACTCTCTTTTTGTTCTTTCCGTGGTGACAGGGGAGACACAGGGCCTGGAAGCCAGTGAGCAAAGTCCCCAAAGCCCAACATGCCTGGGAGTGGACCTGAAGACATGTGTTTGACCCGGTTCACACAGCCCCCCTCCCCCCCCCCCCGCTGAGTGTGTGAGTTAATGGCTGCCCTCCACCTGCATTCACATTCTCTGACTCAGTCTTTTTCTCACGCTTGCTGTGTACGTGATGGATGGACGTATGTATTTTGTGTGTTTGTGTTGTCTTCTCTGGATAGCAATGGAAAAAAGAATACATATACATACAGTTGAGTCGTATTTCAACCAAGATGTTATTTCAAATTAAACTACTGTGATCGCAACATACAATTCATGTGATAATCATCTGTGCTCTAAATAAAAAAATCAATATTCTTATTAAAGATCACACAAGGACAACAAATAAGATTTGATGCTATGGTTCCATCACTGGTGATAATCATGGCTTTCGTTCTGAAAATGAATAAACAGTGTGTACATTATTAACTAATGACTGACAAGAAGGACTGGGTGCATAGTTAAAGCAATGAGAAACACTATTTGATATAATTATATACCAATTCTTAAATGCATGATCTTAAATAATGTCTTAAAAAAAGTTAATCCTTTCAGTTCCATTTATTGTTTCCATATATATTTAATCAATGGAAAAATTAATGTTGGACTTAATAATTTCACTAATCTTTTAGAAGTCAATAATGCTACCAAAAGGTTCAATACTTTAAATATAACTAGGACATGCAAGAACGAAAAGAAGAAAAAAAGAACTAAAAAAGACCCCACAATGGTTAATATTTGACTTCAGTCCTGGGAAAGAATTTCGGCAAACATTTGAGAAGTTTTACAGCTGCATTGTGTTCTCATTTCGAACTAAATGAAAGGTGGTTACTCATTGGTTTTGGTTTGATTTTACAAAATGTGAAACTGAAGCCCAAAATGTGATGTTTTTTCATGGAAGCAATAATTAAATTGATTTTAAAATATACATAGTGTGGTTTCGAAGATGCTGTTTTTTCCAGAATGTTGGATGGTGTAGGCAAGAACTGTCTGTAATACATTCCATTTAAATTATTATGTGAATCCTGTGTGCGTGTGTGTGTGTGTGTGGCTAGAACGCAAACATTTGTGCGTCGCTCTCTGATTGTCTGTTTGTGGATTCCGTGTTTAAACGTATGTAGGCATGATAACATCTGTTTGCACGGGGCTGCGTTGTGAAAATGTGCTCAACATGTGTGTGGTGCGTGTGGCTGTATTCGGAGGAATGGAGAAGCGCAGCTAGAAATAAAAGCATCTCCGCTGCAGCATATCAAGTGATATGTAATTGAACTACAAGGTATTTTTTAAGCTTACATATAGTGGAACAATTCTCACAAATGTTTAGGCAGAATTTGCTGATGTCCTAAAGGTCCACCCTGGTCATGTGTGGCACGTTGTGTTACCATTGTGCAGGATATTACAGCATGCACACATAGTTACCGCATTGCCTTCACCAAATCCTCCCTGTCTGGTCTGCTGTGCTACAACAAGGCCTCGTTCACTCAACACCGCATTTTTGCAACGTCCATAAACTGAAGGTTGGAATTACTTTGAGTTTAATAGTCAAGATTGTGGATTTCCTTCTGAAACACTATCCTAAATAGGCACTAATGTCTCAATTCATAATGTAAGGAGGAGGCAATGAAGGTCTGACTCGTTATGTGAACACAAGTTTCCACCACCAATTTGAATTGATTGACCTAAATCAAACTAAAAATGGGATTTTTACAGTACTGTGTGTGTGTGTGTGTGTGTGTGTTTGCTTTATATTTGTGGCCTTTTAAAGCCATGGCATCCATAACCTATGTGCAATAATATTTTAAAAAAGGATGATGGCCCCGGGAGATTTTCTCATACACCAAAACTTGTTTTCTTCAAATCAAACTGCCAAAAACTACAGTGGCCTATTTGAGGCCCAACATAGCGCACGCAGCATCAAGTAATTTCACTGCATGTTGAATGGGTCAACTCTGCTGTAGGTAGTGTGCTTCGTGTAGTGTAGTCAGAAGGGATCTAAAGAGGACACGCAGAGTGAAGCAGTGGGGGTAGGTTAAGGATACGAAGGATTGTCCTCAGATATGACCTTTAGCCTTTTAAATGCACTTCACAGTTTTACTGAATATGAAGCGTTTAGATTTGTAATAGATATTTACAAAGTTCCCCACAACACCCTCTGCTCTTTCCATTCTGCGGGTGGGGTTAATGAGATCAAGGATATGCACGGTACATGTCGGAAGTTGAAAGGAATCAGTCACTGGTGGCAACAGTGCTGATCCATCAAGGATAGCACCTTTTACCCTGAACTTTTTGCCCACTCAGGAGGGCAATTAACACTTCGGCAGCGCGGGTCAGAAATCAGCAGAAGATTTCTCCCCCGTGTGGGCCGTGGTCGGCCGCAGAGACGCAGTGCTCCTTGCTGATGCGCTGGTCTTTGTGTTGTTGTAAGTGTATTTTATTGAGTGTGCGTGTGTGCGAAAGAAAAGAGAAAGCAGGGTACGAGGTACTGTGTATGCAAGATGAGTGCAAGTATGAGAGCGCGTGCGTCCGCGGTCCAGTGTGTGCAGGTAAAGTGCTCGGCAATTATGCACAACCTCTGGAGAGTTCACACTGGGGCATTGTGGGTATTTTTGTTTGCTTTTGCCATTCCCTTTTTCTTTCTTTTTTTTTCCAGTTGTCCACATGAATGAAATATCAAATGTACCTCAGTGGCCCGTGCTAGGTGTAAAAGGGCATTCATCTACATATTAGGATTGATGCTGGTGGGAATTGTGATCACGTCTCTGGACTCCAGACACACGTTGCTGCAATTAATATGCACTCGACCCTCTCGCAGTAGAGATTTCATGAATATTCATCCGGCTTAATGGGGATGTCTGCAACAAATATCACTGTCGATTACAATAAAACATTCTTAATGTTCTTAATTGGCCAGAGTCCCATGGCTGCATTAGGTTTTCATCTTATAAACATTTGACGTGTCCAATTCAAATCCTACAGCCTAACCTCAGAATACTAAATCGCATGACCTTTGATCAAGGCAATTAACATGCGCTATCAATTATCAAATGAAGCAGAACATGGCGAAAGATTCACCTTCACGTACAGAGTAAAAATGCCATGTTGACCAAGCCGACTCAATTTTCTTCTCAGGTCCGAGAGTCCACTTTAAAAAAAGATGAAAAGTAGATGTCCTATTGCTATCAATAGTAGGACGCTATTAGTGGCAGAATTCAAGTGTCAAGGGTCTTTTAAGTGAATTTAAGTGAAATAGACTTCGACCTGGGATTAAGAGAGGCCAGATCTTGATCAAAATAACAATTGGCATCTGTCATAGTAGCTTTTATTGACAGACATGAGGCATCATGACAGTGATGTGTGCAGCGGGGGCAAATCAAATACTGGAGGAGCACGGGAAGACTAAAGATAGTGTGATTGTTTCCTTGTGAATGACACATGCGTGTTTGTTGTTGTTTTGTGTCTTCACTGTGTGTTTTAACTGCAACACAAAACAGTTGTAGACGATGGCAGCTAGCAATATAACAAGACTAGTAAAAAACAAGTATTTTAGTGTCATACTTAGGTTTAAATCTTTGTCTGTCCTATTTTTCTACATTTTTGTTGATGCACCTGAAGATTTACCTCAGAATCTTGTAGGTTTTTAGTCTTGACAGAACGGGAAGCTGCAGTATACAACAGCGGGAGTCTGTGCGTTCAGGCTGAAGTCACTCTGCATGACAGCTAAACGTAACTTCAACATATTTTGCAGGAGAAAGTGTTGCTGCTTGCTCAGAGCAGGTATCTGTCAGCAGGCTGTGTTCTTTTGGTTGGCAGGAGGAGGAAGTAGCCTTGACCAGGCCCCTCTGACCCACCACGCCACCCAGCTGCCGTGGAGGGCTCGGACAATAAATCCACACTCACATACACACACACAGCTGGATTACACACATTTAAACTGCACTTGTTATCCTGGTGCGAGGTGCCGATTAAAATATGTCAACAATGTTATCACAGTTGCAGTGCCACAACCTTAACATATTGTTTCATCTCCTATATTACAAAAAGGGTGAAAACTATTTTTTTTTTAAATAATTTTGGGACATCCACCCATAATTACTTTTCACACAATTTCCTACATTGTTATTTCAGGATTGTCATTTTCAAGGGTGTCTGGGCTCCACAAGAACTGTAAAAATGTATTGGATGAGTGTTTGCAGCTGACTTGATGGCCATGGTTACTCTTTGTACTCAAAAGAGAGTAAGAAAGTAAAATATATATATATATATATATATATATATATATACATTTGAGCTAATGAGCTAAATTTCAATGAACTTACCATTCACCACAGCTATAAATTGTCATTGAGAAAACATTTTGTACGTGTTGACTAATGCATTGGTGGGTTTGTACTTTTAGCTAATCCATTGAGGGTAATTGCTTTGATTAGATGTAAATTAGGCAGGAAGAGGAGAAATTAGATTATATCCTCACAACTACAATAATACATGTGCCTGTGTGTCTGTCAGTGTGGTTGCTAAGCAGCAGGGGCAGTGGAGAGCAGCTAAACTCCTTCCTTTTCTCCCCCCCAAACTTTTCCCAGCTGCACAGATTTACAGGTGCCACTGACCTTTTCATCATAGGAAGTCTCCACAACCGCCTGGGCCTCCCTTCATGGGCTCTCATCCATCTTTGTATTGCTCAGCACCGCCCCCTCCCCGCGCCGCCTCAAACACCCCAAACCAGCCGCCTCCTTACTGTACAACCAAAGAAATACCCCTCGGCTGGAAAAACAGGAACCGTCCTAAATAACAGCGACTTGCCAGCTATACGTTGAAAGGAGAGCTGTGTGGCTTGCATCTGTCTTGCATAACCCCACACCGGTCTGCTCGGGAAAAAAAAGAAGTTAAAGGGAGGTGGAACGTAACACCTGCTGTTCGGTGGACATTTATTTCCAAGTGTATTATTATACCATTGATTCTTGCATTTATATCATAAAAGTGTGAGTTCAGACTCTGTCAGTGCCAACCACCAGAGGAATGGGTCTGACTAATGAGCACCCTTTGGACCTGAAAACTTTCTCCTATTTACAAAGCTGCAACCACTGTAGCACATTACGCCAGATTATTTCAATATGTCTTTGTAGCAGTCAAACTTGAGCGATCAAAGCTGGATGTTTCAGTTTTTTTTCATCTCTAGTACTTCTGTAATTTTCTGTTTTGAATTTGAATGTTTCCGGTGAACCACATCCTTGTCTGTATCACTGGAGTATAACACAAATGAACAGATCCTTTGTCTAAGGGGTACACAGATTCCAGCCAAATCTAGTTGAAACATCCCATTACAACGTGTGTGTGTGTGTGTGTTTGAGTACGTATATGTGTGCATGTGCTTGGGCATATGTGAAGACAAACCGTATCACTACGATCAAACAGTGAAAAAAGAAATCACAAATCGTTGTCAGCATGTCCGACCAAAGAAAGACAGAAATTGGAGCGCGGTATTTCATCTCCGAAGAAGCCAGGAACACATTCTTGTGTTTGGTTTTGTGTAGAATTGACCAGCAATTCTAAAAAGTTCAACGTTGAGAGCAAGTGGACGTTTGAAATGTGTTTAACTTAAGACAGCCAATAATGGTTAAGGCACAATAAACATCACACAATGTCACAGAAGTATGCAGAGTAACAATAACGCAAACTGTTAGGGATTTAAGCGGTAGAGCCCACCTAGTGGTAGAAAGTATAATACCTCTAGTAATGTTTAGTGTAAGAATTGTAGTTTGTGTGATGTTAAATAGTAGTTATTACATTAGCTTATTAGATGAAACAATTGTAATTAAATAACAATTCAAAGCCATGTAAGTCCGTACACATTAACATTCTGCCACAATTTAATGTTAAATCCTGTCGACAGATGCTAAATGCTGTCCTGGATATGAATTTCTCCCAATTTTTCTCCCCAACAAGATTTTTTTATTTTTCTCCTGTCAAGTAGTAAATGAGCAACTGGATGCAAGACAGCCCAGTGAGGCAATTATTTTGAGTATTGGACCATATAAACTGTGTTAAACCTCATGATGAAGTGTGATGAACTTTGATCACGTTATTAGATGAAGACAAACTGTGCATGCTATGTTACATTTACTCATTGAGGCATGAAGCCAAACGCTATGTACATTGAATGTATTGGAATGTAAAGGGAAATACAAGACACAGAGGTTTCAGGTTGCAGCAGCAGCAGACTCACACCTGGATGTGAAGGGGACAAACCAGTAGAAGACACGTTTGAAGCCAAAAACATTCAAATGCACCCAAAAGACACACCCCGGGAGGACGAAAAAAAAAAAAGAACTATTTCCTGCAGTCGCTTTGATTGGTTGCATTAGATATATTAGGTAGGAGAATTTGCGAAATTCGCAAAATATTTTACTATTCACATGCACATGTATTTAACTTAGTAAAATGATGTATTAATTATGTATTGCTTATCACTTTGTTTAGTTATTTAATACTTTTTGATTTTTAAATTTGAGCCAGTTGACTCTTGATTCATTGTTTCCAGCCGGGACGAGAACAAAGGAGTGTGATTCCCCCCGGAGGGCCTCCTACCCAAACAAAACACACAGTAATTCCAATAGCACTGTTTGCCAGCAGAGAGTGGAGGGATACGAGAAGTGCCAGAAGAGGGAGTGAGACGGCGCATCGACTCAGCCAAGAGATCCATGATCCATGACCGGATTATCACAGTTGATAAAATACAGAGCAGAAAGGATATGGTTATTTCCAGGAGTACTAAACACGACCTGCTGATGTGCATTCAGTCCACGTTGGATCCCTTCAGACTCCAGTCTGCAGGGCAGATTATACACTTCACCAATGAACCACACAGGGATATTAGGCTTTATGATTCAAATTCAAAACACTTAATTACCTGGTAAAACTCACAATGAATGCGGTCAATATGACTCTGTTGGCCATTAGAGGTAGAAATAATCATGTATTTTGTCATTTCAACGGAATGCCAAAGTTTGAATCAAACCTACACCTGTTTAGTAAAAATCTGGGTGCTATAGTTAGATGACAGTAGAAATGGTAGTTATAGGGTTAAGGAAACATTATGGTTTCGCTTAAAATAACTACATAAGTGGCATTACATAACAAATAAAACACTGACCTCTGGTTTCACAATGTACACAAACTGTGGCCTCCTGGATGATGGTCCAGTGTTTTTGGACTTTTGACCCGTCCACCATGACCATCTCCCTATAAGGCATTTTAGCACTTCATATACTTCCGGGTTCACGTTTACTTGGATCTCAGACAAATGAATTTTTGTAAGTTAAATACAAAACATTACTAAGCTCATAAGAGTGTATGAGAGCAGACACCAGTACGGTGTTCATTTTACAACATCCTCAGATCTTGGACTCAAGTATCAGACTCAGACCAAAAGTCCTCAGACTCAGGAGAAACGGTGTCAGGTCTCAGAAAAACCTCCGTCAAACCAAACGGCGTCAAACAAAATGGCGTCAAACCAAACTGAGTCATTCTTCCTCCGTGTTGCTCAAGCTAACGTTAGCAGTTTTATTGCTAGCTTACGCACTGCCATTGGAACATAAATAACAACGTCGTAATGACAAGTAGACATTTGTACTTGCTAACTTGTATGAAAACTGAGTTTTGTCTGACGCCATTTAGTTTGACGCCGTTTGGTTTGACGGAGGTTTTTCTGAGACCTGACACCGTTTCGCCTGAGTCTGACGACTTTTTGTCTGAGTCTGATACTTGAGTCACACAAATGAATAGTCACCCCCTCACACAGCTTTACCAACACAACCTGATGAGACTACCGTATGTGGTTCGCAACCCTTCCAAATTAGTCTGGGTTCGGGATCCCCCGGGACAAAATGTAATATATTAAAAACGGAAATGCATGCATTTTTGCACAGCATAATTAAAAGGATAAATTCATTAGGAATTTTTATAAAGTAAATGAAGTTATAATCAGCTCCATGTTCACCAGCTGAAACATTTAACAGTTGAACAAATTATTGCATCAATAATGCAATTCTGCATAATAAGCATCATTTATAATTGGTACAGTATTGTAAGGCCGATGCTTTTTACTCTAAAAAAGTCTGACTCACAAATCACGCTAAACAAGTCCGATTGGGTTTCTGGCATCGGCGAGGAGCGAGCGGTGAGGACGGTCTGCGCTGGTCAACACTCGTGCGGAGGGACACCGGACTCTGTCACTCGGCGGCACAAGGAGAGAGGAAGCAACGTGCACTAAGTTCACGGCCCGGGAAGCGACAAAGTCCGGGCCGGGGCAGCTGTGAAGCCCCACCGCTGCTCTGCACTGCTCTCATGTGGCGGTTACAGCTGTCGAGTTTGCACCGTTAGCACCTTTGGCTGAGTCGCTGGCTAGCCATCCACATTTTGATAGCAATTGAAAGTCAAACCAAACGCTCGCCAAATCTCGGATCTTGCGTCTTTAACATGGCATTAAGCCCTCGGTTTTACAGTATATCTGGTTAATGGGTTAATTGACTGACTTGATAGCTCCAAAAACGCAGGAACACAGAGCAAAGTTGGCTCACACTGCGCTATTCAAAGTGGCCGTTAACATCTCCTCATCAAATAGATTAGTGCAAATAGCCTCTTAGATGCCTGAAAGCCAATTACACCTCCATTCGTGTAATAATGAACTCATGAACCCAGCTTTATTGGAAAAGGTTGAGATTGGAATCAATACGAATGGACCGGAGAGGCAAGGGGCGCAGTGAGCTAGATTCACTGCACAGTCTGAAAAGCTTCCCCAAACTTGAATTTATTTGGATGTCAATGGGTTCCCTACAAAATCCATCTCGCTGACCTGCTCAGCCTATATTGCTTATTTGCAGACCGTGATAGAAGTAGTATAGGTGGACCAATTCAGCTGCTTAAGATGGATATTTACACATTTGTAAAATAGCATGTCAAGGTAATGACACAATAATTAATCTGTGTTACAGGTCCAACTTGAAAATGTGCATAATATAGCTATTAGTTTTTGTGCATTGATCCCAGGGGAATCATTCACAGGTTCTGAGAAAATAAGTAAATTTGCTTGGCACAAGTCTGACACACAAGTCTGACACACAAGCACACACACACACATGCACACACACACACACTATTCAGGATCCCAGCAAGCCAAATAGAATCCTTCCAGCCTTTAGCCCAAATGGGATCAAAGTCCATTGACCCCATGTACTCCATTAAGGTGAATTAATTTGCCTGCATATCAAAACAGGATTAAAAGACTGCGGTCAGAGTCAAGTTAGGGCTGACATTATATTGATTTCCGAGGTCAGATACACACGCAGAGAAAAAGGAATTCAGTGCAAATACATTTACTAGACACTGCGAGATTGGATCCCTCAGGAGGAGATGGGTATGAGCAAACAACACTAGTGGCAGAGCCAACTAAGCCATATAGAGGTGCTGTAAAAACGGGCAAATGAACTTTATTGTATTCTTGTTTCATTTCCAGTTTCATTGCAATATATGATATTAATTGTTTATCCCTTGTATTAGGTGTACTAGGTTTTTTGTTGCGTTATGGTTTTTATTGTATTAGTATACTATTAATTGCTTGTAAATTCCTGTATTTTTTGCGTTTGTTAACCATTATCACCAAAAAAATATAGTAAATTGCTATATATAATATAATTATATATTGAGTTCAGTTGTCAACAACAGTTTCGTGTCACTCTTTCTTACACACATAGATAGAGCAGTAGTTTTTCGAGCAATGTCTAAATACTAATCTAAATGATTATTATTTTAACACAGGTGAAGATGGAGGTTGGCGAGAACAGGTGAAAAATCCCCCTGTAACCAAAACCTTGAGGATGCAGCCCATCCAGCAAAGACATTTTGCATTTAGCCTCCAAAAACCCAAACTGCTTATTATACTCAGTAGACAACGATGATAAAATGTTCATAGCTGCTTCATTGCTTCTTTTCTTACAACATCCACACAGGTGCTGCAACTTTAACACAACCAAACTCGCAATTCCATCATAAACCCCTTTTCATTGTGACGTAGAGTTGAAGGCCAAGAAATGAAAGGCATTCATCTCGGATTCATAAAAAGATTTATTGTTGGCTTTTCTTTAGTGGGAATACTATTGTAAAGGCGTAATTCAGAGGGGAGTAACATGCAGGATTTTACAATCACAACATCTTTTCGTTTGGCGACTTGGCTTTAAACTCATCGTATTCATTCTTGGAAACCGAATGACGTCACCTCGCCTACTTTAAGGCATTGAAACACACAAACACTGCCGTCATGAATTTGAACTTTGATCTCTGGGCATTTTAAGGCTTGTTTTTCTGTACAGTAGCATCATAAGATGAGAAAAACAAATCCTTTGTACTTACACAAAGTCTGTGTTTGACATGATGGCCCCTGGCCATAGGGTCCCCTCTGATGCGGACGTTTTGTGTGGTTTGTCCCCTTTCCTGGTAAACAGGGCCCTACCTGACGCCTTTCCCTAACATGGGGATAGTGGCACGGGATCCTCAGGATGGGACGTAACCGCTTTCAGCACTTCCTTACGTCAGCCCCCCCCCTCCCTCTCTCTCTGAAGTGCGACTCTTGCGTGTTTTATTGCCAGGCCTGGGTGAGTATGAAAACAAACAGGGGCCCGACTCAAAAGCTTTGATCTCTCGTTTCCTGGTCCATTATTTACGTCGGTTTCTCACGAAGTATTTTTTTTTTCACACGATTATTATGCGCTTCCTTGGACATTTTAAGCTTGACCTCCAGACAATGCGCTTCACTGTAATGGTTCTTCTTACAGGAAGCAATAAAGGACTTTCGAGTTATTGTCTCTTTTTTTGATCATCTGATAAACCAGTCAGGATAATAGAAAAGTGACAGGAGTATAGGTTTATAAACAGGTGAATCATTATGTGTTATGGTTTGGTGTGTTAAGTATATAATTACTACTTACAGTAGGTTTGAATTAATTATATAAAATGCAATATTAAATATGTCTAATGCCTATTTGAGTCAACACCTCGTCTGCTCAGAGAAAGAATGCAGATAAAACATTTGTTCTTCTGTCTATTTCAGAAGGGTTACGATTTTTATACTGAATAATTAAAATGAAGATACCTTTTCATACAATGCAATGTACAGTATGTTTCCTATTGTAAACACTGTGTGGAAAAATATTGATTGAAAGATTGTAGCTTAAAGATAAAAAACATCTGCTTCCCCCACCAATATGTGAGGGAGGATGGGTCGGGGGGGGGGGGGGGGGGGGCGGCAAAGGTTTGATGAAATGACCAAAAACTGAAAAGATAAAACATTTGAGTCAGTTTGCAATTAACCGGAGTGCATCACAGGTCTGAGCGGTGGGCTGAACAGCAGGTCTCTCACCCTGACCCACAAGCTCCACCAGCTCAGCAGAAAGATCAAAAAGGCCTGTCCTCAGTGGAAACCACTACCCTGTTTGAGCCAAGCTGGTGGATGTCATTAGGGACCCTGCCACGGAGGGTCACCGCGGGGCCCAGTTTGTGTCCTGGGTTGAATTTGATGTATGATCCAGGAGTTTTTTGGGGCAATGTTGCACATAAACACGCAGTTTCTCCCCCTGTTATGCTGTGCAGTGTACTATTCCATGTATTCATTCTTGAACTGATGATCACTGTACATCTTTTGGTTTTTAAGTTCATTGGAGCATGTCTATACCTTTATGGATATCTGTCAGTATGGATATGGATATTCAACAAATTTGTGTTCATCTTCTCTTTTTTCCTCTTCATCTTGTTTATCGTACACATGGTGCCGTGATGCCCACTGCCTTGATCGATAGAGCTTCAGGTTCAGTCACAATTTCCTTTATACATTTAGCCATGGTACGTAAATATCACTGTACTAAGAATCCCAGGAAACACTGACACAACAGCTGGGGTTTCCTGCAGCACACATGAAATCTCTTGGTGACAATAGTTAAGTGATACAACAGTCTGCTTGGGGCTGGACTCAGTTTCAAAACAAGCCAACACAGTGGTTGCATTTTAATGAGCTGTTTCATAGTTTTTAGCCAATCAGCCAGTCATCTGTCATTATGTCTTTCTTTACATCCGCCAGTCAGGTTCCAATATCAGAAGCACTTTAAAGCACCGACAGAGAGATGGGAGTCGTGCCGCTTACAGGACCACAAACACGTCACGGGGGGAAATAATTGGAACTTGTTTGGGGGCATTTAAGCCGACATGGAAAGATCCTGTCCAGGGAGGGGGGGTATAGACATAAAAGGGCTGAAGGGGCGAAAGTGACTAAGAGCTGGGCATATCGAAGGCCCAAGACGGGGAAGTGAGTCTGGCCATCGCGTGTATGAAAGCAGCAGTTGGGACGCTGATGACAGAGTGGTCTCTGGGAATTTAAGAGCAAGGGCTCAGATGTGGGCGTTCCCCCCCCCCGCAGAGGACTGGGTCAGGAAGGAAGGCTTTGGCTTTCAAAGCGTCCACAGCTTTATTTATATTACATATTTTCATCGCCAGGACTCTTTCAAAAGGGAGGTGAGGGCTGTTTTCCGATTCCCACTACGCTTTGGCCTCTGTCTTTTACTTCCCTACTCTGTCTCCGACAATGTATTTGTTTCCGGAGCGACGTTCGCCCAGGGTCTGAATGTGAGGACTGTGTTTACTACTGAAAGATGCAGTCAGAGTGTTATTGTTGAATGTGGAGAGAGTGATGGGATGTTGCATGATTGTTTTGCCTCACCTGTTTTCCAGTGGGGTCCACAACCAGAGAGGGATTGCCAAAGAACAATGGCACAGAGGCCTTGGAACAACTGCATGATGAAAGGTATGGTCTCAACACCACAGCGACATCAAGTCCTTTTGTTTAAAATAACGTCCATTATCTTTTACTTATTAAAACCTGCATGTACTCACTGCTAACCATGTCTGTATTGTTGTTTTGTATTACAATAATATTGTCAACAGATGTACACTATAAATACTTGGGCATCCGTCTTGGTGGAAATAAAAGTTAATCCTAAAACCTGAGCACTTTCACTGCATATATATCGCATCTATGAAATATTCTTGCCTCCATAGGCAGCAGATTAAATGCTAATAGAACATCACATTTTAATTTCAAAAGAATAATCTGCTAAATGTTTTCACCAAATTTAGATGTTTTTATTCCACTTGATTTACGAAGCCAAAACAAGTAAAAGGACCATAAAATATAAAAAGTATAAAGCCTCCCCTTTGAAAGTTATCCCTGGCTGAGCCACCAGTAGCGTCATTAACCATCATTAAGCCATGACAGCTACTGATAAATTAGTCATCCATCAAAGGCTCCCATATCATATGGAGTCGCCTGATCATTATTGGAGGTAAATAATGAAGTCGCAAAGTACGTCGCCAGCCTGCTGCCTCCTACCTTTTTGGTCTCTCTAGAGAATGGACCACCCCACACAGCTAATCAGCATCAATTGCCTTTAAAAAAAAAAAAAAAATCAAAGGGACGGCTGCGTTTTACCCGTAGGTGCAAGGGAGCCAAGCTTTCGAGCTAGTGTCCAAAATTCAGACAGCTCTGTGGATGGAATTCCCCTCCTCTTTCTCTCCCTGAACCATCTTCAAAAGGTCTTTAGGACTGCTTCTAAATGTTTTAAAACAACAACTCATAACGCTATTCACACAGCGACTTGAAAACAAGGACACTTATTCAAACTCCTTTGACAATTGTTCTATTAGAATTCCTCGACTGCAAAATGCACTGCACATTGTTCACAGCGTGGTTGGACCTGCTCACGGAATGTGAATTTTCTTTTCATAAAAAAGGTGTTTCAAAGCAAATACTGAAAAACACATACTCATCCTTCAGTCTTTTCAGCAAAGATGGGTTTTTTTTGAGAAGTCTAACACAAAAAGATGGCTTCAGGTAAAGACAGTGCCATGTGCGGCTGCAAAGCACTCCGGAGACACCGGCCATGCCGGCACAGTGCTTAATTAATTAAGAAGAGGCTGTCACTCGCCCCAAGGACCCTGGGGTAATCATACAGGGCAAATTACAGCATGTTGAGTTGTGGGCTAGAGGGGAGCCGCTGATGCTGTTGTCATTGTTGATTAATTTCTCCGTATAGATCCTGACACCGCAGTGCATGTGTAACCTGTCACTGAGCACCCATGTGTCTATTCATCACTGCCAGGAAGGTGTGTGTGTGTGTGTGTGTGTGTGTGCGTCACTTTGCAACGTGGCATCTTCGTCTGATTGTACAAGCTGTGTTTGTGCTAATGCGCCGTAGGTAGCAGGTCACTGCTCGTGTTAGAATGTGTAAGTATTTGGCGGCGTTACAACGTATGCTCGCGTATGTAAACGTAGGCGTGTGTCTGCTCCACGCACTGTGTGGTGAGCAGCATCGCCGTTTAAACAAGATGGTGATGCCCGATAAGGACAAGTGACGTTCCTGATGACAAACGACTGATGACATCTTAGGACGGGGCGGGTGGAGAGGACTGTGAGGAAGTGTATTGATTAGCCTTATTACCCAAAGCATCCGTCTTGGGAACGAGTGAAGGGAAGGAGGAGGGGTGGGAAATTAGCCGGGCCCCACCGCTGCTGACAGACTGATTGCTGCGGGGGCCCTGAGGAGAACAAATGGCCCCCGCCTGTCTACACATGCACTCTCACAAACAGAAACCCATCATGGGACGTCTCTTCCCTTACGCATTTTTAATCTTTCATTCCTACTGTTTTAAACTGAGGCATCTTTGTCTGTTTGTTAAAACAATGAATTATTTGCAATTAATTAATGTAAAGATAGCATGTTTATCAAGAATGTGGTTGAATTTAAAACTCATGATAATATGGAGGAAGCAGTCTGCAGTCAGTCTGTAGTTTTTTTTTCTTGGTTATAGTATTCGGTTTAACGCTTGTGTCCAAGAAGCCTGGGGGTTTCATTCCTTTTGCGCATTGCTTTAATATTAGGGAACCAAAACCCAAATTTGCAGTCATTTAGCAGTCTGACTAAAGTAAAGAAAGGCAAAGGCAAAAAAAGATCCCCCAAATTGGCTTTTCTGCTCGATTTGTTTGTGTCAATTTGGGGGACTTTTCAAACAAATGATGTGATGTCATTTAACAGAAAGGGCAACGCAGGTCGTAAAGCTCTAGGTAGCCTCGCACTGAAATGATGTTTGCCGGCGGGGATTGTTTACTCCTGGTAACTGCAGGACTGACATACACATACAAACAGAGAGTCATTCCATTTTTAGATTTGTCCGAAGGAGGTCTCTATAGCTGTGAACCTTTGTGCATAAAGAAATGTTTACTTGCTAAAAGTTGACAAGTTCATTGTTATGCATTACTGGCAAAAGTTACCATAAGTATTCTCGTAATTTCGTAATAAAGAGTAAATTGCTCTATGTAAATTATGTACACTTCTTTTATTCCACTTTCCTATATGCCTCTCACACTACCCAACAATTTCTGTGTTAATCACATTTCACTCTAATGATCTACTTTACCAGGCTTATTGATGAAACAGCTTCAATTACTTAGCTCAATATTTCCCACATTAGTCAGCCTTATAAGTGTTTCACACGTCCATTTATCTGCATGGGTTTTTAAAGGGCATAAAATTAGCTTCAAAGTGCATTCATATTTTATTCTATTGAGGAATTGCTCGGCTGATGGCCTGCCGGTAATTCATAACCCTAAGTAGATGTAATACCCCTCCACGTCATGGACTTTCCTGATAAGAAAGCTGATTGCAATGGTGCAAAAGTGTTTCTCTTCAAGTGTTTCACTGCTGAGTAAAAGGGGGAATGTGTTTAATCGCCAGTTTCTCTGTCAAGCAGATATGAAATATGGTGCCTGTTGGTGAGTGAGAGAGAAGAAAGATGATGAAATGCTTTCCTTTTTTTGGTTCAGTTGAAGACATTCTTTTAAAGATTCTGCATTATCACTTCCGGTTTGTGACTTAGGAGTGAAAATGTCTTCTGTAAAATGCTGAGTTAAGTGATGCTGAAGGCTGCGACAGGTGTGACCATTTACGTTGTTTTACCAACTTTCCAAAAAGTCCTTCACATCTCGTTTTCTATGTGTTCTAAAAAATGTATTCGGTAGTTGTCTTCAAAATTCATGGTTTCAAAAATAAGTGCTGCTCATACTTTGGTTTCACACTGTAATAATAGATAGTTACCATCCCTTATGCCCATCAGATACCAATTACCGGCCCCTGACATCCTACTCACTCAAAGCCAATTCATATTCCAAGTCCTTCCCCACTTAACTCAGGGTAAAAATCATTATTCTTTCTTTTTGCATTATTCTTGGTTAAGAAAAGCCCCTGGTTCATTAAGGCATTCCACATGGAGCGAGGGAGGGAGCGGGCTGCTGTGTTAGTGGGATCAATCAATAGCCATCTTCCCCTTGCCTTACTGTAAACGTGCTAAAGTATTTATGAATTAATTGACTTCCTTCATCCAAATCAAAGGAACCCACCAACATCTCCTAAGCTGTGGTGTGGAGGTCACAGGCACTATTAGTAATAAATAGAAAAGGTGCTCTTTTAATACAGCAGAACTTGACCTGTTAGTGTAGGCATTCTGTTTGCAAGGGAAGCTTTCGCACTGCAACCATTAGATGTAAAAAATATACTATTTTAATAAAAAATGTAATAGAGAGCTCAATGAGCTTGATGATGGCAACGCCTGGTAATTTTGTTGATGGATTGGTATGGGTGCGTCGGACATATCCATTGAGATTTGGTGAAGGTCAGTCCCGTTGTGCCCAAGTCTGTTAAAACCTGCAGTTACATATTGGATCGTTGAGGACGGGTGCATCTTTAATGTTGCCATTGCTTCACAATCTGTATCACCGAGGTGTAGCAGAGAAGGAAGATCCCACATTGTAACGTTATGAACGGTTGTTGTGTAATGTATGTGGCTTCATGGGCTGGTCCCCTCAGCCACGCATCATCCACAGGTAACAAGTTGAGAACGGACCAGGATTAAGAGTTCCACCTGTGATCAAAGTCCATGAATGAATCCAAAAGGTTGGACCCGTAAACCTCTGCTACGGTTGTGAAGCACAACACGTTTGATTCTGCAGTGATAACAACGCTACCAAATGACCATGACCCCTGCAACTTCCAAGACCGTTGTCCAGAATAAACAGAAGTCACCCCTAAAGTACCAAAGTAAATACATGGATGTCCCTAGGATCCTCTGTATCCCAACCAAACCACAGCAGCGGCAGTATATGAATGTAAATGCTTGTACTGTGGAACAGCGTTCTTCTTCCGTGGTCTGATACTTCTAATGAATCCCAGATTACGGACCACCACGGTCTGCATTTGAAGTAGTCTATATCACGCAATGTAACAAAATTCCTTTTGCACACATTTTGCCCACTCTCACAAACACTTGGGTGGTATTTGGAGAAGGAGGGAAGGGAAGAGACATTTCTTCTTAAAGGGGAAACATGTTGAACAAGCTTCTTCCCCTGCCATGGTCTAGAAACCGCTGGAGGAGAACAGTGTAACCAACCGCAAAGAGAAAACATTGTGGTGCGACCACCACTTATGACGCTGCGTTGGACATGAAGAGATGTCAGGGTGGGGGGGATTCTCAAAGGACAAAGAGAAGGGCGGTTTGCCTGAAAGCCAACACTCGTATGTACATCCATATAAAAAGTTGGGTCACCCCTAAAAAAACTGTCAGCAAAACCCTTTTCCTCTTTATTGGGGAAAGATTGTGCTTCTGTTCGGGTACTAACACGAGGTCCGCCACCTCCCAGCTGTGATATTAACCCTTTTTGTGTAACGTGCGACCACACGTGAAGTCCTTTCACCTCAGACATGGGAAACCGACAGTATTTTTAGCAGGAAAACTCCTCCAGTTTTACTTTTCATTTAGAGATTTATGATCCCCTCTCTCAAGGAAAATAAAAGACGCGAATAAATTCAAAATACCAGCCACCAACCTAGAAAATGATAGTGGAAAAACCTTCCTATTTAATTGGGGGGGGGGGGGGTATATATTTTTAGTGTTTTCCCTCCTTTTCTAACCTCTAATCTTTGCATTCGAATTTACCAAATTGGTTTTCAGGTTCAACAAAATGAAATATTTTATATTTTGTCAGTTAATTCAGAATAAAAGTGTGACATTTTGTGCAGGATATACTGCACAACACACATTACCCCATTTCCTGACCTGGGTTTAAAGGCAGGTCGGACACTGGCCAGCTATGATAAACAACGGTTTGATATGGAATTTCTATGGCTAGATAGGGTATTGACCATTGTATAAATTGGGTGTCTATATTGGTAACTTTTTCTATTTTAATTCATTTACATGATTTGGTATGTAAATCACGATGAATGGTATCAGGTATTACCTGAAATATTTCTGTTATCTTACATTATCATTTCAATGTTTTACTGTAGTTTTACTGTAGTTACTGTAGTATTTTATTTAAGATGCAGGTGTGTGGTTGTTTGATTGCGTGTGAATATCAACACAACCGTACCACAATGTAACCACAAATTGTTTTTGTTGAATGTTGGAGGACTTGTAAAAGTGTGTGTGTGTGTGTGTGTGTGTGAGTGCGTGTGAGTTCACACCCCTATCTGCATCCTCCTTGGGTTTGGTCCCATTTCCGTCTGGACAGTTCCAAAATAACTGCTCCCCTTTCCCTCTACACACCCCACACATTTGCACACTCACAAACAGACATTCACACACACGCTACTTCCTCTGAACACAGGAGCACATCGATCTTGACAGGACCCGGACTTTATATCTCTTCCTGAGATTGCCCGGTGGAACACATGCTGACACACAAACAAATAACAGAGGTGTCCTTTTTTTTCTAATTGTTAGTACACTATTATACATGCACACTCACTCAAAGACAATGACACACAAAAATGTCTTAAATACATAAATCCCAACCACACAAAAATGTAAGTGTTTTAGTAAATTATTTTTGCCATTACTTCACAAAGAAATTCACATTGATGCATTGAGTGACACGTTTCTATCAAAACTGATCCTGCGTGATGTGTATGTTTGTTAACTGCTTTACATACATTTACATAACTCAGAGTAAACACCAACCTGTCAACAAGGAAAACTCGGCTTGTTTTCCTCAATAGCAACACCTAGGAACAAGGAAGTACTGAAACAAGGAAATACAAACCAAATCAAAGCTATCCCTCTGCATTCCCTCTGCAGCACATATGGCTTTTTTGTATTTTTCTTCTCCATTGTGTGTGTGTATATATTCATTTTTAAGTTGGGGAAATAGTTGGTAAACTATTAAAATACTTCCCCAAATGAATGAATGTTGGATTAATTTTTAATTTTGTAAGAGGATTGTTGTTGACATGGTTGCCAGTGGGAAAAATGAAACTTTGCAAAAAAATAAAAAGGATTACTAGCCATGTGCCATAATAAACATTTAAGTTGAACAGACAGTGACTTGGTAACCAACCCATTCGAAGGTTTTATGGTTTATTTCATTTCATTGGTAATTGGCCAAGAACAGCCAGCACGGTACTTTTCTGCATTAAGAGAATTCCTCTATGCTAAGAACAAAGCTGAGCATACAGCGTAGATTTGAATGAATGCTTCAAATATGTAAATAACACAACACAACTTTTTTTTGTTGTCCAGGAAAGTATGTTGGAAATTACTTTAGTGTCTATTTACCAGCACAATTATTTATGAAAACAATGTTGGACCCCTGTCATGAAGGAGCTTTTTATCTTTCACACCTGTCTCTGCCCAGGGAAGGGAGCCTTTTCCTGGGGCCACTCCAAGCATTCAGCCTTGCTCTCACCCCCATCTCCTTCCCCCTCCCTGGCTGCTCACAGCCGGCAGGGCTCCCAGTACTAGACCCACTAGCCTCCACAGATATTTCCTGAGGAAAACATATCACCTCAGGCTAGACCAATAGTCTGATATGCTGAGGCAGCAGCAGCTCCAGCCCACAATCCGCCACAGGCCTCAGCCTCACTCTCCTTCCTTTTTCTTATTTTTTTTTTTTTAAGTTTCTCTTTTCTATCACTCTTTCCCTGTAATTCTCCACTCCCATCAGTAACATACTTCCCGAGAACAGACATTTGAGGGGAAATGAAATGCCAAATTAATTCACCTAAATGCTTTTACATAATGAAAATGAATTTGAGAAAAATAAGTTAATGAAAATCATCTACATGTTGGACAGAGAGAACTTACTCTAAAATGAATCAGAAGGCTTCACTCTGGAACAATTAGGAACGTGCCTAGTATTGAAACAGGTGTTAGTGGTAGAGAAGCGAGATGCAGAGATGCAAACCACTCTTCTCTTTGTTCTTATTGAGAATACCCCCCACCCTGACATCTCTTCATATTAAACGCAGCGTCATGTGAAACCGAAAGACACCCATGACTTATTTGTTGGATAATTACATTACAGCATCTATCATCTGTTTTTCATCGCTTACTCGTGCTGTCAGTTAGAGGTATATACAGTACATGACTTCTGTAACAATCTTTTTAAGTTACATTGGGGTTTATTTCATTTCAAACATGATGCAGGTTAAGGAGAAGGCTTTTGGTAATCTTCCCCATTCTTGAGTAAAAAACCAACATCGGTTAACATAGTTGGAAGCTGTCCGAGGACAGGAAGACCTCCGTGATGTTTTTTATGCGGGGAACCCAGTAGGAACCCAGTGGCGTGATAAAGACACAGAGAGGACATGTTAAACGTAGTGATACCATTGCCTCAGGAAATCCCTTTCACCCCACGGCACCCAAGGCATTTAAAAACCAAGATATGCCTTCTTTGTCCTCCCACTGTTCCCTATACTTCTCAAACCTGGTGTAAAAACTACAAAAACAACAAAATCTACAATTTTGTTTAGGGATTGAAATGTTAAGCTGACAACTCAAGTATACTATCTCCATGTTCCGCTGTAAGTTCGCTGTTCATCTACCAGTTATCGTGATACAAAACAGCATAACCACGCGCATTTTCTGAAGGTTACATTCAGGTGGTATCTGAATGAAGTGAGGGCTCTTATGTAGAAAACCGAATGGGCCTAAAACTGTTCCATGAGGTATCTCACTAGAGAATGTTTAAAGTACAGTATGTCATGACTGAGGGTATAGAAAGAAATGAATGATCTGATAGTTACAATACCTTTTATTAATATTGTTTTGTAGATTCATTCAACAAAGCGTCCTATAGTGTCACCCAATCCTTAATCTCAGAATTTGTGAAGAAGAAAAAATAGTCAATGTTGAAGTTACTTCTACAATGTTCAGCTCAGATTGGTACAATTTGTAATATTGTCTATTGTATACTGCAGTGTAAGGGTGGTACATATATGTGCAGATCCTGCTTTCTATAAATCCAATATAGTTCGAGCTTTGTATGCTAGAGACCATAGTTATTATAAGCTGTCCTTAAAGTTGCTTATCAGTGATTTTTCAGAAAATAGCTGATGGTTAGATATAACTGACAGTGCTGACACAGACTCAGCAAGCCAACACAAGCAACCATGTCTCCTGTGAGTTTTATGCATATTCAGCTAATTAACATTGAAGAATTGTTGTGTCCCCATTATGACATAATTTTCAATAGCGGTAGGGGTGAACCGGAAGCCTTTTGTCACAAAGCAGGGAATACACTCATTCACCCCTATGTTTTTTGTAGTTTGTAGAAAAACTTTTTTTAAAGTTCCTTTTAAGACTTCTGATTATTACTGTGCAAGGCCAGGAGTGTGTTTGGTTATTAACTATGCAAACAAAATCATTGGCATCGACAGAATTATTAATGTCAAGAAGATCATTCACAAGTAATAATAATACTGTTGCACTACCATGGGAACAGGGACAAAGAAGGTGTTTATAGTCAAGTACTATTTGACTCTCGGGTTGAACACTGAAGGGTTGAATTTGAGCCCATCTATTTCACCTATAAATCACACTACATATGCACAAGTTAATCACAGAAAGCTGCTCTTTAAAGCACAGGAGTTTAAAACCCAACAATACTAATCAGGTCAAAAGTAATTAACTGTTATACAATAACAAGCCTACTATCTGAAATAACAAACCATCGTTCATTTGGAGGGAGAACAAGTGAGAGAGAGAAAGAGACATACTGGGTTTGTATGGGCATGCGAGAGAGAGAAAGTGACGAGGGGGTGGGGGGGGGGAGAAGTTAGGCGAACTACCCACAATGGCGCAGTACCCTCGTGCGAGGCCACGTGAGATTACCAAATGGTGGAGGTCGAGAGACCAGCCACGTGTACAACACGTGTGTACTAATTTTAGTGGCATCTAGTAAGATGATACCTGTGTATCGGTCCCCGAGGGAAAGAGGTAAAAGCTGAAAGCAAAGTAGATCTTAACCACCACAGTCACAAGACACAAAGAACTGTTCCTACAAGAGCAGCACGTTGTTCGTGTCAACCCCATCGCGTCTTCCTCCATCTGTCCCTTTTACTGCTGAAAGGCAGACCGCAGAAAGCGCTTCACGCAACGTAGCCTGTTTTTGTACCGCGGTAGCGTCGTGGAGCCTTCCGCCGTGTCCATGGGCCTGGTACATTGAGACCTCTGTGTTAGGTTACGTGCAAAATCTCAGTGTCCGTGGTTACTGTCTGAGGGACAGTTGGGACCCCCCTTTTTGCCAAACGCTTGGATGCATAACATTTTAAGAGGTTTACCTGACAAAGGGCTGGAGAAATTAAAGTGAATACAAGCGATTGACAGAGTGCACCTGTCCATAAGACAGGTTTTTGGACTGCAACGACATTAAAGAGAATTTTAATATACTCTACATTTGCACCAACACCAAAACATTGCGTTTTTATTTTTGAACGGATTAGGAATGTGCCTGGAATGTTATAGGCATGAGAGTCATTTAGGACAGTGGTTCTCAATTGGTCTGGCTCCGGGACCCACCATCACCCCTTAATGACGAGCCGCGACCCAAATGGAGGAACATTCTCAACATCTCAAATTATCATACTTGCCAACCTTGAGACCTCAGAATTTGGGAGATATTCTAGAGGTCAAGGGGGGGGGGGGGAGGTGCTAACGGTTTTCTGCGTTTGACTGAAAACATGGACGGACGAGCTGGCAAAAAAACCCACACTCCGCTGCATTAAAAAAGTCCCTTCAAAATAAAATCACAGGAAGTTTTTATTTATTTTTATTTTCCCATGCAAAGGCCCACGACCCACTGGAAACGTTGACCCCAGTTGAGAATCACTGATTTAAGATATCCCTTTTAAAATATTGAATACATCCATAGATAGTTTTACCTCATCATTTAGCTTTTTGAAAATTATTCATTATTAACGGAATAACTTCCTTGCTCTGAAATGGTTGCCATGACTTCAGTTCAAATCGTTAAAGTGTTATGAACATGTTTGGTTTGCTTTTCGTTAACACGTGTTAACACACCACAACATTAACATCTTTAAAAATCAAATGACATTTTAAAATGAGTTCCATTAATATTTTTTTCATTTGAAAATGGCAGCTATTTCACTTTGGAGAAATACTATTCAGCCGCTGTTTGACCCAGGTCTACTCTCCACCCCACACTGTCGCTGAGGCCACAGGAAGTCAAGGCAAAGAGGTCCATTACACCTCAGGTCTATCTCAGCCTGCGTCAGGACAATTCCACTTAGCATGAAGGATGATTCTATCTGTCCGCTGTCTCATTTTGCCTGTCCGAATGCCCCCACTGGCCTGAGCCTACCTGCCAGTCGACCGCTGTAAGATGGTGGGACCTGGTCCCAGGAATGATAATTGATTTAATTGGTGGTGATGAATGAAGGGGTTTTATGGAGCATGGATCATAAGTTGGTGACAGTCTGGGGGATGATGGAGAAAGTTTATAGGTCAAAAGGCAGAATGGTCTTGTTGTGGGTTTGATAACTCATAGCTGTGGCAGTTTATTTGGTTCATGCTGGATTTCTTTTGAAATCCCTCTTCCAGGCACCATTTCTTCAGCAATGCATTTGGGAGGTTCATTTGAAATCCTTTGAGCTTTTCAAGTTGCCATATGTGTGTGTGTGTATGTGTGTGTGTGTGTGTGTGTGTGTGTGTGTCTCGATGGACTTAGTAAAAAAGAGTACAGGTATTTAAAGAGAGAGACAGACTTTTATACAAATAATTTTACAAATATGCATGTACAGTATGTGTACCATATTGTTAAGCTACATACAGTACGTATGTGTGACTAATTGTTGAAACATAATGAATAATGCAGCCGCAACCATTCATGATCAATGATTATTTCATTGTGAATGGTATGAACAGTATAACCATGATGACAATCACATCCTGTGGCTTTTACAATCACGAGATCACCAACTGGGTACATTTGGGAGATGTACCACATCATTGTTAATACACCATATGGGGGAATATGGTGGATGACAGTGGCTATTATTTTTTTATTTTTTTTCGCTTTATTTGTCCAATCCATGTTGGTCTGAGTTTCTCTGATTCTGCATGTGCTACTTCCTACATATTTTACATTCATAAACTACCAGTCTGTACATTAGTGTCTTACGTTTTATTATTTTATCTCCTGAAAGGACACAAAAATAAAATCTATAACAGATAAGCAAAAATCGAGTCCTGTTTGATGGATAGGTTCCAATCACAGCTGTACTGGTTACATACGGCATGTTAAATTGAATATTTGGTAAGATGTGGTACAGATTTTTTTTTTAAATGCGCTGAATTTAATTTAAGCAAATAATTTCAACAATCTGCAATCAGTCAACCACTGTCACATTTATTTTAAACTATTTACCTGCAACGAAATTGACTTAATATAATTACTCTAAAATAAGTCATTTTAAAAGCAGGATGAAATCACTAACTATTGTTTTTTTTTCTTTTTGCACACCCACTGTATCTCTACGTCTGCAGTTATCTCAAATGTACCTCCTACATCGACCCTTCTCTCTCTCTCTCTCTCTCTCTCTCTCTTTCTCTCTCTCTCTCAAGGAACATTGTGGAGTTAAAGAGTAAGAAAGGAAAATAAAGAAAGCAAGAGTTAGAAGGGTGTGCACTGCCAGGATCCGATTTCCACATTCTTCCTATCGCCACACCTAAATCCTTAATTGTGTGGCCACAGACAAAGTACTGCATGAGACCACAGCACTCCTGCTAGCTGGCGTTTAGCTGGCGAAAACCTTGCTGTTTAAATTGGTCAGCGACCCAGTCTACATGCGACTTGGCTTTTGGAGCGAGCGAAAGACAGAGAAAGCAGCGGAAAAATAATACCAGGAAATGAAAGGACGGACAATTGAGAGAAAATCCTTTTCGGAATTGGAGCTTGGCGAGGGCAACTGAGAAAATAAATATCCACATTTCTGCAAATCAAATAGCCACCACACCATCGCTATGTTGGATGTTCTATGGAGGGAGATTGGCGCCTAACATGTTCCTATCAAGTCGTATGGATGAAAAACATACTGTAGGAGGTTGGATCGGCTGTGACAGAATAGCCGTGACATCGGCATGATATTGATTTGCTCGTTATGGGGGAATCTAAGTGAAGACAGTGAGATGTGTCCATGACTAGTTCAATACAAGGACGAGCCAAATGTTTCAAAAAGATGAATTAAGATCTGATTTTCATTGAATTTCTTTCACTTAGTTGATGACCTCACATTGACTGAATACTGGTTGATTAGCCGGTTACTGAAAAGCTGGCATTTATGTGGTGAGCCGTGCTGGTTGTTGTGTATCCGAGTATTCGCTTCCTCAAAAGTCTGTAGCCAAACAACAATTTCCTTCTTCACAGTGGAAGTTTTCAGTTTCTGCCATACAATACGACACTCTAAAATAACCACAAGAAGAATAACATACACGTATGCAAAAATATCCCCAATTGACCTCACCTTTAACACACACAAACATTTGAAACAAGCGCCGCTGTGTCTTTATGTGGCCGCAGCTGAAAGGCCTCCTCATTATTCCTCCATCTATTGTGTGTGTGTGTGTGTGCGCAAACGGAACGGGGATGTGAGGTACTTGTAGTGTATCTGGCAGTGTGGGGGTTTGCTTGTCTATGAAATAGAAAACTCAGAGAGCACATCATTTTCCTGGAGGTCGACGGGCCTCAAAGCCCCCCCCCCCAACCACTCCACTCGACAAGCTGTGTCTGATCAATAAACCTCTATTTTCTCCCCCACACAAGGTTTCCCATTCAATACAGCTGCCACTGGCTTTAAAAACATAGAAGCATGATCCATTTATTATTGGCTGTTACTATGATCTATCTGCTACCCCCACCCTTGCCTCTCTTTATGTTGCTGCCTATTGGGGAAAAGGGGGGGGGGGTCTCTTTATTCCTGCCCATGCTGCTTATTGACAGGCCATCACTGAAGCCCATCAGTCATCTCACACTGTACATGAATGTAAAGATTTATGGCATATTGTTTTAAGGGTGTTTGCCTTTCAGATGGTTTGCTTTAGCCTCATGTAGGGATTCAGAACTTGTAAAGCTTCTGTATTTTTGAACCTTTGATGTATATTTTGACCATTGTTGTATAGTTCACCTTTAAAAACGATGCATTTAGTTGACGTTTAGTTGACGCTTGCGTTGAGGAAGAAGAAGCCCCATGCGGGGAGAGTGACCGAAATAGGTTAAAGAGTGAGATTGAAGGCTCAGTGGAGGAAGATAAAGTGTAGAACTGTAAGAAGTACAGCATGAATCTGTGTATAGATTTTGTTAACATGAAGTTAAATGTATGAAGCTGTTGTATTTGATAACAAACGTCTTAATTTGCAAGAGATGGAACTGATACCCATATGGACCCATATGCTGCAAATACTTACCTTTCGGTGTTTCCCCCACCATTATAACGCCCCCCCCCCCCCCCCCCCCCGAAAAAGTGTGCAATTAAAAAAAATGTTTTAATTATTTATTCATTTAATTTTATTTTTCCATACACGGCAGTTCTACACTGAGATTGATAGGTTGTGAATATGTCTGTGTGGCGCTTGCAGCAGCGGGGCAGAGAGCACCAGAGTGACTACCCCTGTTTTCCCATATAACGTTTAATGCAACTCTAAGGCCCATCGACCAATTGTCATTTCAAGTGTCTATGATCCTGACAAAAACGACTTAATACAATCATGTGGATGACTTTTAATTCCTTAATTCTGATCGTCATGATCTTCACAAGCTTCAACTCACATTGCTCTTACACACTGATTACTAATTTCAGATATTGTATTTGATTGATGGACTCAATCTGCACACTTAGCATTGTTGAAATGAGACAGCCATCGAATCAGTCCAAGTTTGAATTCTTGTCGGTCATAGACGGAGAGATTTTAACTTCTGTCTCTTGAGGTATTTTCTTTTTTCCCAAAATTGCCTCCTTCCCTTTCCATATAAACAACCTATTCTAACATTCATGGGTGCCTCTGAAGGGAGATTGTCTGAAAGACTGTCTATGCATCTTATCTCCATTTGTACAATTAACGGTTCCTTGCACCACAACATCGGGCCTAAAGAGACCTTCAAAAAGTGTAACTAAGAAGGGTTTGAATTCATAGTGTTAAAATCAATTTGTTTGTATGTCTGTCCGCGAATGAGCCGTGTTGGCCGGTACGAACAATTCCCATACGCACAGTCTTGCCAAACCCAAACTGGCTCACCATTTTCTCCAGAGGATGAAGCTGTCAGCTTTCTGGCGGCCACAGACCCAACTCCACCTGACCGCTCCAACTGGAGGTCCTCATTAATGTGGTCCGCAGCATGCCAACTTGTAATAGCTACACACGACTGTACGACGTCAGATCAGGGGACCACTGCTGTATCTAAAAAAAAATAATTAAGAATGACCAGAGAAGCCGTCTCACCGCGTTCTTTAAATACCACACACGACTTTTCTAACTCTTATGACGTCATCATGTTCCAATGCAAGGGCAGTTTTTCAATGTTGATGCCATGGGAGAAAATGCAGAAGTGTCTGCACTGTGCTCGATGAAAATATGGAGCATGCGTTTCCTTTTTCATTCAAAAGAAGAAAACAAGGAAATGTTTGAAATATTGATGAGGTAGAAGAAATGTAGCAAACAATAGAAAAAGAAATGACACACACCCACTAAAATGTCACCTTAAAACTTGCTTACCACAGGATGTTTTGGCTGGTCAGCAGAAAAGGACGAAGGCGACCATTTTGTCCAGATGATGAATGGGCTGGGCTGACAGGTCACCTCTCTCTCCCTTTGGCTCCCTTTCTCTCGTTCCCTCAAGTCTCCTCTTCCTCAAACCTCTCCAACCTGGCTTCTGCCGAAAGCTACAATTTATTTCCGCCAACTGAGGGCCCGGAGACAGAATCCACCAGTTGACAGATTTATCGCCATTGACACGAAGTAAAACGCCTCAAATACTCGGTGACAACCAAAGACCCATTGCCAGGGTGACGAGATTGAAACACCATTCATATCTCATGGGGTCCCAGCAGTTTCTATACATCTCCTCAAACGGGACTATTTTTTAAATTAAAAATGTCACTTTATTATCCAACTAAAAAGCTACAACTTTCTCATTCCACAAAACATAGTAGGATTTGTTCCTTGATGTTTACTCAATTTCGGCCGAATGATTTTATGGAACATATGTGTGAGATTTCCCTCTCGTGCCCGAAGGAAGGAAAGCTGGGAGTCATTTTCATCGTGGCCAACATACCTACCGCCCCATGTCAGGGAGCTGGCTTGAGGTTTGCATTGAAGGAGTACACAGGTGTAACAACCCCATCCCTCTCCCCAACCTGCCACAAACCACTTCATAAGAAGACCATAATTAATCCAGGTCCAGGCCTCACCCAGAGACTCTTTACGACTATGGGTGGTCCAAAGTACACATAGATACACAAATGAAAACACAGTGCTGTATGTACATGCTGTGCTGTTTTCACATTGAATGTACAACTGAAATAAAAGGTTTGTCTTGCTGTGACTAATTGAATAACATAGAAGACTAGTTAGCTGACCCTATCGACTGACTGATTTTACAAGTATTGGGATAACCTGTTCGGCTGACTGATCATTTGTTTCACAAATACACCTCACTAACACAAGCTGAAGCTTGGCAGCGGCCCAGCTTGCTTTTTGGTCAACTGGCTAAGGGATTATCTCCCAAAATCTTACTCTCGTTGGCTTTATGACTTAATCTTGATAGCTGGACAGGCCACTCAACTGACAGACACACTGTGAGCTCAGTGGCTTCCTAACCAACTGGCTGACTGACCGACTAAATGATTCAACGCAGGAACACCATCCAGATAAAAGTAACTCACATCTTAACTCTCCTTCTGTCTAAATTTATGTCAAAAAGCAGACTAGCCTCATTTGATTTGTTGTTTCAAGCTTTAAAATGACGGCATTAATCTTAGTGAGGAACTCAGCATGGATCACAGAAATGATCAAAAACAGTTCAACAAGACAACTGTTGTTTGGAGACATTACAGGGATCAGAGACTCTGGTATGAGACTTGGATGCAGTTTTTGGAAATTTAATGGAATCGGTGATGGATTGAGGTTAATCACAGGGCTGCATCGTCCGTCCAATGTCTTATGACGTCATGTGACCACTTGGTTCAGTTGTGGAAGTTTGGAAAAGAACAAAAGAGCACACATTTCCAGGAGCAAATTCCTTCAGTCAAAGACAGGAACTGACGGTAGATAATGTTTCCTAGTTCCTCCATGACCAGACATTATGGCACAGTTAATGGTGTAGGATCTTTGTATTTGCTCTCCATTAAGTCTAAGCACTTACAGCAACACACACAGGCTGTCATAGTGACCAAGTGACCTACACATTACCCACTTCCTCAGCCTCTTACTTAGAGGTAAGCAAACTCACACAGACACTCGCACACATCACCAAAAAGTATACCTTCAAGCCCCCACAGAGAGCTTAGTAAACATACTGAGAGTGGAGCCAAGCTTTATCATGAGAGAACAATGCCCACTCCCTCAACCCCCTCTTCTTTGAGACCCATGAAGCAGCTCTCTCTGCCTCTTCACCTGCCTGACTTTATGGATCCTTGCGCTGCAATTAGGCTTTATTAGCCATTCTCTGAATGACACAGCACAACAGCTGCCCTAATTGAATAGCAACACATCGATTAGAGGTACTAGCCCTTCAAACTGGGCAGCAGTGGAGAATTTAGATCAGAAATGGTCACATCATGAGAACAGTAAAGGTGCAGGGAGGGATTTTCCTTTAAGGGGATTGTAAGGCCACTTTGATGGAAATCATTATTAAATACTTTTTTCTTTTTGAATGAACTCAATCCATGTGAGCATTGTACAATAATTAATCCTCAGTACACTTTCTCTATTAGTCAAAACGTCTACCATTTTGCATATTTCATTTGGATACATTAAAACCGAATAGACGGTAGTTGTAAAATGCCTTTCAAAGGCACGTTTTGATGGGGCAAAACAGAAAAAACACGTTCCCTCTCACCTTAAAAAACATTGAAAATACACTGCAAGATGTGACACTTGCTAGATTCGTTAACCCTAATTGATTTGGAACTTTATCAGTTTAAAATCAGTGTCAAATTGAAATGGGAATTAATGTTGTGCATTTGATGGAGCTGTGTGTGGGCTTATGTTGTTCTGTGCCATTAGCACGGTGCTAAATGGCATGGCAGCTTTGTAGAAAGGGACAGGGGTTGGGAAAAGGAAGAAGCCAATGGTCCATCGAGCACAGTTGTGAATGTATGTGTGTGTGTCCAAAGGTCAGCGAGAGGGGATACGATGTGTCTGTCACAACTGACCGCTCTGCGACCACAGACACCAGTCGACCAGACATTACTATTTGTGAGTGTGTGTTTGCGTGTGTGTGCGCCATGGAGAGAGAGTACGATCAGTCCATCCTCTCTCACACACTTTTTCACTATCCAGTCTGTTACAGCCAACCGCACACTGACCCCAGGATCTTTGTGTGTGTGTGTGTGTGTGTGTGTGCATGTGTTGGACAATTTGTGTGTATGTGTGTGTGTTTGTCTCAGCCAGATGACTAAAGCAGTTAACAACCCTCACAATCACCCAGGATTTTCCTATACTAACAGCAATGCGAATAGAGAAGAGATTGTTAAAGAGTCAGGTGTGCGTCTGTGTGTGTAAGCAATTGTCTGTCATGAATGACCGCACACTCACCTGAAACTTCCCCAGTGAGAGGATTGTATCCTTGTTGTATTCAAATGTGAATAACAGGGTTGATAGAAAAATCCATCCAAATAGCTTTTGCCTTATGTAAATACTCTGACGCCCTTGTTCCATTACTATTTCATGCTATATTTGGTGATAAAGAGCTTCAATTTGTTACTGGGTTTACCTGCTTTGTCTACACCTACTGCTTCTACTTGAGTTAGGAAGTCACTCCTTGTTGAAACGTTTCACCTTACGATCCCTTAAAGCTAAACATTTGTACTTGTGATCCTATATAATGTGGATATGTGAATTTGGTCATGGAAATGTATGCTCTTGTTCTTTCCAAACTTCCACAACTGAAACTGACTGAAGATCAGGTCCCATGGCATCAAAGGACAATGAAGGGACGAGGCGGCCCTGTGTTTAAACTAAATCCATCACTAATGGATTGAATCACAGCAGAGGAAAGTCGGTACCAGGAAAAACATTTATACAGATACAGACATTCCAGAAGATACTCTTAAATATTCAATAACTCCATCCAAGTCTCATACCAGAGTCTCTGGACTGGATTCACAGATTTGAAATCTAAGACGTCACATCACACTTTACTAAAGCCATCTTTCATATCTTTCATATTCATGCATTGTGGTGTGGTTGCTGAACAAAACCCTGTAACCCAAAGACCACCAGTTTTATCGCAGTAATGTCTTCAAAACAACAGTCATAATGAACTGCCGCTCATTTTTGTGATTAATGCGAAGTTCCTCAATAAGACTAATGTAGTAATTTTAAAGCTTTTGCTGACAAGATGAATCAACAAATGAGGCTAGTCCGCTTTTTGACAGAAATTTGGACAGAAGGAGAGTCAATATGTGAGTTCCTTTTATCTGGATGGTGTTCCTGCATTGAATCATTTAGTCAGTCAGCCAGCCAGTTGGTTAGGAAGCCACTGAGCTCACAAAATTTGATACAGCCTCATGTCTCTGACACAAACTCTGACATTTTTTGACAAATTAATTCCATTGCAATGAAATCGGGCCAACCTTGACACACCCAGTTGTGTCTTGTTCAAACTCCTGCTGTGGTGTTAGGAGTCCCACATAAACAATATACCTATGTTCGCAACTGCATGACTGTCTGGGGAGAACAATGCAATGATCAGACACTTGTTTAGCAGATGTTCCTGACGTTCAAAACACCTTGGAACATTCTGTCCAACGCAGACAAGGATATCCTTGGATTTTCATCAGATGATGATGATGATACTGCTACCTTCTCTAAACAACCAAAGGAGTTATTAATCCTTGCGTGCATGACAACCTAAACATATACTCTCTCTCTCTCCCACACACACAATATCGGATTCTGATAGAGACTTCACCCTATGGTTTGTTTGGGTTTTCTTACGACCGGGAAAGCTGACAGCGTTGGCGTCTCCTATTGTTCTTCCTGTTGCCTCTTGGAAATAGAAACTCATACAAAGCAATGAACAATGACTGTTGCATGACCTGCTAATAGATCTAGCAGTTGCTCTGTGGCTGTCTATGTGTATAGGTGTATAGGTAAGTGTGTGTACGTTGTTTGTACGCTCCCATATGTGTGCATGTTAGAGCTGTGCGGTACGGCCAAAAATCTAAATCACTGTATTTAGAAAGATTCTGACGGTATATGATGATATTTCTTTTTCAAGAGAAAAATGCAATTCATTGACCCCGAAAAGGGCCGCAGCTCGGGTACCTGAACAACTGTTCACCGCTTGCTGGCCAACTTGCTTGAGTTAGCTCGTTAGTGTGTTAGCTAGTTAGCTCGTTAATGTGTTAGCTAGTTAGCGTGCTAGCTTCTTAGCTTGTTGTGGCTGCTAGTGTTGCCACCAGACGGTCGACAGACTTTGCAAAGAATCGTTTTCTGATCTAATGTAACTCACGTCGAATTTAACAAAACCCTCCAAACAGACACAGCTCTTCTCTTGGGCACAAGTTGTTTTGGTGCATCTCTGGTCTCTCGTTGTTCCTCCTGTATCGCTCTTTTCCGTGTTTTCATGTAGCAACAGAGTTACTTCTTGTCGTGAGCTGTACCCAGCATGCAGTTCGGAGGGGAAATTTTTATAAATGTACAATTATTAGTGTTACAAATTGTTTATGTGTCACAAGCTGTTGTGTCGTGATGTTTTACCCTTTTAAAGAGTGTTTTTTGTGGGTTATTAGTTATAACCATGACGTATTCTCAACACACGTAAGACAAATACCTTGATGACGTGTGAAAAAATAAATTCTGCCGCCTGCCGAAGAGCTCAAACCGTACGGAAATCTTATAGCGGTATACCGTTTGAAGCGGTATACCGCCCAGCCCTAGTGCATGTTATTGTGCACGGTATTTAAAGGGCTTTGGCACGCATTATGTAGAACATAAGGTCTTTTAAGGGACACGTCTGCTCTCCGGTTACAGCATGGATTCCTTTTACGGATGTAAATAACATGAATGGCCCGCACTAACGAAACAGTTAAGGAAGTCAAGGGTCTGAGCTGCAGCAGTCTGACAGTTGATTAAATTAAACCGCTGTTCCTAAAGAAGCGCTTGGGAAAGATCCAAGAGGAGGCAGATTAATTATAATCTTGGACATCCCACATTGTGTGTGTGTGTTAGAGACGATGGAGAAGTGGTTAGGTTGTGTGACTCACAGTTACCGCAGCATATATTCCTGGACATTCTCCGAGCATAATGTTTATACTAGGGTGAATTACAAGTGTGTATGTGTGTGTACGTGCTTTCTCACACTTCCCTTTCAACCCTTTCCATATTTAACTCAAAACCTTAATTGTTTCTTTCCCTTCTCTATGCGTCTAATCTTGTCTCGCGTTCAGTCTTTCTGCTCTTTAACTTTCAGCCGTGTTGCAAAATGCACGCAATATCAAGAATGCAAATGAAGCACAAATCAATCCACTATAAGGCCATGCCCACGCAAGTATATTTTTTCAATGCATTTTGGGCTTTTGTCCACACCCACACGGCATTAGGTTACTGAAAAGCCCCATTGGAGACTTTTATAAACCCGGGGTAAAGTTTAAACATGAAAGATTGTTTTTTAGCTTGTAACTTGTGTGTGTCCGATTTTCCCTTTTGTGAGGTATCGGTAATGAAGTGACACATTGTGCTGCGGCTGAACATGTCACTTCATCTACTTTAAATAAATCTGCATTTGTTTGTAGCTTAATTTAACCAGTTTCCATTGAAAGTGACTTGAAGCCTGTTGCCGTGCGGCTCATACTGTTAACACAACATTATTGTTGCTGTCTCTCATGTTTATTAAGGAATAGGAGAAATGGACAGAGCTGGACAACCAACAATCCGGTCCTTGTGAAGATGATCGAGAAAAGAAAAGGGTCCCTGGAGAGCCATCGCTCTGGAGATTGGCTCTTCTGGGGAGGAATGAAGTTGAAATAGTGAGTGTCCACACATGGTTTCAATCTAAGAAAAGGTATTCAGATATCTAATAATAACTTCTGGTCACCCCCCTGCAGTGCAGCACTTGGTATTGGTGCTTAGGGCAGAACTTGAAGCGAGCCATGACACTAAGAGCCTTGTGAGCCAGTGTTTTAATCATAAGTGTAGACATGTTTTGAAGTCTATAAAGTCACTGTCATGACCATGACATTACTTATCAACTTATTCAGTGTTTTATTTTGTTATGTATGAAAACCTAAGCATCTGTTATGTGACTTCACTATGATATTTTGTCACATTATGAATGGATTTAGAGTTGAAATGTGTCACCTCCCTCCTGGTTTGGAGCGGTCAGGTCAGTGGCTTCCTCTCTCCTCCTACTCCTGCTGTTCCCTTGTATTCTACTTTTCCCCTTCCTTCTTCCTTCCTTCTGTCAGAGTTGTAAGAGGGACATTGGTCTATGTGTATACTTATTTCTTCCTCTTTTTCTCTAGCCTCCTTCTGTCAGAAAGATTAAACCGGAAGCCCTCAGTCCTCTCCTTCCGTCATTCAGACGCTCTCCTTCCGCTTCCACTTTTTCTTTACTGTACGTTTTTACCATCCCTCACACATGTGATTGGCACTTCATCAGGTCAGAGGGAGTGCCGAGCCTTGACCCGCTCTATGTCACAGTAGCCCGCAGTATTTTTTATAAACCTCTTATCTCCTGCCTGCAACATTACACTCCATTAACCAGTGTTACAGCTGCTACGTGTAGCACATTTTAAAGATCATTACATCATTGTTGAATTAATTGTGATACCTATGAACAAGTACCACGGACAAATAAGACAATAATGCACAATTGATAATATTGTGTCTTAAGTGTTGATTTTTATGTTTTTTAACCACATTTAGAGTTTTCTTTTTTTCTCATTTTTCCCTTTGCTTTCACTAAGGAGAAAAATATATTTACAATACCGCAATAAAACTTTGCAAGAAATGAAGCGGCACTTTCTGTGTCTTTCATCAAATCAAAAAAAAAAGTCAACATAGGCTATTCCTCTCAGTGGCATTTTCATGTATTTCAACTGGTAATGATATCTCACAATGTAAATGCATAACAACAGTGGTTGGTCTTCAAAATATTGTCCTGTTCACCTGTGTTCTTTTAACTACCTTTCATGAGGATTTACAGTTTTCAACCACACAGGAGCCAGTTAAGCCTGAAAAAAAGCTGGATGCATGTTTACCCCTGGGGAATAACTCATTTATGTGTGCACCCTCAGACAATATCTGTGTCTTTCCACATGAGGTTGCCAGAATTGCTCAGCAAAGACATGCATGCACACACATAGGCACAAACTCCCACACTCCTCTCTTGAGTCAAAAGGGCCCGTCTTTGTTTGATCCCTTGTGAGGTTTATCTCCTAAGCCTAAATGTCAACACTTGCTGTTGACAGACTAAGTTTCCCCCAATAATCCTGTGACTGTCCACAAGACCTGGTGACCAACGGGAAAGAGCAGTTGACCTGGGGCACAATAGAAAGTAAAATGGATACAATATATGCTGAGGAATTAGGAAGTGACACTCAGAACTAATTTGTAATGTAACTAAAAATTCTCAGAGAATACAGGCGTTCTTCCTATATGTACAGCTTTCATGTAGCCGAAATTGAAGAAAAATGTGTCACTGAGGTATAGAAAAGAACTTTTTTTTGGCAGAAGTGCAAATTGATAAAAGTGGTCCCGAAGAGCAGGACGCAACATAACCAACACATTTTTAACCCAATGCATCAAACACTCTAGGCTTCAAACTGCAATTAGTGCCGACAGTGTTGGACGTATCAGAATATCGGGTGTTTTGTTCACCGAATAAAAAAATAAATAAACTTCTGTCCTCACAGGGAGTTAAGTTAGTGAGTGGGGCAAGTATAGAAAGTGTGTTGTTAATAATTTAATGACTGTGTGTGTTACAATTCCAAAGCTATTGTTATTTGATCAGAAAAGATCTGTCATTCATGCAACTATACACACATTCATGAGCACACGCAAACACACACATACCACAATGCAAACGGTACAGCCATGGAAATGCTGCACATGTCCCACCAGATATCCACATGGTAATATATACAACTTGATAAACACACACACACATCAACGTACAATAGTAAAAAAGCTTACCATGTGGAATATTGTATGAGAATGTTTAGGCACTGTGTGATCGATTCACAACACAGACTTGGAAGTGAAACGTGGATGAGAATTAAAGTTTGAGTGACAGGATCGATTTGATCGATTGACTTTGATTTTATATTTCTTTTACCACCTCAATCTGTAAACTGTCTAAAGTATCACACAAGAACCTGGCCCCTTCTCTCACTCTCTTTCTCTCTCCAGTTTAGGTTTGAATAGTTGTATTATATTTGTGAATAATAAACAAGCCTTGTGCTCTCTAGTTTGTTTGGCTTGTTTCTGTCTTTTCGTGTCTGAACCTTTTGACCGGTCGTTCTTCCCGTCCCCTCATTTCATTTCACCTATCTCTCTCTCCCTCACTCTCTCTCTCTCTCTCTCCCTCTCTCTCTCTCTCTCTCTCCCTACGCAGGTTAATCATTCCAGTGTGGTTATTTCGCCAGAGAATGTCTTATCAGTCTCTGTGTCATTTTATAACCTAACCTGCATCCCCCCTCTGAGCCTCCTGGCCCTACTTGTCCTCCCTCTTGTCATCCCCCTACTCCGCCCCTGCTGCATGCATGTAACCCATTTTCATCCAATCACACCAGAGCATTAACAGCAAGCTGTTGATTGGTGGAAGCCTCTGCACCTTAGCAACATTGGGGTTAAAGTGCTAGCCAGGTGATGAAGACAAAGAAGAATATGTATCAGAGTGTATGTTCGAAGGGAGGAAGTGTTTACTCTTACTGGCATGGGAGGAAAATTCTTATATTTTCATTTTATTTGAGTCCACAGCGAGTATATTTTATTAATTAGTCATTTTATTTTGTTATCATGACATATTGTTTGCAACCCATTTGTTAGGCCGAGCTCTTGCAGGTGAAAGTATGAAGAAAATCCTCGCACAAAAGGTGAGATTGAACATTGTTAGGAGACATTAATGAACTTTCAGTGCAGGGAACTTATGGTAAATAGAAAGTGGTAAACTGGATCAGGTTAGATCCACCAATGAGCCGGGCTGGTAGGCCTATTTTTATGTGCTGATTGGACTTTTATGTAAAACAGTAATTACAGCAGAAGTACATCAAAAGGTGAAATATGTGGGGTTTTTGATGAGTGACAACATCTTGTAAGCAGTGATGGAGCTGATTTACATTGCAACGGTTCTAATACAATCTGGATCTCAAAGAAAAGAAGACATGTGACTTATTCAATAATATGTTAGTGTTAGTGGTTATGAAATACTGAACTTCATTTCAATTTACAGTAAGTGATGCTAATACGAAATGCAACAGGTTGACAAAGCCTGCATCATTTTCCTGTCCGAGCTAGAAATAATGTGATTGAATTCACCGGATCTTCTTTTCCAATTTTCTATTCTGGGCCAATTTATACTGATAAATAAATTGAACGAAACCTTTTCAGTAAACTATTCACATTTTGCAATTACAAATGACAAAAAAGGAGGAATCCATTACAACGGGGGTCTGCTCCCTTCATTGTGCTCGGTGGGGATTTTCTCCCTTGTTATTAACATGTTACAGGTGGATAAAAATAGTAAGTTATCAAATAAACTTCATAATCTATCATAATTTCCCCTGCTTGTTCCTCTAGTTTTACTGGACGGTGTAACCCGGGACGTGTGCGTGTCCGCCTCTGCGAGATGATGTGCCCGTGTGAAGGAAACTAAGTGATCGTGTGTTTGTGCAGCGCGTGGATGGGGGATTTAGGTGACGAGTGACTTTAATCACTTCTTGTCTTCGTGTATTTCACTAAATAGCCCGGAGTGGCAAGATCATGAATTGATCCCTATTCAGCCAATTACTGATAGCAATTCAGATTACGAGTATATTTCTTTTGCGTAAGGGGACCAGATAATAGACCAGTACGAGCCCGAGGCCGGGCCTGATGCCCTTTTCTGTAAATTGAGCAAACGAACCCAAAACATACTTCTTAAGAGCTTTCGGGCAGAATTTCGATTAATATAATGAGATATATATTATAAAGAATGAAAGAAAAACGGTAAAAGAAGGTGTATTATATTTTATTTTACTACTTTTATGACATTCTAACAATCAGTGGAAGCGTTGGATGAAGAAGCATCAGAAGCAGATGACATAATGCTAAAACGGATTATTGAGGTGACCTAAACACTGTTTATTTAACTGCTACTGCTAAACAAAGATGACACCATTTGTATTAAAAATACATCCAAGTTTTTAGAATCATGCGTTCGGCATGTGTGCGTGCGTGCGTAACACGCGCCAACAAACATACCTCGCGAGCTGCCTTTTTGCTCCGTGCGCTCACGGGGAGTCTGCGCTCACGTGCAGTTGCGTCAATTTGCTTGATTTCCTTGTTCTCCCTCCACCTCTAAAGTCCGTCATTAACGGGATTAAACAGCTGCAATTTCGGAGAGACTGAACTGGAGGGTTAGAGGCGATGTTTCCCCGTCTCCTCACGTGATTGGATCATCGGAAGATGATGTCAGACGACCGCATGCGCGCCGGATTGGACCGAGAGGAGTAAACAAAGCCGCGAGGAGGAGGAGGAGGAGGAGGAGAGGTCTGCACATCTCCAGACAGTTCGACCGGCACACCAAATCCGACTTTACGCACAGGAGGGGGCGGCCCCGGTGGCGCGTACTTGTCTGCTTAAGTCTGAAAGTTACATCGAAGGTTCCACTTTCAGCGCTGATGCGTTAAAAAATACTTTTGGAGCTAAAGGGAAACACGCCATCGCATTTCAATCCGGACGCGTGGCGGACGGCTCCGTTTGAGTAAGCGACTTATTCCCTAAAATCACCACGCAACTGTTCTTGATCAGGCTTCGAAGAAATCCCTCGTGTCCGCTCCGCGTTAGTGTTGCTCTTCTGCGCGCAAATGCAATCTTGAGAAAACCCCCACAAGTTAAGTTACATCCAAACCAGATACGCACCGGCCATGCAACCCGGACGTTTGAAGTCAGTCTGACTCCCGTTGATTCAGGCTTCGTGTTCGCAGCATGGTCCGATAATTGGACGAGACAGAAAGAGATTAAAAGTAAGAAAAGGAGCGCTAGGCAGACATTTGGAGCAGTTTGAGTGTGTTGCGGGGACATCCGCCTCTCACGTCCAGGTGTCCCGCCCGGCGGCGCGGAGTCTCCAGCTCGGGCCGGCGGCGCTGACATGCTGCCCAAAGTCGATACTGAATCCCTGGGACTCAGTCGATCGTATGGAGAACAACGGCGCGTGCCAAGGAATATGCAAGGTAAGAACTGTCATTCGCGATGTCATCTCGTAAGACTGCAGCGTACATTCAAACACTTCCACTTGTTCCACGGAATGTTGTCGGGATGGAAGTTTCTCCCGGCGCGCGTGTCACGGAAAGTTTTGAACACGCGACTGTCTAACGCATTTCTGCGGAAAAGGTAAATAGGTAGGACATAGATAAGGCAATTTATAGTGTTATTGCACGATGACGGTGTAAAGTAACTAAGTATTTGCAGGTCATTCGATTTTGAGATTGTCGGAATTTATCTTATCGTCGTTTGCGGAGTGTGTTATTTCCTCTGAATTTTTACTACACTACTATCTTTGTTGTGATAACAACCAGAAAGCATGAATGCAAACCAAACATTAACGCACTATGGTGATCAATGATTATACCCAGTGCTGGAAATGTGCGCGCGCCTGGTGCGAAAGAGAAAATAGATATGTTTTTATCTCTTATAAATCTGTCATTTTTTGGAATTAATCACTTCACTTCGTCTTGGTAAAATGTCTAAAATTGACTCGTTATTTCGATGCAAACATTTGTTAAGAGATTTTTTGTCGATTCAAAGGAAGAATGAATTGAAGAGCTTATTTACTCATAGGCTAAATTTAGTCATTGCCCCCGTTCAATATTTGACTTATGGGGACAGAGAACTTTAGTCTCAGAAGCCTGTTCTCTTTGAGAGGCATCGTAAAATGGCTATAATGGTGTGTCAAAATTATGCTAAAAATATTGATATTTATTCGCAATTTGGAATGTGTTAATAAAACAAATGCCTAAAAATGAATGCAATTTCAAAATCAGATTTTACAAACTTAAAATGGGGAACCAAATATATAGTTTTTACGATGTGTGTATTTTGTATCTTCTCCAGTCAATAATTTCATCTTTTAATGTGCAGGGCTTTGATTGGGGAAACACATGTTTCGGCATACTTATAAAACTTCCTATGGCGTACACTACTTAATAATTGTTTTTATTATCTGTTTCTGAAATAATACAATGAATACAAATAAACACATGAAGCTGCGATAAAAAGAAAAAGAAGAAGGGATGACTCCTCTGCCAAGATAAACCCGCGTATCCCCCTCATTCCCCCACGTCCTTTTACAGCAATATAAAGGGACAGTCAATTAGCCCGGTCCTGGTTTACGAGACGCTGATAACACGCACGCACAAGTCAAGGAGCGGCTGGTCGGGGAGGCGGCTGTCTGCGTTTACGCAGGGGCCAGAAACAAGGTAGCTGGGAATGAGACAGGGCTTTCATTTTGGAACCAGCAGGATTTTCGTAAAAACTGTGTAGCTTCTTTTTTGTGTGGGAGGGGGGGGGGGGGGGTGACGGTGGCCGTCGAGGTGAGAGTCAGCAGGTGAGCGGCTGTTTCGTCTCGGTATGTTTCTGCACATTCTACAGCAATGCAACCTGCTCGCACTGTGTTGCAGGTTGCGTGTCGTTTACGTGAAGCAGGGATGCACGAAGGTTCAACTAACTCAAGTTGGTCAAATAAAAGTCCGTCCCTCGTATAATAGTGCAGACATCACCCGGTGTATAGTGCGTTTCTAATTTCTCGAAATAGCAGCAGCTTCGATCATTTACATGTCTACGCGAGAAAATACCGGTCAGGAACCCACAGATGATCCTTCAGGAAATATTTCTTACTTGTGTCCAACAAACGTTACCAATTTGTTCAATTTACCGCGGCCTCGTCCACCGCGTAACCGTTGTGTTAATTAAAATGTGCCCAGATGTGCAGCGTGATAACAGCCCCTGCGAAAGTTCTCCCCGAGGCGCTCGTGGGCAGAACAAAGTTCGGACACCGAGTTTCTTTGACCTTCTGCGGGGGGAAAAAATCGGCATCTCGTTGGAGAACCTGTTGCTTCAGCTGCAACGCGCAGCGTGGATCCCAGCGGGGCCACGCGTTAACAAACCAGAAACCACGGCTAATTAAAACGGCCCAGTTAGCAGATGAGTGGAATTCTAAGTAGAGCAGCGGTAACATATTTTGGAAGGCGTCCATAGTTGAGCAACTATTTCCACTTCTGGAGCCACATCCACGCAGGGTTTTGCCGTTTGATCGTGGCTGCTTTTTTATGATTACAACCATAAATGCTTTTGTAGCTGTTGTAAATGTCAGCCTGACTGTTTGCTAAGCGCTATCACACACGGCCTTATCACTGCGCGCATATTCTAATCGCAACAAATAGGCCCACGCCGCATTTACACCTGGACCCGAGTGTGTTCCCAAAGAGAACGGCGCAATTTGCAGATTCCAGAGAAAATCTCACTCATTTCTAAATGCATTTTAAAATGAGAGTAATTTATTCTATATAGAAACGGCTATGTCAAAAATATATCGAAGACTTGGACTCTTTGTTTTTGTTCCCAGCACACGCAGAAAGTCACATGTAACGTTGCCGGTGCGTTTACGTCACCGAACACACCACGGCAGCGAGATTCTTTCGACGGGAAAATAACGTTGGCACAAGTTGGGTTTTTGGATGTTTTTCTCCTCGCCTGCAGAGATAAGGGCTCCTCTGTGTGTCTTTATTTGTCTGTGGGCGGTAACACATTCTCCTCCAATCCTTAACTCTAATATCGCACCATTTCCGCCAGCGATTTGACGACTTAGACGCATGCATATTTATGAGGGGTTTTTTTTTTGCTTCTGTCCGCAACACATGTAGAAGAGAGGGCGGCAGTAAGGCGAAATTAATAGTTGCGTCCTTTGAACTCCCTCCAACCCCCGACTATCCATCGTCCCCCCCCACCCCCACCCCCTTTTTTTACCCTCAAATCTAACCTGTACAAGTCCATCCGAAGTTAAAAAGAATCTCATCCAGTGGCGTCGCGTGGTTCCCCGTGGTTCATCTTGATGGATGGAAGTTGGCTCTTTGGAAAAGAGATTGCTCAGCACTGACCGTGTGTGCGTGTGTGTGTGTGTGTGTGTCCGTGTCTTATCCTCAGCCCACCAGTTAAAAATGATGGACTACACCTATGACGAAGATTTGGACGAGATGTGCCCCGTGTGCGGAGACAAGGTTTCAGGGTATCACTACGGACTACTGACCTGCGAGAGCTGCAAGGTGAGTGCCCTCCTCCCCTTCGCCCCACAATTGCAATCACTTAATTGCTTTGATATCTTGAATATTATATTGTCTGAAACAAGTTTTGGTAACCATGTTGCTATTCATTGCTGTTATTATGAAGTTCCTCCTGGTTTACAGGTGCTGAGCATGGCTTGATTGTTGACTGTTGTTAAATTGTTCACGTGCCTTTTGCCATTTACTTTACTTTGCTCTGCTTGAATACTGACACAGCTGTGTTTGTACTATGCAACTTTAAATACAATGGCTCCTGCCTTCTCTGTACGGCTGTTACTTTAGTATATTAAGCCTTCTGTTCATAGAGCAGGTGTATTTTTTGCAATTATACTTGTACGTTGTTTAGCCAAAATTGAGTGTAGCTGCAGTTATGTAACACTGCAGATAAAAAAAAACAAAGGCAAAGTTGCCAAGGGTAAAAAATGACAACTTTTCTAGAGGGTCAGAGGATTATGTAAACGGCGAACAGCTTGGAAAAGAAACACAAGCTCAAAAGCATGCAACGTGTTTTTTTTATTTTTGGTTGCAATTTTGGCAACCATCAGAAACAGAAGGTGGAGGAGGAGGTTTTACCCCGGGAGCAGAGTACACAATAACAGCATCTCTGTTTGTACTCGCCTGTATCCTACAGTCTGAACTCTCATCACAGGTTCATTAGGAAAACAGCAGCATTGTCCGGCTGCAACATGTCTCCAGGTCAATAATGAGTCTACCGCAAAGCAAACTGCTGCCGCTATTATTTTGAGTTCCATCAACGACCTATTTGTCCCTTCCTGCCTATTTCCTATGTTCTGCTCAACACGGGGCTATTGAGCTTTATCCAAATCCTTTGGTTGGCCCAGTAAAGCTGTGAGTAAAAACCTTAAGCTAAGACCACTGTCCCCGTGTGTTAACACTGTACGGCGTGAACGTGCCGCTCACCCTATCGATGCTGCGGCGCACATTTCTTGCCTATGTGGTCATTATTCAAAGCAGATGTTATAGATGTTATCCCATATTATGACCTTGAGACGTAAGCACTGGGAGACGTCAGTGGCATCTCCGTTGCTGTTCAGACTCAGAGAGTGTGTGTGTGTGTGTGTGTGTGCATTCATGAAGGATGTAGATGAAGTCTTTTAAAAAAGTGCTGCCTATGCTTGTTGAAACATGAAAGATATTGATAATTACCTGAAGCTCATCATTGATTATCTCTAGAATGCAAGCATCTATTCAGTGCAATTGTCTGAGTCAGACTGAGATATCAGTCTGTTGACAAGTTGCACATTCATATCACTATTAAATACTCGCTGTCAGCAAGGCAGGACAATACATCTCCAGTGTAATTACGGAGGTTTTTCAGCTCCTTGAAAAAAACGCGGGGCAACTACATTTAATTCTTAGTTCATTCTTGGTTAACATAAAAATACCAGTAAATTTCAAACTGTAATTTTGTAAATCTCCTCTACCCCCTCTTTGTACCCTGTATGCCTATATAATAAAAAGAAGATTGCTAAATTCACCACAGACTTCTACTTCATACAGTCCAGTTTGCCTTGTAGTAACTACGCATAGAAAGTAAACATAGTACCACATCATACCTGCTGGATTAACAATAACACGCTGAAATGGGCTTCATGGACCAAGAACCAAACAATAACAGCTCATTGCCAGCGTGCTTTTTTTTGAGAGACTGACAGAGCAGAAAAATCCTCAAATACTGGCATTGCAAGCAAATAGTAAGAAGGTCAAGGTCAGAATGAAAGGGCACATATCAAACATATATTTGAGATCAAAAGAAGTTTAGGGAAAACCAATAGGAGCAAAGCCATGAATCTCGTCTTTAATTCAAAGTTAACACATAATACAGCAAGTGAAAAGCATGCGGGATCAGGGGAGAAACAGTTTTCATGTTTCTACTGCTTCTTTATTCATATGAAGCACAAAGCGTTTCTCGCTTGCTCTTATTTGTGCACGGAGTGCAGTTTCTGAGATGGAATTCCAAAGTATGTTTTATCAAAATAGAATTAGACTTTAGTTTGCAACTTTTGCAGTAGTCGTTTTTACAAATAGAAAAAGAAGTCTGTACGTGCACCAACTGCCAGTCAAAAAAAATCTTTTCAGGGATGTTGTCCTCTTAATCTCCAGGCATGCAGTGTGGTTTCCGAGCATCCCGTTTCGTTCAGATATTTATAGTGCATGCTGTGCACTAAATGGAAAATTGGAGAGAAAGTTATCTTTGAAGCATGGATTTTTTAGCACTGAGAAGTCAATAATCCAAAACCGAGCGCAGCTTTTTACCTTTATTTTTCAGGCGATGCAGATTATCAATTAAATTTGGCTTTGGTGAGATATTGAGAGCGGCTTATCCTTTTTCATTTTTTTTAAGGACCAGGTTTAAGGATTCTCCTCCTTGGTTATAGATCTGGAATAAGTTAATACCATCTTTCATTTTCACTGCAACTGCAATTCATTAATTACATGTTGCAGGTATGAATCTCTATAATCCTGTAATTGTAAATTATGGATATAATTTATTGGATTTTTTGGACTTCTCTGCTTGTATTTTTCAATAATTAAACAGAAAGTTGAAAAGATGCTTTTTCCAATTCTGTAGTTGTTGCCTGAATATGAGGAGCACTTCATTTTGACAGAAATGACACAAATTAAACTCTTTGAACCAGTTTATATTGCAACACTAAGCGTATGATATGTAGATCATTTATGTTTTGCTGATTTGTAAAATTCTAAATAATTTAAATTAAGGCATGGTGTAAATTCGTGAATAATTTCCTTGTGTGACTTTGTCACAATACCCTTTTTTGGAAGTCGGTTTTTCCAAGTCAAGACTGATATTTGTTTGATTGGTGAGAAGTGTCTACTCCTGCTGTGCTTTACTCCGCATCTCCACCTTCCATAAAGCGTCACCACATCAATTGTGGCGTTGCTTTGAAAACTTCCCCCTGCGTGCGGTTGTATCCATTTAGGCCGTCCCTCTCCATCTGTCCGGGAGTGTGAATGGGCCAATTACCGTCGCATTGCAGGGGTCAAGCGGGTTGACGTCTTAATTGGTTCTCTCCGCAGGGCTTCTTCAAGCGCACCGTCCAGAACAACAAGCGCTACACATGTATAGAGAACCAGAGCTGCCAGATCGACAAGACCCAGAGGAAGCGCTGCCCGTACTGCCGCTTCCAAAAGTGCCTCACCGTTGGCATGAAGCTAGAAGGTAAAGCGGCATGTTTACTTTTCTACGGTTCAGGTGTCGGGCCAACACCAACATGACCTACGTGTCAGTTTTGCTGGAGTTTGGACTCTTTGATTCAAGGTGTTTCCAGGTAAAACATAAGGTGACGACGAGATGAAAATCCAACCGTGTTTCAAAGTGCAGCAGCAGCTGGTGGATGACGTGTGGCTGTCACATGTTGGGGATCCTTCAAATTAGATGAATAAGTTAGTTGTCGCGTGAATGTCTGAAGAACGAGGGACGTGTTGCTCAAAGGCTCTCAGACAGAACAGATGGCTGTTCATGTCAAACATGTAATGTGCAACAAGCAGTGTTTCCAAAGTACCAAAAGTCATTATAATGGTATCATTTTACAATGGATGTATTATTTTGATGTTGTTAAGAGTTGGAGCTGATTTAAACTATTTCATATAGGCCACTATTTGGTAGTTCAATCTCTAAATACATTATATATGACAATCAAACTGTATTTAAAATATTTTTACGTGACATAATACTTTGAGTGACTAAACCTGTCAGATAAATGTAGTTGAGTCCACTGTGGTGCATTAAAAGTCTGAGTGAAGTGACAGTGTTTGATCGGAAATTTAACACAGACATTCACCTATTTGGACCTTTTTTGTAGAAATATATTTCTACGATTAATTTGCATTTGAATAGTTTCCTTCCGAATTGACACGTCCGCCATTTAGGAAAAGTTGATACCTACTATGACATAATAATTGCCTGTACGGAGGGAAAATATTATATTTATTTAAACAATTAACAATGAACAGCTTAGTAAAATCTGTCCTAGAAAATGTCTACCGAAAACTTTATGAAGTAAACCCTTTCATTAGTACCGAAGAGTGGAAATCCAGCATTGCTTATTAGTATTTCAGATGGGGTCAGGGGGAGTTAGGGGGTATATTGTAGCTGCTGTGCACTTAACTTGCCAGACAGAGTAATAGATAAAATATTAAACTTGGCGGCAGGGCAAGAATGGTAATGATGATTCTTTTGGCAAGCCGTTGGGAGGCCTCTTTGTTTGATTTGAACGTGGCTCAGAAGCTTTCTCCAACACGACTATCCAGAAGTGACAGGACAGCAGGGCAAGTAAAAGTCTAGTTCAATGGTCAAAAATAATATTTAAAATCAGCTAATTTTACACACGAGTTGACAAGTTTTATTCAGAAACCACACATTTTAGAGTGGATACAGCAACCGGAAAAGTCATCTTTCAATACAGGGGGATTTAAAAAGCTTAAGATAATGATAGTTATTCTGTTACCCAAGAAGCTGTTACAATACACAATCTAAAAAAAACACAGCCATTTGTTATACTTTGTTTAGTCTTTTAATAAGAGTAGGTTTTGTAATTCATATACTTTCAGTCTAAAAACAAAATTCTTCACACCCCAAATTCAAAATCCCTAGGCTCATCGAATGATCATATACAATTAAGAAAAGTTCATGTATTAAAGAAATAAGACCTCAGGAGGGTGAAAGTAGAGGAAAGAACGGCTAACTAAAATCTTTCCGGAGGCCTATTTCTTCTTGCTGCCATTTGTGATGTGTAATTAATTGCAGTTAATTGTGAATGGCCGCTGGGCAGAATGCCCCGGCCTGTCATTTCTCAGCTGACAGGGGGGGGGGGGGGCAGCGTTTCATTGCTTTCACTGGCGGTAGCTTTCAGCTCGGGGGCAAGACGGGCCCTGCAGCACTCTGTCAGGGGCCAGAAGCTCCGGTGGGCGACTCCTGCCACAACCAGTAAAGACGTCCGATACAGAAAGACACACACACACACACACACTCACAAACACATACATATATTCATGAGAAGCCCCAAAAAGGTGTTCTGAAGGCAAGAGGAAAAAGCTGTCATTTGACCTAAAAAAAGAAAGTACAGCGGTGCAAGAGGAAAAGAGTTTTGGGGTCATGTGCTCTGTCGTTGCTTTTCATAGCGTCACGCTGCAGCTTGCAGCAACACGTGAATTCAGGATATCGTGACCAAATCTGGACAAAAAAATATGAAGCTGAGTTTTCTTCTCCCTCTTGTGTCCCTTCCTGTTTGTTGATGAGTCTGCCACCAAATGTGATGGCCTTGGCAGTTTGCAGAATATTTGTATCATTAAGTTTTTAATGTGAAATGTATCTTTTGTTTTCAGTCTGTGTCAGGAACGCACTCGTTCCCTCACACAAAGACACGCGCTTTGGTGCTGTAAGGAACTCTTGCATCTTGCCGTGCACTGTAGCGTCTCAGCTCTCGCTGTTGACTCATTGAGAAAAGGGGGGAAAAAAAGCCACATCCCACTAAGGTCTGACCCATTAGCACGCCATTCACTGAAGCTGATGAAGCGTGACGTATCTGAACAGCTCCCACTGGCGCGGTTTTCTCTTTATCTTCGCCAGGAGTTGCCTTGCATCACATGCTTCACTGAGCCGCCTAATATTTCTCTCTTTTGTATCATCTTAAAGACAGAGCGTAACAGGGGTGTTTGTACACTCCGTTTTCACTGAGCACGTTTTCAGCCGAGCACAACTCAAATCTTTTCTTTTTTCCTAATAACCAATGACAATGGAAGTTAATGACAGGCAAAGCACGAAAATGTTTTGTACAAAAACAAAAGAATGGAGTTCTACTTTTGTCCTCCACTGATAAATTTATGATTATTATATTTACTGGTTCCTTAACATTACTTTGTGCATTTCAAATTTCCTTTGTGTTAAACTCAAACTCACACAAGCTTCCTGAGGTATTACTTTTGTAAGTCGTTTAAATTTTTGTTTTCTTCATGCAATTATAAAATGATCAAATCTACTGTAAATCAATTACTTGTGAACGCCAAACCTCTAAAGAGAAATTCAACTCAATTCATCAACACCATCCGAGTGTTTGTATATTCTTCACTGTATCTCTCTCCCTCTCCGTCCACTTTTTATTTACTCCCCGTCTCCATCTTTCTTACACGGATTCGTCTTCCATCAGCCTCCCAGTACCTGCAGCAGAAGCCAGGGAGCTGTCCCATTACTTATGCATAGGTATCATAGGTATTCATGTGTGTGCATGGGATAGGGCGCGTCGGGAGCAGGGGCCGGGGCCCCGACATGACAAACAGGGTGTCAGCAAGGCTCCGCGGGATCCATTAATATGCTAGCGGTCGACAGGGATCCTCTCCTCCGCGCGCTTAATATTCCTGTATATTAAACAACCATAAATCAGAGGATATAAGCGCTGAGGGCTGTTTTGTGTGTGATGTGTTTCAGTGTGCAGGCTTGTGTGTGTGTGTGTTTGTGTGTGGATGTTTGTGTTCTGGGGTACTGGATACTTTTGGGAAGCAGGAACAAGATTTTTGGTTCGGTCAGTTTCTGAATTTATGGATGTGTGCGTGTGGCCGAGTGTGTTTTTGTGTAGACGTGCAAGAGGACAGTAAAACGGAGGAATCTGAGGACAGCGTCAGCCTTTTAGCATTTTCAGCCTGGCTTTAGCCCTTAAAGCCTCACTGCCAAACCCAAAATATCCCCAGACCAATTTTTTCTTTCTCATATATTCCATTTTTTTTCCTTGGTATTCTTTCTGTTCATAAAATGTGTCCAGTTTCTGGTTTCTCTCCCGCCTTTGCGCTGAGGCCGAGTACTCCTAGTTGCACTTTCCAGACAGCTCCTGTCAATCAAGCAGAGTGTGCTGCGATGTAGTCTTTTGGCTGGCCATTGATTGATGGTTTGTTTCGTTTCGTTCGGTGGCTGTCCTTCTCTTTTGCGTGTTCAGCAGCGGTGGCCGTCAACGTCAAGCTATCAAACTATCCAGTTTGTGTTGTTTGCGCCACACAAACCACAAACATCAATACAGATCCCTTTCCTGGCACCACAGAAACCCAGTCAAAGTGTGCATTTTATGAAAGGGAAATTAACTTACGGCTTTGTGTGTATTAAACCCTTTCCAAATGACTACCATACATATTTGTTTAAACCTTGTAATTTTCTGAAGCTGCAGTGTCATGTGACTACTTCGTAGTAGTCACATGAAGCTGTAGCATTGAACCCATTAACATGTCTCCACCTCAGTCAATCGCACACTTTCATTCTTCCCCCGAACACTCGCGCATACGCCGTCCTGCTCCCCTCTTCCCCTCCCCCTTCCATATTAATCAGTGTTACACACATGCAAATCACCTTGTTTAATTAGAGACAAAGAATCTCTGTGTGTTTGTGTGATATTCATGATCATGTGGGTCCCCAGGTCCGAAGCAGGCAAGCAAGCAGTCAGGGCCTCGTGGTGTTTTCCCAGTAGGGCCAACTATTAGTTTCTCAGCTCATTAAATACAGCATGCTGTTGTGGAGCAATCATAAATAGTTAAAGTCCCCCTAAAATAATGTATAATGGATACTTTAGACGCCTCTGATTCCTTTTTTAATTTTTTTTTATCCGAGACGTGCGATCAATTTTTTAACGGTCTTGATAATCTCCGGCCCTCGTTGAGTGGCCACTGGAGTTGACCTCAAGCATGTTGGGAAATGGTTGCGTGCACGCGTGTGTAATCGCATACCATCGCCGTAGCAGGAGGGCTGTGAGTGGTGGCCTTGCGTCTGGCCTGCTACCGTCTCCCTCACCGTGAACCCATGCGTGCGTGTGTTTGCGTGCGTGTGTGTGTGTGTGTCTGTATGTGTGTGTCTCAAACCCTCGGCTCAGATCAATGACAGACACTTTTGTGACGGAGGTCATTAAAATCACTCCCAAGGCAGCTCCGAGAGTATGAGAGAGAGAGTGTGTGTGTGTGTGTGTGTGCTCCTCCTCACCCCCAAACTCTGACCCCCCCCCTCCCCACCCTTCCTCTACCCTCTTCAATTTTCTTCTTCTGTTCTTTCATTCATAAGTTAAGACATCGTAAGCCGGAGGGGACTTGTCATCTTATCTATTTACTATTTATGATCAAGTTTGCACATTGAATACAATCAAAATAAATTCAAACAGTCCACAGTTTTAGTATTAGTGAGTGTTTTTTTTTTTCCCCCTCACATTGCATAGCCTCCCAGACGGCCGTTAGTTTGTTACACGCTGGGCTCGGTGAGCCTCGTCGGGGTAAGAGATAATTAAGTATGAATAATTAACACCAGCGCCCCCCAACTGGGAGCCAGCAGAGGCAGCTTCCCTGTGGCAGGAGAGGGCCAGATCACACGTGGCCCTCGTAGTAGTCCACCGTGTGCCCGTCTCGTTCATTAGGAGTAGCCACGGCACTGACCCGTTGTGATCCTAACCGCGGGATCCTGCACTGAGGGGGGAGGCAGCTTTCGTTCCTCGGAAAAAATAGAAATGTGCTTATTGTCACTCCTTTCAGCCTTTTGAGTTTTGTAAAGAAAAAAAGGCTTCGTGCTAAGTGATTATTTACATTTTTTAGATATTCAGGGAAGTCGATACAAATATCTAGATTTCAGGTGCATTTGCTGGGTGGTAGAGGGACAGCCAGCCGTGCGATGGTCACGTAGCTTCTGGCTTCATAGAAGTTTGAGTCTTTGGTCAATGAGTAACGACACTGTCAGACATGTGGGCTTTACGAGTAAATAGGTGAATGTCAAGTGGAATCACCGCAGGTAAACCTTTGCCCTACATAGAAGTTATAAATGACGAGTTCACTTCAAAATCTCACAGCACAGCCAAAATACAGAGGATTTGATCCGTGAAAGCATTTTTCACAATTTTCCTGTCAATTCAAGTCAGTCCTGCAATCCTTCTGAGACTACTTTTCATTCTTTCAGGTTACGAAGCTCCGCTGAATGCTGACTCTTTCATGAGCGCTGTCAAGGATGAGGTCAAAATATGACTTAAAACAAAGCTAATGTTTCCTCTTCCCTTTTGTTTTTCCTCTCCGTCTCAGCTGTGCGGGCGGACCGCATGCGCGGCGGTCGCAACAAGTTTGGCCCGATGTACAAACGTGACCGAGCCCTCAAGCAGCAGAAGAAGGCGTTGATCCGAGCCAACGGGCTGAAGATCGAGGCCATGACTCAGGTGATGCAAGCCGTGCCCACAGACCTCACCATCTCCTCGGCCATCCAGAACATCCACTCGGCGGCGTCCAAAGGCCTTCCGCTGAGCCACCACCCGGGCCACCACGCGGGTCACCACCACCACCACCACCACCACCACCACGCCAACGCCCTGCCCCCCACAGACTACGACCGCAGTCCGTTTGTCACTTCGCCGGTCAGCATGGCGATGCCGCCGCACGCCGGCAGCCTGCAGGGCTACCAGGCGGCCTACGGACACTTCCAGGGCACGCGCACCATCAAGTCCGAGTACCCAGACCCGTACACCAGCTCGCCGGAGTCCATCATGGGCTACGCCTACGTCGACGCCTACCAGACGGGCTCGCCGCCCAGCTTCCCTCACTTGATCGTGGAGCTGCTCAAGTGCGAGCCAGACGAGCCACAGGTTCAGGCCAAGATCATGGCGTACCTGCAGCAGGAGCAAGCCAGTCGGGGCAAGCACGAGAAGCTCAACACCTTCGGCCTCATGTGCAAGATGGCCGACCAGACGCTCTTCTCCATCGTGGAGTGGGCCCGCAGCAGCATCTTCTTTCGAGAACTCAAGGTAGGCGATCAAGGAGATGAGAGGGAGGTGATTTGTGATTGAGGAAAATATTTGTGACTTATTTTTTACATGACAACTTTTATTTCCACGGTTCTGGCCGTCATTACTATTTATTATGAGCATGATACGACTATTTTACTATCAATTTAATTTGCAGATATTAATAAATCATCCTGAATGTTGTTACAATGTTCTTTCACCACGTTGTCATCTATAATTGAGAGTGCTTTACACAGTTCATGAACATCATGTACTCTATGCTTTATCATCAATAGGCCTTTAATCTTCCTCTTTTATGCACCAGCTCAACACTAATGCCGAGTACACAGGCCTGTCTGTGTGTGTCATGATGGGGGGGCGGGGGGGGGGGTGCTTCTAGCTGCCACCGCTGTCTGTCCAAGTGCCTGATCAAAATACAGCAGCCAGCCACATTTACTGTGTGCGTGTGTGTGTGACACATTTCGCCTATGGGTTGCGAAAACTGTGCCGATAAGCTTCGGGCACTTTTCCTTCCAACTGGATCCGAGTCTGAGGGCTTTATGTGAACTGCACACCGCCCATCTCCGCTTGATATATCCCCCAGATCTAAGTGTGCACACCCTCTGTGATGATAAGAGATGTTGGCTATTAGCAAATTGGTAAAAAAAAACGAAGAAAAAAGATATTAGAGCTTACTAAATGGCTTATTAAAAAGTGAATAGAGTCACAATGATGACAAATGCTCTATTGCTTTCTTTTAAAGATTTATTTAACCTTCAGTTTTTTGTGATGGACATTCTTTTGAGGCATGTATCATCTATGAAGTTGATTAAGACCAAAAGATCTGAGCTTGGTAATAACTGTTGAACAATAGTGACCACCTTACTGTAAAACTGTGATAATTCCCGCTTATTCATCACAGAGCCCACGGGAGAGTTTGTGCGCCTGCAGCTTCATTTGCTCTGAGTGAAGGTTAATATTCGGAGTGACATGAAAGGCGTTTGATTAGTCTGTGCTTCACCTGTTTTTCTTCCCTTTTGTCTGTTTGTTTCACACTGCATTGCCAAAGGCTCAGCTGCATATTAATGGGCACGGGCCTGTTGTAAAATTCCCTCCAAATATTCATAGTACTTGGTTTTCAAAAGGGGAAAATAACAAATGAGATACATTTAATATTAAAAACAGAGCCAATTACAACACTGAAAAGAGTCCTTGAAAAACACATGTTGACATTTAGCATACGCCGCGTCCCCCGCTATTGACATTTTCGAGATCTGTATTTGCATTCAACTGGGGTGCGCAGCACTTCACTCGTATACACACGCACAGACACACAAACACACACACAGGCTAGCCGCTAGGTGTGGCCACGGCGTATAATTGTGTGGGCTTTGCCTATTAACTTTGAACGATCATTTTTGCTCCACTCTGAACCCCCCACTCTCACACCCTCGTCCTAATTCAATTACCTCCCCCACTTGTGTTTGTCACCCCCTTTTTTAGTCCTGAATGAAATGTCATTATGTTTTCCTAATGAATAGTAATTGGGATGGATGCGTGTTACAAAAGGTAGAAAATGACCTGAGCTCAATGCAGTTGCACAGCTCTCATAGGTATAAGGGGAGGTGGGATTGTATTTCACTTGAACGAGAGACATAATTAAACTGAGTATTTTTAAAGAGCCACCTCGCTCAAGCACAAGGGGGATTCAAAAAGTCCTTCCTTGCTTGTTTCTCATTAGTTGGTATTGAGAGAACAGCTTAGCGAGGCTCAGTATCAGTGATGGGGAGGAGAAACCGCGAGGGGGCCAATCCAACGTTGAACTCATTTCAACTGGGGTCGTGGATTTTGTTGTGGTACACTTTTTGTTTTGAAACACGTCCCTCAAATGGTATGCCTCAGAGGTTATATTTTCAGCTGAGCAATGTCCAATTTTGTGTGCACTGTTTACTACGCGTGTGCATGTTGCTACCGTAGTTCGACAACTACAGTAGCAAACACAACAAATGACATGGAAAACCCCTCCTAGGACCTCTGTGATCGGGTCTTAATCCCAGTGTGAATACATCTCCCTTTGCTTATTCATGCGTGCCTGTGTGTTCGTACATAGGAGCCAATGCGGGCTGATGGTCTTCGCCAGTGCTACTGATACTAAAACGTCTCCTTACACATGGCGTGTGTGTGTGCCATTGAACCCAAAAGGTCATGCTTTTATCCCCCTGAACTTTGACATCTCCTTTTAATACAGATCTGACTATTAAATGTGAGGTTGGGGGGGGGTGGGGGGGGGTGGGGGGGGAGAGAGAGAGAGGATGCAGAGTAGAATTGTCACAGGAGTAGTGTGGCGCTGTGGGATGCTATAAATACACTTTCATCTCACACACACACACACACACACACACACAGACCCACATTCAGACACAGACACTGCTCACACATAAACGCACGGGCCCTCGAACTATTAATAGTGCCGTAAGAACGAAATCATTTCCCTGGGAGGGTGTGCGCGAGATGTCTGCCAAAAAAAGTGTTTAGTTTCCATAAGTTGCCGTCGGTTACGGGACGGGTTCCTCCTAAAGAGGGACGTGGTGGCATGACCAGAGAAGGTTCTGCCGAGGTTGACGTCACAGCCATTTGTGGTTATTTTGATCAAATTGGGAAAGACAAGTGCATGTCTGTATCTGTTAGTTTATGTGGCTGTTTAAGTTTAAGTCCGGTTAGTTGCTGTAAACGCACAAATTATTATTATTTATTTTCGACCAGAACATAATGCAAACGTGTTTCTTTTGTTTTTCAAACATACTATTATCTTTTGAAAAATTAGAATACACAACCTACATTTTGCAGAAGGTTGGCGCACAGAAACATAATTATCAGCAGCTATTGGGGTATTTTTTTATTAAATTGTGGACATGTTTCATAGTTTGTAGACAGCTAATGAACATATTTCAGCAGTGATTAATTCAGTTTATTATTTATGAGTTCATACCAGTATTTAAATGTGTGTCCTCGGGGGGGGGGGGGGGGGGAAACGCAAGTGTTCATCCCTCAGTGAGATTTGCTCAGTAGCAGGGCTGGTCCTCTGCTACTCCTCCCCTCTTCATCCTCTTCTTCCTACCATGAACCCCCCATCCACTGCCATCTTGGGACCAGTCAACTTTGTGCACGGACAAATACACTAAAAAATGCTTTTAAAAACGTACCTACTGAAAAGATTTCGGTCTGGACCGTCTGCAATCACGTTGTCCTTAGGAGGTGTTTAAAATCCCAGACAGCAGTTACTCCATCAGTAGCTTCAGTAAAACTTGATTATATGCAGCCAAATCGATGCCTAGTTTTATTGATTTAAAGATAAAACAAAAAGGGAAAATCCCATTGTAGGGAGATCAATTGTTGAAAGGCATTCATGTAGATTTCTCTGACTGAAGCAGGAATAGAAAAATCCAATACTAATCCAAGCTCACCTCCACTCCCCTGCCCCCCCAAAAAAGAAATATGCTGCAAATGACACAACATTAACACTAATTGAACTGCTAACACAACTAAGTATGAAATCTAATATGGTTGATGAATTTTAGATACCTGAACCTTGGGAATGTAAAAATATGTCATATTTTCTTAATGAAAAGTGTAAACAGCCTTCTTAAAAACGCTGTGTGCTGAATATAAATTGAGATGAGATATTTGTTTACACTGTGTGTGCATGTGTGGGGGTGACTCATACCGTAACTGGTCCATTTCTACCCTCTCCTCCATTGTTCCAGTGTTGGGATGCCTGGCCTGATTCCCGCCCCCAACACAATGAGAGGGAGATTTTAGCAGGGCAATTGGGACTTTTGATGATTCATATGTTTACATCTTACCTTCCTAACTCTGCTCCCTCTTCACAAACCCGACCCCCCCCCCCCCCTTCCTCTCTGCACCCTTTAATAAAAAGGATGTGCGTCTGATGTTGGGACAGCGAGTCCTTTTGTTTGCCTTGTCAACACTTAACCTAGAAAAAAGGTTTCCATAATCTAACGTTAATTAGGGTTGCTACCCTTTGCTGTTTGTCTTCGGTAAATAGAAAATATGCTTTTAGATATGCTGTCAATATCATTCAATGACCCGTGTTTTTGGAAAAAAAGATAATGTGTCATCCTATACTCCCTTTAACCTTCATTTTTTAAAAACATGTACCAATACTTCTTCAGATAGTGATTTAGTACATTTGCCAGAATGCCTGTCAACACCAACCAGAAAAGAGAGAATCAGAGCCAGACAAAACCAACAAATGAATTGGCCAGTTAGATTTTTGTTTTTGTTTGTTTGTCTCTGATGCAAAAACCCAAGAAAGAAAACTGCAAAGGCTCCACAGGCGCATCAAAAACAGGGGGCATGGTTTGTGTGAGGGCAGTAACACTAAAATAGAAACGTTCCATGAAAAAAATCCAGCCTATACAAAAATGCACAGTTTGAGAATATGTGTATCACAAAAGTTCAATGAAGGTTGACGTAATTGTGACAAAAAAGAGAGAAATTCCTTCTCTCTGATGTGAGTCTAAGTCACAGTAACAAGGGATGACATGTTCTGTCTTGGGTCAAATGTTGCGTAACGTTATACATAAAGAGTGTACATATATTTAGTCTGTCCACCTGATTAAGGTTTAGCAGAGAGGAAATAGCCACGGCGTTTTTGAAATGTGGCTTCTCTGTTTATTTCAGCCATCATGGGACCGTTTTTTTGGGGGCATCCAGACACGTTTTTGTACTTCTGTGTCTCGTTTTTTTTTTCTTTCTATTTTGTCTCTCTGCATGTAGCGGGAATGGCAAAAGCAGAACTGAGGGCCATTAAGTTGAGGAGGATCTGTATTAGAAGTCTTGTTCCCTGGGAAAGCTCCCAGCTGAGATGGGACGGCCATATTGGATAAACAGATGGCTGCGGAGAGGAAAGGAAAGGCGAGGAGAACAGAGGTGAAACAAAGAGGGGAGATGAGAGAGGGGACAAGTGGTGGAGGAATGTGTGAGAGGGAAGGAAATGAGAGGTAAAAGGAAGACATAAGAAAAGCAGAACATTTAAAAAATGATTTGATAAGGGAAAGGTGTGTCAGATGCAAAAAAAAAAGGATTTAAATTAAAAGGGAGGGAGAGCTTAGGGTTAAAGAGAGTCAACAGGAAGGGGCAAGAAAGGTATGAGGTAATCCAATTGTAAGATTTACACAGACATAAATAAATATAGTTCAGACTTGCTAAATATTTAGTAAAACTACAATTCTTTCCTTATTTGAAATTTAAAATATTTCCATCAAAATGTCTTCACTGATATTCTTCCTATTTAGATGTTTTATATTTATTTTTTAATCACATTATCATGAACCTTCAGTTTAAGAAATTAATTTTCTCTGTGCACCAGGCCTGTCATTCAGATATTTTAAGAAGGTCATTAATTCACTTACAAATCAAATTTCAAAAAGGTCTTAAAACCTCACAAAAAGAAAACCACAAGCATTTCAAGCAGCACAGACTCTCTCTCGCCCTTTTATTCGACTCCTCTAAGCGGCTGCATGTCAATCAATCCAGCAGTATGACACATCCCTGGGTTAGGAGCGAGAACCTGGGTGATGTTCAGATACCACACCTGAATATTATCCGGCTGCATAATTTCACCACCTTCCTTCTATCTAGATACATGAATATTACATGAATATAGTCTTGTGAAATTATAGTTACACAACCCTCCTGCCCAGTTCCTCCTCATACTCTCTCTCTCTCACACACACACACACACACACACACCACACACCTTCTTTCCATGACCTCTCCAAGAGCAGTTTAATTTCCAAGGTGCAACCAAGCGCGCGTGTGCATGTTTGTGTGTGTCTGTGTTGTGTTCTATGTGGAGGGAAGGGGGGGGGTGGAGTGGCGCCCACTTTGACCGCTGATTGCATCGTTTCTTTTTTTCTTCACACTCCATAACTGAGTGGAAATTAATAAGCCGTTTTAGGCGTGATCTGCGAACCCGGGGAAGCGGTATATCTACACCACCTCCTACAGACACACACACACACACACACACACACACACACACACACACACAAACAGATTCAGAGCCGCTGCAATGTCTGTCTTGTCATAGAGGTCAACGACCCCCCCCCCCTTCCCCCCTGCAACAACCTCCCCTCCCGACACCCCAATCCTGATAAACTGCAAGCGTGATGGGGTTGGCGGCAGCACGCAGTTGGCAGAGATTTGTAACTCTGTCCCTGGTCCGTTGCATTTAAATTAATGACAGGCTGTGTTGCACCCCCCCACCCCCCCACGCACACACACACACGGAACGCTTGCTTTACGTTAGTTGGGAAGAAAGGAGGTGGAAAGAACAAGTCATGTAAGGAGATGGGGGGGGGGTTGAATGTGTTACAGAAAAAGTAGAGGGAGCAAAGGAAAAGGAATGTGAGTTGAGATTGAAACCGAGTAAGGAATTAAACCGAATGGATGAATGAGTCTAAGAAAGTGACCATGAGATAAAGAGAGGCATTAGAGACAGAGATATCACAGCAAAGAAGGAAGGAGAACAGACGAGTTGACAGTGAGAGATGAAAAGAGAGGGCAGAGGGAGAGAGACCATGAGAAGTACATAACGAGGGACAGCAAGACGAGGACAGAAGGAGGGAAACCAGAAAGAGAGGAAGGTGTGTATGTCGGGGGGCGATGAGGGGTGGGGGGGTTAACAAGGGGCTGCTAGAGGCAACGACCAAGGGCATGAGGAGGAGGAGGAGGAAAGGGGAGGGGGGCATGGTAAAGGACAACAAGGGAGGGTGTGGTGGGGTGAAGAGGGGACTGGTAGGTAGGGGTGGACGGGAGAAGGGAGCGGGGGGTGGGCTGAGGGTGTAAGGGGGGGGGGTGGAACAGGTGGAAGGTTAATGGGCCTGGAGCGGATCCACCAGACGCTCTTGGGCTTGATGTATGGGCGCAGGGCCTGGCGCGGGGCGTAGGCTTTCAAAGATATATTATTTCATTTGAAGAGCAGCACCATTCTGGCCGACAAAACCCCCCCCCCCCACCTCCCCCCTCTCCCCCGCCACGGCCCAGCATTTGTCCAGTGATAGATGACATGCCCCCCCCCCCCCCCCCCCACCTCCCAATACCCCGACATACACCTCTCTCCCAAAATACAGTTTTGTACTATCCTTGTTGCACTAGTCGGGAGACTTTATTTTCTTCTTTCCTTCCTTTCATGCTCTGCCTTCCTCACCCCAGTTGTTCTTCCAGCCTTCCTCAACCCCCCCCCCCCCCCAACACTCCCCTCCCCCTCCCCCGGCTGTCAGTCTTTCGCCCGGGCAGCAGGCAGGTCTTATGGCCGCCTGTGTGTTTTTCTAAGTTGCTATTTTAGTGGTAACAATATCTGTTTGATCAGTAGCACTGGAAAGGAGCAGGAGTTTGGGGAGGGGGGTAACGAGGAGCTAGAGGCGAGGGGGAGGTGGTTTCACAAAGCCCTCTTTTCATTCATAAATTATTGACCATTGCTCAAGACATCACTCTTTCTTTTTCATAAATACTGTAAACCCCTACCCCCCCCCCCCCCCCCCCCAATAAAACCGATGCAAAATTGGAAAGAATTGGAGTCTATTTAAGTCTCTTTTTTTAAAAGGCACAGTGTGGGTCCCAAAACAAGCAGAACAGCAAGACTCCGACATGACAAAGTCTCCTCTCTATCTGAACAGCTACGCGTTGGACATCTTGAATGTGTCTAGGAGCTACAGGCATGTGGCACTACTCCCACACGTCCCACAGGGGAAACGTACAAACACGCTAACCGAACGGGTCTCGGGTGGGACAACGGTAAACCAAATAGTGCTTGTTCCACTGTGTCCAACGTGTCAACGCAGCAGATGTAGCATGTGTTTAGTGGAAGCTTTTAGGGTGTCATATTCTTTCATCTTTTGGTCAGTACTCATTTTTCCGGCATAACCAAAGTTTGTGAAATTTCCAAGAGCGTCTCCTATGCTTTGGGCTGCTATTGACAAAAATATACATATATATGTAATCTTTCAATGTTCTCTCATCCCCTGATGGTTGTAGAAGGAGCTTTAAGAGCCTTTCCAAATAGAGGAATGGTCCCGTAGGTTCAACCACAGGGGACTGCAGGAAGCCGGAAGGAAGAAGAGGAAACTTGTTAAAAGAGAAGATTTAAAGTCGCTCGTCCCAGAGGAGTGGCAGCCAGAAGGAGACAACGGGGGTTAGAAGGTTTTAGCATGCACAAAGTCTGCTCATCTACTTGTTGCTTTGGTGAGGGATGAAAGGCTGTCATGAAGTTCAGCTTTACAGAGCTGCGGGCTATGATAGACTCAACTGTCCTCAAGAACATTTCCTCTTCCTTAAAGCTTCTTCATCCTTACTCAAAGAATGTTTTTCCATGACATTAAACCAAAGTCCTCACTCAAGCAGATATGGGAGCACACTTGTACTCTCACAGGAGATGTAACTATTCACAGATGGATTAAGTGTCTACACCACAAGAAAACTACAAGGAAAGTGCGTTTTTTTATTTTTATAACTGCCATCTATTGCTGCCTATCTCCATCTCACCTTCCTCTGCAAACCACTGCTGATGAAGCAGCCAAGAAAAGCAACAAAAAAAAAAAAATCACTTTCAAGTTTTTCATTTCCAAGCAAGTTAACAGCCTGATTCGCATTTGAGAGCACTTTGGGCATTCGGCAGAAGAAAGAGCGCAGGTGGCGTTTAAGTCTTGTTTGAGGACGATCAGGGTAAAAGCCTTTTTTTATTGGCAGGTCATGCTCTTTGTTAAGACGCTGACGCAGGTGACTAGGCTGTTAGCCTTGGTGGCCCCCGAACAATCAGGGTTTTCGTTTCACAAGTTGCCAACAGTCAGTCAAATCAGCGCGTGAGTGATTGAAAGGTGCCGAGGTGAAGTGAAAATGAGAGAAAAAAAAAAAAATTGGTAACCAAAGCGGCAACAAGGGGGGGGGGGGACTTGACGTAGCTGAAAAATAAAAATAAAAAAATCAACTCAACAGCGTACAGACGCACTCCCCCAAATGTACAAAGCCTCTCCCCCCTCTCTGCCATGTTGGAGTTTACACAGGGGGGGGGGTAACTTTCCATGGTGCCTCCTCTCGGAAATGTTGCCAAGCCAAAAATGTGGCGCTCACAGAGAGCAGCAGCAAAGGACACATTAGAAGCGATCCTCGTGAAACGTATTGTTATCCACCAGAGGGCTCGTGGATGAGGGGTGTCGCTATGTTGTCAGGCGAGTGGTAAATATACGGACAGAAGTTCCGGCATTTGGCTCCTAAATAGCTCCTGGCTATAGAGTTCCCGAGAGGTCAGAGGGGCCGATGTGTGGCTGCCGCAGCCCTGTGCCGACCCTCAACCTCCAAACTAAACTCACCACACACAACTATGCAAACCTGTCACCTAATTCATCTCCTTCCTTTACATCTGCCAATTATTTTTGAAATCATTAAGGCACAATGAAATCTGATTGTGACAACTATTCATATGGTCACATAATGATATGGTATTTCTTTGCTAGAAAAAGCACTTCATAAGCCCAAATCATTGAAATTTAACATATCCAGCGTCAACAATTATTCAGCTCTTAGCCATTCAACTAAAACAAACTTTTTCCATGAAGGTTTATGAGGTAAATAACAGAAGAAACCTTTTCCTCTGCTTGGACAATGACTCCATTAAACAATTCTTTTATATCTACATAGTATAAAATGTCCTATGATTAAATCAGACATTTACTTTAAAAAGCCATATTGTCAAGGCTGCTAAACTGCAAACTTCTTTAGGCAAATATTTTGCTACTCCCCGACTCGCTTCCACTGGCTTTCTACTTAAGTAAAGAAAACACGGAGAGCCCCTAACTTCTAGTGTTCCGACGTTGCGTGGCCTCAATTATCTGCGTGTAATCCAGCCCGCCGGGAGGTTGCGCCGATGTCGGCCGCTTTCGTCACAGGGCTGTCAACAGTTGTCCACCGATGTCTATTTTTGATGCTTATTCATGGCTTGCCTATTCTGGACAGGGAGCGGGGGGGGGGTTTGGCTCGGGGGATCGGGGGTCCAAGAGACAATAGACAAGACAGCGGTGGAGCGCGGCCCGACAGCTTGCCTTCTAGTTTTACACTTAAAGAGTAGAGGGGGTATTTATATTCAACTGGGAAGGCGGGTGATTGAGTCGACGGATGCGTGCAGCTCATGGGAGTAACACAAGACACTGTGGTTGTGTTGTGACGACGAGTGAGAAATCTCGTTGGGGCTTCACGCCAAACGACGATCCGAGGCGAGAAAATGTCTTCCGCCCCCCCCCCCGTCCCACTCCCGCCGGCAAAGTAGGACAAAGACACCTGTTCCCTATCCTTACTGTAGGCGGTCCGTTCTCTGCTGGTTTTCATTTTGCTCTTGCTTTTTTTTTTAACACTTCACCAGGACTTTTTCATTACTCTCGCAGCATTCCCTCTTCCTCACCTCTCAGTCTGTCAGTCTCTTTCTTTGTTCCTCCCGAAGCAGCATGACTGCGAACCTGGCACGAGCTACGCATAAATGATTCCATACATGTCAAATAAAGGCAAGGCATTAATAATAGGGCACCGCGGTCGTGCGTGCTTTTAGGATTGCGCCCACTAAAAGGGGGATGAAAAGAGGCTTTTCGAGAAAGCTGAAAGAATGAAGAGCAATAAACCAAATATGCAGAAAGGGGTACTTGCTGTGAAGGGTGTCCTACAACACACTAAACTTCCCGAAGTGAACTCGAAAATGCCGAAAAAAAGGACAAGGCTTTTCAGGTGGCAAGCAGCAGTCTCACCTTCCCTTAGGCCACTGCTTTATACGCCACATGTTGCACTGCACTTTGCAGCAGCACCGCGCTGCCACAGAGGTGCTAGAGAGACTTCTTTCTCCTAATACAGATGCATTATGGCAGGTTTCTGTCAGATCCGTCCTGGAGCTACACTTGAGGGAGAAGCGGGGCTCCATCTGTTCTGCTGCGTCGGGGTTTTGATGTCTCCTGTTCCTTGTACTTTGACTGTTTGTGTGTAACAGGAGCTCCGGAAATGCTCAATTAGCTAATTCAGATAGTTAATTTGTACATCAAGGGCTGTGATCCCAGTGATCTCTGGAGCTGTGCCACATTTGGATGTTAGTTCACAGCTGTCTGCTCTAAAAAGAAATGCCACCCAAACCAGCTCACAACCCCCTTAAAAAAAAAAAAAAAATCACCCCCAGCGCCTCAAACACTAATGGGAATATGTGTCTCCCTCCCTCTCAGACAAAAAGCATCACTTTGTCTTTTGCATTTTAAAACAGCTTTAAGCTGCGTTAACATATCAGGGGTGTGTGAGACGTAGAGAAGGAGGCCCGTCCGTCTCGACTGCTCTAAATAATACAGAAGGAGGAAGCCTTCAGCCAGTCCTCTCTGTCTATTCTCTTTCTTGTCTTCGCTCCCTCTTAAAAGACGGACGGAGGTGAATTATGAGGTCATTCCCCGCTGTCCGTCAACCAAAGTCGCACACAAACACACCCAATAGAGCAAAAACACACGCATGTTGGTACATTCATGTACATAAATCCTCTCATACTCGGGTCTAACTTAGTCTCATTAACTGTGTTATGAAGTGAATGCAAAACCCCACTTTTAACCAACTCACACTCAATACACACCACCTTCCAGCCAGGGCCCTGAGTCCTCTTGCACAACTCATTTTGCATTCGGGATGGCATGTATTTTGTCAGAGGAGAGCGGTGTGGCGGGAGTGTGTGTGTGAGTATGGAGGTATAGATACAATTGTGTGCCTGTGTAGGTATCCAGGTCTTGATATGATTGCATTTGTTTGTGCATGTGTGTGTGTGCGTGTGTGTGTGTGTGTGTCTCGGAGTGGAGGAGGAAGGGTTACTTTTGGGAGATGCCATTCCCTGGGCTGCATGTGTATTAGCGGTCTAATGTTGATGTGAATAATTGATTAGGGCCTCTCTGTGTTTTTGATAATTAGATGATAGCTTCTTTGCTCTAAGCCCTGGGATTTCAAGTGTGTGTGTGCGTTGTGTGAGTGCGTATGAGAGTATGTGTATTTGTGTGTGTGAATGGGTAGTCCATTTCTGAGATATCTCTAAACAATAGCTCTCAAAATGAACAAAAAAAAAATCCTTTCCTCTAAGCCATACACTCATGGATTAATTTTCTTAATAAATGAGGCAACTGCACACACATTGAGTTCTCATAGCCTATGAGAGGTTCCCTTTTACTTGCAACACTGTCCCACCATTGATTATGTCGTATCTGATCGTTTCAAAGAGCTGACAGGCGTTATCTGGAAAGTTTTGATTTTGTACATATCTATTAAGCAGACATGTTTCGGCATAAAACAATTAACATTGCATGCATGAACAGATATCAATTGAAGGCCACGTGTAGCCCCTCGCTGGTCCGTTCTCTTGCCTTATTGATTTTTCTATCTTTCATATGCTTATGCATCAAGTAAAAACAGAATAGCATAGTTCTGGCGCGCTTGGTTCATCCTCAGATCCTTGCGCTAATGTCAGACAGAACAGAGAGTTTGTTGCCATCGTCAGCAACCTTGGGAAAACAAGCCGTTCTTCCCGCTGCAGCACACACAGACAGACAGAGACGCTTTCTGCATGATTGTTGTGCCTCTCCTTGTGGATTCTCAGAGATGTGTGTGCGTGCGTTTTTGTGTGTGTGTGTGCTTAGCCGGCTAAAGCTAAAAAACCGCAACATTACGTGCCCCAAAACTGTTATTGGAACCCGTCACAGCTGTTGCATCTTCTGCGTCATCATGATTTATTTATTATCTGTTTACATATTTGTTTAGCACACACACAATACTGCGCAGACTCACACGTTCATATTACAGAGGCTCGGGCAGAGGAGACCTCAGTAGACACACATCTTATTTCCTCTGGTCTCAACGAGGCCTGGGACAAAAGGATGATCTACAGGATGAAAGGATGGATAGGGCAACGAGGAGAAGGAGAGGTCGTGTAAAATGATTGGCTGGGTTATATGTTCTCCCTTTCTACCACAACCCCGGGACAAGAATTAGAATTTCAGGATGTGGAGACGGTAAAAAGATGCGAAGATGAGAGAGCACGACCAATCGAAAGCAGAGTGTTCCCAGGGTCAAAGGCCAGCCTCCCGAGTCTGTTAATGCCGTCACCGTGGGAACCGATCAATCTCAGTGCCGCAGTGATATCGATCAGATGTGGGCACACGCACAGCATTCTTTCCGACACACACAATACAGCATTCATTCCTTCGAACGAAGCGGTTTCTGCTCCCACTGAGTTGATGTGCATTGACTCACACACTCACAGAACTGCTTTCCTCATATTGTTTGGCATAGAAGAGGGTCCAGACCATCGCTGCCCTTAGAAACAGTTCACTCCAATTTCTCTGGCTACACATGATGATATTCTTCTGTAGACGGAGGGATTGTGGTCTTCACATGTCTGGTATCCTAAGTACATGTTGATAGTTTGAACGAGACATTTAGAAACACAAAAAATATATGTTTTTTTTTATGAGCTCACAGGTGGCCTGAGGCATCTCTATGGCTGTTGAGGCACATAATAGCAGTCTAGAGTTTCTGTCGGATATAAACCCACAGGCATCTGCACTTCCAGATATGCCGGATGAGATATACATGCAGGCAACAAACAGGTGCCAGTGACATGAGTTGTTGATGAGCATGCATGCAATGATATACACATAGTGTCACATATATGCATGGTGCAGATCACTTGCAGTATCATGCTGATCTTAATCAAGTCTGCTAGCTTATGGTGCTTTAGAAACATATTCATTCATGAGTTTCTAAATTTCTACACCAAATTTTTGTTTTAGGTCCATATTGGCGGAGTCAGTAGAATAAAAAAAAGCAGAACATGTTTTCTTAAGTGGCTGTATTTCATTCTTTGCAACACAAGCAACAACATCTACTATTTCTACATACTTATATACTTTTAATCACCATTACTATGAAGAAACAATGGTACAAAGGCAGAGGTTTACCTCAACCAACCAAATAAAGGAAGAATAATAATTATTGTCCAGGTAAGTTCCCCTGAAGCCTCTTCTCTTAAGGAATCAATGTATTTCTTGTAATTCGCTAAACATCCTGATTAAGCACATCAGTAAAGCCGAATTCTGAAGTCAGGGAAAACGTCAGGTGACCAACAGGTGCATAGCTAGAAAATAACAGATTATTGTAGCTTCAATCTTCAACCTCGTCTGCTGGCTGAGTCAGTTTGACTGAAAATAAAGTTGCTCACTATATTATCTCTATTATTATCATTCCTCTCCTCAGGCCCCCTCCAGCTAGACTGCCAACGCCACCTGCTCATTTTCCCAGCGTTCTTATCACCCTGCCAGCCGCAGGATCGAAGGCCCACACAAACTCCACGCCACGACAAACATGCGTTGGTTTGGACAAGTGAGGGGGAGGGATAATGGTGTAAAGAGTTGTATTTCCATCCGCTTCTGCATCGAGTAGAGAAAAGCTGGACCTAGTTTGGAACACTTGGAAAGCTCACCTCTCCCTAACAGCAGGTCACATAGCTGGAACACCCTGTTGTGTGTTATATGGACGCAACTCTATGTGTGGCTTTAGAAAGTTACGGCTGCCAAAAATGATTTGAGGTAGGATTCAAGAGGATATTCTTTGTGTCATAAGTCAATGTTGACCTCTTTTTACTTCATTTTTTTTAAACCTTTCCTCGTAATTTGGTCTTGGTTGAGACAACAGGAAGAGTAGTCAAGAAATAAACAGACTCGTAGTCAAATTAGCTAGCAGAGAAAAGTGCTCGAGCAAAGAACAAACAATTCCATGATTTTGGATACTTCAATGACCAATCAGTTGAACAAAATCCTATTGTTGGCAGGGAAACCACACACTGAAACCCTTTTTAATTAAATGACCAAACTATGAACAAAAAATGAGCTGGAGTATATTAGGGCTCAGCATAATTAAGCAACAGCCGCTGTTCTAGGTGAATTAATGCCCGTTCCCAGGTGAATACGGGACCTGTTTGGCTCAAGGCGAACAGATGCCAAGACAGGACTGCACCAAAGGGCGGCTGCTAGAAACGCACCAGCATTGATGTCAGCTTCAAACCTCACCTGTAGTATCTCGAGACAGCATTGATTCTTGTCCAGCAGAGAGAGAGAAAGATAGAAGCACAGCTATTGTTTATGTACAAGTCGTTTGAGGCAGATAAATGAATGGATTTCTGTGTGTGTGTGTGCGTGTTCTCCCCCACGTCTTTAAAAAAAGAAAAAAAATAGCACGATTCTCTCCATTCATTAACGCTCCACAGAAGGAGATTCCATTAATCTGTTCATTAGGCCACATCAAAAATGGAACTACTTATTAAAACCAGATCCAGCTGTGTACTCTCGTTAAAGCCAGCCGTACCGTACGAAGCTTAACAATGCTCGTGGCACTAGACCAAAACCCGGCCACAAGAAAGGGGGGGGGGGGGGGGGGGGGGAGGATTCTACTACATTGGCCTGGTTTGACTCAACACACCATGATAATTGCGCTACTCTTAGCGGGGGGCAATGAATAAACATTATTTCAGTCAGCGAGCATCTGAATGCTCCATTTCCAATTAATTTACATTTACCCAGGAATGGAGGCAATATCTGCTCTTAATCACTTTGTTTTATTTTCTCAATTTCCCCCAAGTCTTTTCTCATTCTCTCATTCCCTGTCTGGCACTTTCATTCCCTCTCTCACCCCACGCTTTTTCTACCTCTCTCTCTGGAAAATCCTATTAATCTTAGCCAGTGGTTTTGAACAAAAGCTATGGGCTAAGCAATTGATCCTGGCATTGATCCCATTCGCCTGAACGATCATAAAGGTGTTAAATTGGTTTCTTGGAGGATATGTATTTTTCATTGCTGGCTGCTGCAAGTAAAAGTTCCTGCTTGGAATTTCTCGCAACTCTTTAACCAAACACTAGCGATGATATTAAAATATTATATATATCACACCTTGAAGCGCCTTGGATGTGGATTTTGAAGCCAGTTTTCTGTGGAGGGTTTTCTGCATCAGCCCGAACCTCAGAAGCTGAATCCTTGCAATGAGTTTTGTTCCCACCAAGGACAGGTGCAGCCTTGGGATTGTCCAAATGTATTATGTGAAAGCAAAAGTAGAAAAACTCTTATGTGACCTAAAAATCAATGATCTTTGAACAAAACAAATGAGAAGTGAGGAGTTAACCCCCGGTTTTTGCTTAATTTTCTTGATCAATTCAGGGACATTTACAAGTGTTGATTTATAGATAGATTTAGTCTTTTAAGTAAGAGACAACCATTGAGTTGGGAAAAATAATATTACTAACTCTATCTCGTGGTGAGTTACAGAGTTTGGTACTGATGTATATTGAGTTTTATCATGAAATCAAATATGAGCTTTAATATTATATTATTATTATATTCAAATAATCCAAAAGTGAAAGACTGGAACTGAAATGATAAAACTTACTTCCTCTTCCGGACTTCTGATTTTGTCAAAAGTGTTGTGAAACATTGAATGAACCTATTTCAGGACACACTGTTAGCAGACAGCGATAACAGTGTAATCAAGCACATTTCAAAAACTTGTTTCCTACTTATTCGACATTACTGGCTAACGGTTAAGTAGTACTTATCTCTCCACGTTGGGGAGATAAGAAATGAACTGACGATATGAATATATAAATCTGATGTTTTATTGCTCCTGGTGAGTTCAACAATGTGCTCACTTGAACTTTGTCCTGTCACATTGTGGATGGATCAAATGCAGCAATGCAATCAGCCAGTGTTGGGTCGCATGGAGTGCCTTGAGATAGTACTCAGGACTCGCTTGCACCGAAAACACAACATGAAGCACTTGTCCGCTCCATGTCAGAAGGTTCATATTATCTGAGGGAGCAGGCAGCAGATCTTGTATGATCAGGCGCCATGAACGTTGCTCATTTGACAGAGCAAAGGAAGAGCTTGTCAGGGAAACAGCTCGTGTCGCTGCCACTTAAAAAAGGTCAGCGAACTGAACCCAGAGCCCTGGCCCGCCCTCACGCCTGCCTGTCTGTCTTTCACCAGTTCCCCATTTCCAGGCGGGTGTCCCCAGCCCTTGTCTAGGCTGCTATCACCCGCCGTCATCCCCTCTGAGCGGGCCCCCCTTTGATGACCCAGGCCTCTTGTCAGAGAAGAGCTTCCAGGCAGGCAGAGTGAGGACAGCCCTTTGATGAGGACCCCGGCACTTGCCAGCAACCACTGACATGCAGGGGGGGTCCTTTGAAGAGCCTTGGCCTTACATGTACCCATCCGTCCGTACACACACGCTGTTACAGGGAATATGGAGAAATTAAAGAAAAAAAAGAGAAGTGGGGCATATGGAGAGGTCCGTCCTTTGACTGTGTTTCTAGCTCTGATGGTCTTAATGAAGGCATTGGAATATTTTCATCCTGAGCTTGAGACGCTTCAGCATGTGACTGGAAGAAATGGATGTATTGGAGGGAGGAGCGGTGAGACAAAGAGAGTCCACCATGCTGTAAAATATATTCAAAAAGGTCAGAGAAGCTTTGTTGCATTTTGTCATTTGACTCTCACTGACTGAGGAGAAATGGCAAACATGTGCATTAAAATATATATCACTTTTTTGGGTTTTCCTCTGCATTTTGCTTTGCTTTTTATCCAATACATTTTGAACCGTAGTTGAACCGGTGTTGACGGCCCAAAAAAGGCATTGTGTACATCAAAGCCGGTACAGAAACCAAACTGCAACTACACCCGGGCAGCACGGTCCTGCAGCAGTGTGGGCCAGGTCAATGTTAATGCACAGCTATGGTTTTGCATGTCTGAAAGGTTAACAGATAATGTGTGGCACCAGCCCCAATCACCAGTCATAACAATACTAATGAAATAAAGTTTTTTTTTTTTTTTTTTTACCTAAGGTCATTGTACATCTTAACAAAAGTGTGCAATTTCCAGACAACACAAAAATAAATTCCTTTTCAGCAGTGTTCATGCTGCACCTGCCTGTGTCGCAAAGTATTACCATCGATCCGCATTCTTCTCCTGACGAGTTGAGGTGGACATTGGCGATGAACGTTCTCACACAGACTGAAAGCAACAAAGTATTTCACATCACCACAAAACCACAGCGTGCCCAGAGAGACACATTATTCCCAATGATACCACAAAGGGTACAATGTTTGTTGACGAAAAAAGGGGGGGATGGGGGGGGGGGTGGAGACAGAAAGAGCCTCTCATACATTTTCCTCATTCTTTCCTTCTCAATGTGGCCTTTTTTGTCTCTCTAGCTCTGTGGACTAATGATTAACACTGCCGGGCATGGGAAGAGACTAAGTTACAATGGAGGGGGTTGTTGTTGGTGTACAGAACCACCGATTGACCTGCCTCAGCTTCCCAAGCTCACCTGGCGAGGCCCTGGGAGCCAGCGGCTGCCATTCAGTCGGGAGAAAAAAAGGGAAAAAAAAGGCCACTTAATCATTATCTTCTGTGGAATCACTCAGAATCTTCTGGCAATGGGCAAACAGATCCACCTGGCAAAAATGTGAAGTTGCGCACGGAGCAAAGTGCTTAACTCAGTGATGAGAAAGCTCTGGAGTGAGTGCAGGGGACTTTTGAGCTTTGAACTAGCAAACAACAGCCAGTGATGTATGTACGGTGGTTGGCTATTTCATTTTTACCGTGCAAGTAAATTACAATCGATCGAAAGGAAAGGGAGAAAAGGTAGATGATGCCACGACGCCCGGATAGCTTTTTGGAGACCCTTCTAGCTCACTTTTGAGCACTTTAATTCACAGTGGCTTCTCATGTTGAACTCCTGTTTTTTTTTTTATCAGGTGGATGACCAGATGAAGCTGCTGCAGAACTGCTGGAGCGAACTACTCATCCTCGACCACGTCTTCCGGCAGGTGATGCACGCCAAGGAGGGCTCCATCCTATTGGTCACTGGCCAGCAGGTGAGTTTATTAAAACACGACCGGGAAACTTCGCTTCCATCTACCTCCACCCTTTCCTCCAAAACCAACCATGCTTCCCGCGGCCCTTACAGAACTCTGCAACACCTCAACATTTCCCTTGAAGCCGTATTGATCACTCAGCCTCACAGGAGTCTCCGCTTCATTAAAAATAGATAATGCTTTATAGATATATACTAATGTCACCAGAATAATCAATTCAGCTTTTTTTTTTTCTTCTTCTAAGTGCATAAACACTCTGCCAGTGCACAAATGAAGCACCCGGTTACGCATGGTGCAGCACAGTGAGTGGGCGGACAGATGAGAATGTGGCTAAGTATGTTATTTTCTGTTTTACCGGGGCCCTTAAGAAACTCTGTGAGAGACGACGCTTGAGGCCCGAATTGAGGTCCTCAAAGCCTCAGGAAACTGTGATTCTGTTTTGCTTCATAAACGCACACACACGCATACACACACACACACACACACACACGCACACGCGTGCACTGTGAAACTGTAAACACACAAACCTGAGTAGGCCGGGAAGACTCCTTCAGTATTCAGTGATTTTCGTAATCTTATGCAGACACAGAGACATAAGACTGCTCATCATGAATATGCCTCTGACCAGTGGCATGGCGGTCAGTGAGAGGAGAAATCATACATTACTGATTGGCTGGCTCTTCAAAACATTGCTCTTCAACAAAATGTTTTACAACAATGGATACAGAGAAGTCCTACTTTATTTTCATGATGCTGAATGAAAACAAGGTTGAGCTGTTCATTTTCAGAGAAGCTAAGGAAGAACCAATATGCACACTAATAGGTGTAGAGAAAACACAGAAAGGGAAGAATGAAAGGATTGGAGGAACAGGTGGAGAAGGAGAGCTGGAGAAATGGCAGAGGAGGGCAGAAAAGAGGCATACGCACAATGAGGGCACGAAACCCCAAGATGGATGACAAGGAGAGAGAAACTGATACAAGTAGAGGACGAGGAAGAAGAGAAATATGGAAGAAAATGAGCGTAGAGATGGAGGGATGACAATGACAGAACATGGCAGAGTGGAATTAGGAAAAGGGCAAAAGAAGCAGAGAGGAAGAGAAAAAAACATAAGAAAAAACGTAACCACGAGAGCCAGCACATAAGGAAGGGCGGACTAGCGAGGACAAGGAGGGGAAGTTAAAAGGTGGTAGGGGACGAGAAGGAAGAACGGAGGAGATGAAGAGAGGAGGGACTGAGGAGATGATGAGAGCAGTTTGTAGAGGCCGGCGCGGTAAGGAGGAGGGCCTAATAATCAGGGGAGGCACAGGACGGCAGTTTCGTTTGCATACCGTGGTTAATGAACAGCTGGTGTTGGGCAATAGGGAATAATGTGTGTGCCTGTGTGTGTGTGTGTGTGAGGCTCTGAAACAGTTCATTATTTCCTATTATTCCCTGTTTGGCCAGGGGTGACAGCCCAGGGATAACACCAGGGATATTTAGAACCCAGTAGCAGCATTAACCAAAGCAAACGCTACACACGCATAACTAATCCCATAATGGCTGTTTGGGCCAACCTGCTGGGCCTTCATAGGCCACACGGGTCTGTAATGTGTCAACTCAATGATATGGGCCAATCAGTTATTTAGGATAAAACGTAGATTTTCTTTGAATCAATCCTCGCCTTTGCTCTTGTTAGTCAAAGCCTGCACTCGTACTTAACAGGAGATCCACGGCACAAGTAGATTCGCTGTCATACAATCTCTGTCCTCTTCTCTTTCGGCCAGTTCTTCACATGACAGTTCCTGTTGTTTCTTATTTTCTGTCATTCTCTCAACTATATCATGCTGTCATGTCACAAACTGCAGCGAGACACGGCCATGACTGTATTTTTGGGATGTGGGGAGACAAAAAAAAGGCTTGTTCTTCATCCTGTCACAGCATCAAACGTACAAATGTGCGCAAACACGAAATGACAAAGATCGGTCTGAGCTGTTGAATGATTAAGCAAGGCCTCACAGCTTGGCAGCCAGTTTGGGGGATGAAAATCCTGATATTCTGATAGCACAACGCACCCGGTGTACATGAAATTCAAATGATGAAGAAATGCTAAAACAGAAGTTTCTTGGCCAATAGTGGATTTCTGTGCTTTCAAACAAGGTACATTTCCATCCCTGTGTACCACACACATCAAAGCCCTCCACCCATCAAACCGAGCTCAGCTCAAATATTCATCTTTAATGTTCTGTCAGGGCTGTTTATTGTATTCATGATGGGTTAAGATTTGAAGGTTTATTCATATATTTACTCTGCAGGTCTCTCCAGGAGGGATAATAAAGTAGTATTGATTGATTGACTGAGGCACAGGTCACCAGGGTTAGTGCTAAGTCTGCTATAGTGACATTATAGCATTTTTTTTCTTCTCTCTTTTTACTTGAGGCTAGAAGGCAATAACCCAAGGCATCACCATCAACAGTCCAATCCTTCAATGAAGTTATTTCATGCACAGTTGATTTTATGTAAATTGATTGACATCTTGGAAGGGGGCAGTGTCTGCTTTTCACTGAGTCATAACTCTTAACCGTCTCGAAGGTGGGAAGGAGGAAAGAGGGAGAGGCAAAGGAGTTAAGGATAAATCGAAAGAGGAGGTACTGTAGTGTAGTAAGCGAGAAAGACAACAAGTACAGGAGAACATTTACTCTACTTGAACCTCACAGATGAGAAACATGTTCCAAACAAATCTCCTTACACAATGAATTAATTCAAAATCCGGGGTCGTTTTTAATTGCAAATTGAGGCTCACAGGGACCCTCTTTTTCCCTGAGCTTTCAGAACTGCACACGCCAACAACTACCTTCCCAGGGAACCCCTAGCACAGTCAATTATGGTAATGAATTGTCAATAAATATGAAAGTTTAATATGGTCTTGCTTACTTTGAGTGGCAGCTAAGGACTTGCCTCCCAGACAAATGTGCTGCGGCTGCACATATGAAGTGCACCGGAAAAAAGGAGTATGTGTTTGTGTGTGCATGGACCGATGGGTTGGACCCCACCAAATGGGTTTATGTGTAATCTATCAATCTATTAATCTATCTGGTTGTTTCTCTGGATGCATGTTTTTGTTTTGCTGTGTAACAGAAAAGGAGAGACAGAATTTGAACTTAATGCTTTTGCCAAACACTGACAGCATGTTGTCATAAAAAAAATGTTAAACCAAAGCATTGACCCTGTAGGTGCTTTTTTGACACATCCACCAAAGTCTCACACTGACATACCCATTAAAGCTTTTGACTGTGTGTTGAAAGTGCCGGCACAGGGATTTCTAAATCATTACATATATATTAATGGTGCCTATGTGTTCAGGGTAGAGTCATGTGGTTCGTGGTTCATGGTTATTGGTCATTTTTGCATATTGGGATTGAAGATATATTTTCATTGATTAAAATATACCTCATGGGGATAAGCATCCCAAAGAAATATCCATGCTTACACAGTGAAACATCGCCATTTGTAATCACCACTGTCCTGTTGTCTCTTTTGCTGGCTGCCCTTGAAAAGAAGCTATGGCAGAGTACACAATCCGTCGTTTTACCCCTTCAAAGCATCTCTTGATAAACTACTCTCCCTGCTCATTCCAGGTGGACTATTCAGTGATTGCGTCACAGGCGGGAGCCACCCTCAACAACCTGCTGAGCCACGCCCAAGAACTGGTGGCCAAGCTACGCTCGCTGCAGATTGACCAACGGGAGTTTGTCTGCCTCAAGTTCCTGGTGCTCTTCAGCCTCGGTGAGTCTATGAAGCCAAAAGGCACTGCATAAAGGTTCCTGGTTAAGTGTGGTGTTAAAGTTGCTGCTGCCTAGGTATGAGAAGTGGATGATTATCACGTTGATGCAAGTGATAGAGAGGCAGGAAGGATTAAAGAGGAGGAAATGGAAGTCGGAAAGTGGGAACAGGAAGGGTGTGGAAAGGAAGGAAGGAAAGAAGGAAGGAGCAAAGGAGACGGTAGGTCAGAAGAGAGGCCCGTGTTCTGGAAGGGACAACGGAGATAGTGAGGAAGGAAGGAATTAGGGGCATTGTGCTGCTCTTCCAACAAGACGAAGGGAGCCAAGCTCTTACACACAACTACTAATTCAAAACAGGGGTTAGCAGTCCCCATATGGGAAAAAAATGATACAGAGCCGGGTCAGAACCTACATTTCTGGTACTCATTATAAACAGATATGAATGCTTCAGCATTAGAGTCCTGGCAACAATAATCTCCAGCCCAAATGAAATACTCCAAATACAATTTAACTATGGTAGGCTAATATTATACTATTAATATTAATTACTACAAACACAATATTAGAGAGTGAGGTAGGAGTAAGAACATATTCCATGCAGATTTGTCCAGAAATGTAGAACTTGAATCACCAAAAGTGCCATATTTTTACGACGCTTTACGCTACAACAACATTGGAAGTATCATCGCACACAAGCAGAACGCGCTGATTACGGTGATATAACTATCATTCCACTCAGACAAACATGCCGAACTTCCCGTACAAAACTGATCAAGCCACGGAATCAAAAGAATCATAAATGTGTCTTACCTTTGTTGTTTTTCACAGAATTCATGGATTTAATCTGCGGTTTTTGAAATGAGGTCTCGTTTCCCGTTCGTAGAGGTACATTACTCAGTGTGAGAGAGGCAAGATGGCGGCTCAAGCTTCTGGGCGGGTTTTTTGAGCCAATCACTCCAGACACTCTACCTGTTTTTCAAAGTAAAAGCGTGTGGAAGCCCAGGATTGTGCAACCTTAGCCGTATTCAGGCTGCTTAAATGAATCAATAGAGAGGTGGAATGACACAAATCGGCCGATCTTAACTCGACTTATAAAGAAATGAACAATCTGAGCCAGCCGTTTGCCTGACGTGAGGCCTTCACAAAACTGTAGATAATACACTGACTTTGAATGAGTATATATATATGAATAAAATATATATGTTTCAAAAAAATGAAACCACATTATGTAGGAAAATTATGGGAGAATGTAGGAACAAGACAGGATGGCAGATTTTTAGGGAAACATGAATATTTCCTCATTTAGTTGGGGTCACAAGTTAGGAGGGGACAAAGGAGGAAGACGGAAGATGATGTAGTGCAAGAGAGTAAAAATTGGCGGGACAAGGAACCATGAAACTTTTGAGATGGACAGCAGGGAGGATGCTGAGGCGGGAAGAGAGAAGAGACAGGGAGCATGGGATTTGTAAGTGATATATTTCCAAATGAATTTAGTGACAAAGAGAACAGTTACAGTGATGTGTGTTTGAGTGTGTTTAAATCCCTAAACTCTTTTCCATTGTCTAAACCAAGGTCAGACATTGCCAAGAGACTGTCATCTATGTCTCTTACCTAACAAGTCTTCAAAAATGGCCTCTTAAGAATACACACACACACACACACACACACACACACACACACACACACACACTTGACCAAACCTATATTACTGGGGCCAATGATGTCAAGGTAGCTTCGCTCAACCTGAATACTCTATGGCACTGAATACATCCATATGATGGATATTTTCGTCATCCTTAGTTAACCCCCCCCCAAGGATTAGGGTTTGTGTTAGCGGTGTTTGTGGTACGGCGGAGAAAGAGCGAGGGACGGGATGGACTGCAGTGGAGCTTTGGAGTCTGTGTGTGCATGCGCACGTTTTATTTGTTTGTGTTTTTTCACGGCGTAGGGGTGTTGATGGGGCTCGGGGTCTAAATAATTTGGCAGAAACATCATCCATAATGAAAGGCTCACCTGAGGGATGTGTATCGCCAACCCAGTCTCCAAAAAAAGCGTGAAATGGCTACGTTGGTCCACCGTGATAAACGTAGTCATGTTACGTTTTCCCCCAAAATAACGTTACTATGTTACGTTTCTTTTGGCCCATTCATTTACATTGCTTTGCAAATAGGTCACGTGACTATCAAGTTTCCCGGTAGCGAAAAGAAAAACATGGCGGACGGTCAGCATAATCTCCGTGAAAAACACAATATTTTAAGAAAGCATCAGCATTTGTATGCATTTCGATGGCATTTCTAGCGAGAAGTATGCGTTATTCTTTCATAATCTTCTATCAGAGACTGTAGAAGACCTTCCGTTTATTCGTTTCTGCGAAGATTTGAGTGTCCCTTTGGCAAAGCGTGGCTACGCAACGCCTTTAACGGCGCATTATTAAAAAAACACTTCCAGTGGGGGCGTTACCGTAAAGAAGCGTTCAGCCTTAAAGCCACTAATCGCCAAACAAAACAAACTCAAAGCACTCGAATCACATTATGACTTTTTAAACATAAATTCCGTTATTTTTATGAGTTTTCAATGAAAGAATGCATCATTTCCGGGGGTAGGCATGCCCGGGACATCCCGAATTATGGGCAATTTTGATTTGTCCAGCTTTTTGACAGCTCCAGTCCCGACTTCCAATCACAGCCTCCTAAATCAATGACGCGCCTAAAACTCTCGGATCGAACATTACGTCTTGTTTACATGGGAAAGGGGGGCGGGGCTTCGCCCTCAGAGCGGAGCGTCATTTCTCGCTCCACACGTCTCCTCTTTTTACTGGCCAGGAAAACGGGCGATCTATCCCACGTGGGTCTGGCTCCATTCCATTGGCTCTGACGAATCCATAGAGAGGCGGGACTTATAATTTGCCCGGCAAACGGAGAGATTTGAGCTGCATTGCTTCCACTGTGCGTGAAGTGGCCGTGAGGCCTCCACTAAAGTCTCTCTCTATTTGTTCTGCTTTACTCAATAAAAGTAAAACCTTTACAGATATACTGTCCACACACTAGGCTAACATAATGGAGACTTCCAGGCTTCGTCCTTTATGTTTTATGGGGATAAAGCCCCTGTAAGTAGTTTTTTCCCAAGCAAATCTGAGTTTCTTCTTTTTTTGTGTGTCCCATACAAATATCAAAATATATATACTGATTTTCACATCCAAACACACTCACTTATGTTCCCTTTTATCATGACAACAAGAAATTTCAAGATATACCTTTTGCTTTCATAAATCATACAGTGTGTAAATGCCCAGCAGTGTACGGTCCGGGGGCCCCTATCGGGCCACTTGTTAGATGGTTCGATTAGTCTATCACTACTATACTTTGATCTGACGACTAATTTGCACATCATGCTCGTACCGGCATGGCTTCGCCCTTCCCAGGCATAGTTCATCATCTTCCGGGGTCCTATAGCCAGTGTTGGGAAAGTTTACTTTCTACATTAACTAGTTCAAAGTTTAGTTTACAAATTTTAAAAAGGAACTAGTTCAGTTCATAATTCAAAATATTTGAACTAAGTTCACGGTTCCAAAAAATGAACTAGTTCAGTTCTTTTTTTCCATACGTTGCTGCGAGCTATTTTTTTTTTAAATTATTGCCACAGCCCAGAACCACAGACAGCAATTATTTTATCAGTTTTAACACTGAAGCTATGCATCAGATTTAATCTTCTTATCCAATTTGAATCCTTATCCAACCAGGGTTTACATTAGCATTGAGGGGACAGCATTTCCCTAATGATTCTTTGATGCTATGTTGCTGTCTATTCACTCCACACTAGCAGCAGTTGCAGAGTTTACCCCTACACTACATTCTCAAACACATGCTGCTTAAATGGTCTTTTTTAAATAAGGAATTATTAAAAGAAAAACAGGACAGTAATCATTAAGGTGCAAATGTTTGCAAAGAAAGGTCAGATTCCTCCCATCCTCACCGACCTTGTCAGTAACTTCATAAACTCTTTAAAATTATTATACGCCGCCTCTTTGCTACACTTATTAATGCGCGTTTATGGTGTGTTTTCTATAGAAATCTGGTACCCCATTGAACATTAAGCTGAACGAACGCGCCGTTCATAGACACCAGAATGAACGAGAACAGTGACGTTCATCGGGCATTAATACAGTACGTTGAGTTCACGTTCGCCCAAAATATCAACAAGTTTATGAACGCGTTCAGGCACAACACTGTCCCAAAAGGGCCGGGATCGCACCTCACCCAGCATGCCTCGGCCTTCACTTTTTTCACTACAGAGTTTTGTTGCACCCTGTGACTCCGGCGTTAGACTCCTTCGACTGAGTTTTAAGATGGGTTGGATGGGTTACTGACTAAAATTTATGCCCCCACCCCCTAACTGCCTCAGGGAAACTTGTAAATATAATAAGTCAAATAAGTCAAACAAGCAAGTTGTATCTGGTTTAACCCTTTTATTCCTGTAGGCGTTTTTTAGGTCTCATGCTGGAAATTGCATTTACACACTAAAACTAGGATAACGCATGTCTGATGATAGTGACAGTGAGTCTGTCGATCAAGATGAGGATGGAGACATAGTAGAGGTTGAAAATCCTCCTTGTTGAACACCCCACAATACATTCTGTGCTCCCTCTGGCATAACATTTCTAATGATATCATGTCCCCCCCTTCAGTATTTTAAGACATTCTTCAGGTTATTGTAGGCCAGTTGAATGTGTATGCCATAAAATTTGACACAAACAAGCCCTTTAAGTTTACATGTTTTGTATGTGGATTTTGTACATACAGTGTTGGTCATTTCATTTCTTTGTTTAATATTTTTGAATTTATGTTTGAATCCATTTGTGGTTAATGTGCTCAAAATGCACTACTTTCTTAATGCTTACATTGCTTGTTTGACTTATTATATTTACAAGTTACCCTGAGGCAACAGACCTAAATCAAGTTAGGGGGTGGGGGCATATATTTTAGTCGGTAACCCATCAAACCCATCTAACAAGTGGCCCGATAGGGGCCCTCGGACCGTACACTGCTGGGCATTTACACACTAAAACTGTATGATTTATGAAAGCAAAAGGTATATCTTGAAATTTCTTGTTGTCATGATAAAAGGGAACATAAGTGAGTGTGTTTGGATGTGAAAATCAGTATATATATTTTGATATTTGTATGGGACACACAAAAAAAGAAGAAACTCAGATTTGCTTGGGAAAAAACTACTTACAGGGGCTTTATCCCCATAAAACATAAAGGACGAAGCCTGGAAGTCTCCATTATGTTAGCCTAGTGTGTGGACAGTATATCTGTAAAGGTTTTACTTTTATTGAGTAAAGCAGAACAAATAGAGAGAGACTTTAGTGGAGGCCTCACGGCCACTTCACGCACAGTGGAAGCAATGCAGCTCAAATCTCTCCGTTTGCCGGGCAAATTATAAGTCCCGCCTCTCTATGGATTCGTCAGAGCCAATGGAATGGAGCCAGACCCACGTGGGATAGATCGCCCGTTTTCCTGGCCAGTAAAAAGAGGAGACGTGTGGAGCGAGAAATGACGCTCCGCTCTGAGGGCGAAGCCCCGCCCCCCTTTCCCATGTAAACAAGACGTAATGTTCGATCCGAGAGTTTTAGGCGCGTCATTGATTTAGGAGGCTGTGATTGGAAGTCGGGACTGGAGCTGTCAAAAAGCTGGACAAATCAAAATTGCCCATAATTCGGGATGTCCCGGGCATGCCTACCCCCGGAAATGATGCATTCTTTCATTGAAAACTCATAAAAATAACGGAATTTATGTTTAAAAAGTCATAATGTGATTCGAGTGCTTTGAGTTTGTTTTGTTTGGCGATTAGTGGCTTTAAGGCTGAACGCCTCTTTACGGTAACGCCCCCACTGGAAGTGTTTTTTTAATAATGCGCCGTTAAAGGCGTTGCGTAGCCACGCTTTGCCAAAGGGACACTCAAATCTTCGCAGAAACGAATAAACGGAAGGTCTTCTACAGTCTCTGATAGAAGATTATGAAAGAATAACGCATACTTCTCGCTAGAAATGCCATCGAAATGCATACAAATGCTGATGCTTTCTTAAAATATTGTGTTTTTCACGGAGATTATGCTGACCGTCCGCCATGTTTTTCTTTTCGCTACCGGGAAACTTGATAGTCACGTGACCTATTTGCAAAGCAATGTAAATGAATGGGCCAAAAGAAACGTAACATAGTAACGTTATTTTGGGGGAAAACGTAACATGACTACGTTTATCACGGTGGACCAACGTAGCCATTTCACGCTTTTTTTGGAGACTGGGTTGGTATCGCCCCCGGCAGTGCCTGTTCAGGCCTCCCGTGAAAGAAGCCCGACGCAGACGGCGCAGCGCTGGACGAGGGGATCAGTGTTGGTGCAGGTGGTGGTGGGGGGTGGGGGGCGCGGGGTGAGGAACGGGAAGGGGCTCAAGTAATGTAAAGCTGGGAGATTTAGAATTCATCTGATTAATACCTCACACAGCTGAATGGAGATGTGAGGATGAGATACAAAGTGCATCACGTGTGTGTGGCAATGAGAGAGCACGAGTGCGTTCATGCATCTGTGTGCAAGCAGACACAACCAGGGCCCATCTTGTGATGGGACCCACCCTGAGTGAACAGCTGAAGGTGAGGCCCAGCCTCTGTGTCTGCTCCGATCACACCCACCTTCCAAATTGGCCATTGTTTTCATCCCGACTGCACACCTGCAAAGTTTTGTTATGCACGTCACACGGTGGCTTCCACAGACAGGACTCACTTGATGTGCTGTGATGTGCTGCGTGCTGGCTGTCAAATTAAAATATTAGACTCCTTTTTTATGATCTTCATTTGATCCTTAACACAGGTTTCTTCATTCTGTGCTGGGGCACTGTGCTGTCTATCATGATACTGGTTTAACACGGGGAGCATTACTACTACTCCTCACCTATGTTAGTCATGCAGGTAGTGGTTTTACTGTCTCCATCTCCCCGCCTCTTCTTCTTTCCCCATCGCTTGTGTGTCTCAGTATTTCTCCTTCCATCTGTCTTCATCTCTCTCTCTTTCTGTGATTGGATCGGTCACCCCCTCCCTGCCAGAAGAGCTCTCGGTTAGGCCAGTTGTCGATAAAGACAGGGATATAGATGCCGCTCCATTTCAGAGGCGACACTTGTCATGATCTGTGTGTGTAAGTGTGTGTTTGTTTTCTATGGCTCTCTCTATCCCCTGTCACTCTTTGCTTGTCTTAAGAGAAGGCTTTCACCCTCTACCAGCAAGAAGATTATCTCTCTCAGAGCATTGATCTCTTAAGTGTTTGTAGGACTGTGAGCAATGAATGTGGCTGTCGGGTGTTGAGCAAGAGACCAAAAGAATGGCAGAGATAGAGAGAGTGAGTGCTGCATGGGGTCAGAGTTCAGTAAAGGATCACTAGGATCATGGTGTCGGTTCACTGTTAATGAAACGTTGATTTCCTTTAAAAGACTTAGAGGCCTAATAGAACAATTAGTGACATAAAAGCCGAGAGGTGAGAAATGGGTCAAAAGTTCAAATTCAAACTGGGAAAGGTGAACAGAAATACTCTAAACTGCACTCTGCAAAAATACCAGTAAAAATCGGAGTTTGTACCAGGCAAACCACCAAAACTCATACAGATGTATGCCGATGAACGCACACAGACAGTTTCCATACAGGCAGCGATAGAGGTCAGAGAGTGTTCAGCCAGCAACCGCGGGTCACACCCCATCGGGTGTAATTGGGTGAGACAGGCGCTGCCAGTCCGAGTCAGCGAGAGGAGAACCAGAGGAGCTGCCAGAGCAGCGCAGGGTGGTAAATGCTCCCAGCGGACAAAGCAGATTTGTGGACACAGCCCTAAATAATGCTCCCATATTGAAGTCTTTAGAAGGAACAAAGCCACTGAAAAGCCCCTAAAATGTAGAGAATTCAGGCTTGGTTTGATTCTTTAGGTTTGATTGATCTGAAGCATATGTTTATATCACATTAAGTCACAGTATTTTGTTTTTATTAACTCTGCAAATCTAATTTCCCTATGTTTCCCTATATCTCGCTATATATTAAGAATTAAGGACAAAAACTGCATTGTCCATTGACTCTATTCATCAATATGATGTGTACAGTAATGTTGGCTGTTTTTCATTCAAGGTCAGTGATCAAAAATCAGTTCCGTTTTCCATTCTTAAGAAACCAAGACAGCCAGTGATTCAAGAGCTGCCTCAGCACCGCATTAACTGTCTGTCAAGTGATTAGTCAGGCTCTGAGGTTGGAGTTTAGAGACACCAACCTATTCATCCCTCCCGCCTTCCATCCCTCACCATCATGCAGGCCCTGTGCATTGTCTCTCCTCTCATTGCTCTGCCCTTTCTCTCTTATTTTTCACATTTATCTGCGTACGCCTCGATTTATCACAAGTCCATCCCCCCCATCTTCCCACTTTCGCTCCTCGTCTATCTTATCGCGCATCTCAACGGCCTTTTATCTCTTTTCCTCATTCCCTCAGCTTTTCCTCCACCTCTCTCCTTCTTTAAAATGTCTTAACTACAGACATTTAAACTGGCGTTTAGTATCTGTCTATAATTTCCTCCCAAAACTTTGGAAAATTTGCATAAAACATGCCTGGGGTAACTTCACCAATCTTTAAATATTGTAATTTAAAGTTGACATCATTTTGGAATGAATCATATTATAGTATTTTTTAGAATTTCAATAAAGCATCCTTTAAAAAAACAAAAAGCTACACCCTATAGATTTTTTTCTCTCTTATTTTAACTGTTCACTTTTCCATTCCTACACCTATCAACTCCCTCCACCACATGTATGGGATCTCTCATGAGCATGTTTAGGGTGCAACACATTGCACATTGGTTAGGTGCACGACGAGGTCAGACACCAATCTGCTGACAGCAATACAAAACAAAGAAAATGTGGTTAACCGTGATGAAAAAATAAAAGGATTCTCTCTCTCTTACTTTCTCTCTTTATCATATTTTCTTCCTCCACACAATGAGAGAACAAAAATAAAACATGTAATTCCCAGACAGGAATGTCCTAATTAAGCAACAACAGAAGCTGCTCAGAATCAATGCGCTGATCCCTGGCTAGTGAGCAGGGGAGCTGGCTAATTCATGCACACCACCCACCCCCTCCCCCATTAAGGCTGGCCAATGCTCATTTCCTGTAATAAACCCAATCATTTATGGATTGATTAACAATATGAGGCAGCGACGATTGAATATTTATATTCATTTAGAAAGGGCAAAATAATGAAACATGTAACCAGAACAAACTTTAACAACTTAATTAAAAGCAACATAATAGGCAATTTCTTTACTGAAGCTTTTTACCGGGATGTAAATCAACAGAATGGACTCATCATCAGTAAATTTGACCTGAACAATACATGTATAAAGGTACGGTTAGTGTGGGTATGGATTCTTCTGGCTTACAAGAGAACTTGACTCATGAAATATTCCTTTTTATGCTCTCAAAAGGGACCAGGAGACAGCAGAAATTAAAAAAAGGACTATCAAAGCATAGCCTATATCATCTGCTGCTACTAGTAACTGTGATCATTTAGAATAGAAAATAGGGGACAAAAAATCTGCTCACATTGTTGGGGACGCACATCCTACACTCAAGTAAAGATTTAACGAAGATACACTGTTTTTTCAGCATGTGTATACGGGGAAGCAGGTCTAGAAGCTGTGTGCATTACTGCGATGAAGCACACATTAGACTGCATTAGCAGTCGGGCTAACACTGTACATAGTATATGGTTCTTAAAGTGCAATCCATTCAACGAGAAACTACATCTAGTGCTTTTTCATCACCCTGCTTTTGGAACTTGGTGAAGTGCACAGTAACAAACACGTGCTGATTGACATGTATTGAACTCTCATTCTTTAACACATCTTTTTACCCCTCCAATCAGCTTCTATTGGACGTCAATGTGACATAGAACACAAACAAAAAAAAATGCTCAAACTTTGTTCCCGACAGAAAAGCCAAACCGAGTTAATCATTGAGTGTCCCGACTTTTATACCTCATCAGAAGTAGGTGGAAGTGCACCCTAAAACAATGAAACTAATACTTCTGCCTATTTTTCTGTCAATTTTAGCCAAAGAAGTACTTGTTGTGTAGGCAGCTCCTGATGCCGGCCGCCACTTTGTAGGGAATTCCATGTAATAAGGCTGCCTAAAAGGCTTTCAGACTGTATCAAGCAATAAAAGCTCCAGTCCACCTCTATAACCTGGCAATACTGCAGGCTGTCGGCATCAAGCAGCAGTTGGGGTGAGTTGTGGCTGTGGGGATGCGGAGGAAACCTTTCACCCTTGACCGTACTCACCCTTTAGATTGAGCCTCATTTCTCACCTGATACATGTTACAGTGATGATTTCAACATTTCCCAGATAATCTCCAAAGCATCTTTCCAATTTGCAGCTCGATCTTGCCTTCTTTCTTTCTTGTTTTAAGTGACATTCTTACACAGATTTATATGCTGATCTGGATATGGTGTTGTTGACACTGTTCTTTATCTGGTTTAAAACAAGGCCCGTTATCAGAGAGTAAAGAAACATAGTGGGGCCCTATGTTGACCTGGAGATTTATAAATTGACAGGACAATTGAGTGATAAATAAGGGATGTGATAAATAGCTGTGGAAAATAAAGGGGCGGGTCTGGGAGATAAAGAGCATAGTCTACTGCTGAGTCCTAAGTCCTATAATGACTAAATGAGTAACACAGGTAGACACATTTAAAATAATAAAAGACTTACAATATGCATAGTTTTATGCAACCAAGAGTACAATTTCGAATAGTCTGCAGAAACCGCAAGGAAAACCGCATTATAGCTCAAAGATTTTGAATGATCTTAATTTAAACATTTGAACACTTGTCTAATGTGTATCTTTTCCTAGTGGAATAGAGGAGTATATTTGTTATGTTTCATAGGTTTTCCTAAAGGCTCAAATGTGGGGAAGGTAAAACTAAAGATGCACTAAAAAAATGCTGTAAGAAAATAGTAGTAGTAGTATTTGCAATGTAGCCCCATCTACTTTATAACCCTATAATTAGCAAACATACTTGAGTAACACTACCTTTTTTTGAACATGCACTATCACTGCTCAAGTACAATAATATAAGTCCAAAGCATTTATCACAAAAGTATTAATCTTTACCACTCCTAACAGTCCTAAAAGCCCGGTTCCCATCTGCAAGGTGGCAGTTGGATTTAAAACACACATTAACTCACTGCCCTGCCGAAAGCGATACAGAACATATACCTTACACCTCTCCTCCCCTGCATCAATACACTCACTAACTACCGCAGCAGTGAGCACAACCAGACAAATGCCCCGGTAAGAAAAAAAAAGAAGCTTTTCCTCCGTTCTACCTCTTCCTCTGCTCCGCGCCTGCACTCCCATGAGGTGTGATTTAAGATGGGCAAGCTATGAAGAAACTGTTGCCCCCCCCCAACCCCTCAGCCCCCTCATTCTACCTCTCCCTCGGCCTTATTACAGGCTGTCAGTTTATTATAAAACATTAGGAAAGCAGAGGGACACTTGCAGTTACTGTCCTATCGATCGACAGGGATAGATTCTGTGATTTAGAGTCCGCCTCTTCTCGCGCCCTCCACATACTCCGTCTCCTATTAAGGCACCAGCGCTTTGCTTTTGCTATTGATGTCTCAACATTAACAGTTACAAGCTGCTACAGAAAATCAATGTTCAACTTTTATTACCGGCTGCACAACGCAGAGGACCTCCCGCCAGCTGGTACTTAGCAGTCAAAAGGCGGCACGGACGGTCCGCCCGGCACGTCAGGTGATTTCTAAGTGATATCTGCGGTAATATAAATCCTGTCTACAGCACAGTGGGAGTTTCAGGGCGCAGTTGAGGGCCTACGAGCTTACGGGTGCAGCATAGGAAGGTATAACTCGCGAAAACAAATTAGCACGCGCTTGCATAGAACGGAGAATTGGAAAGTGTGCATGTGTGACAAGGGGGGGAAGTCTTTTTTTTTATTGGGAAACTACAATAAAATATCTACACTTTTCCTGAATGTCATACAGTGTACCTTAATGACAACGAGCCAAAATGATGATCGATCCCCTCCGTCCATCCATCCATCCGTCAGCAGCATCGGCGTGGAAGTGTGTGGGCTGTAACCCAGGTAGCGTGCATCCGGAGCTGCCGAGGCCTCTCAAACATTGATGAGGAGCTAGCGGGCAGTACGGGAGCCCTTCTGGGACAAACAGCCCCCGGTCCTGTACTCTCCGTCCCGATCAATGGAACTCAAGTTCATTACACACACTTTTCAGCCGAACGGCTGCGGAACATTTTTCCTTCCCCCTCCTCCCTTAATTGTCGGGCAGCCCACCGCTGGGGCTGCATTACACTTGCTTGTTTACGTGGCTGCGTGTGAAGGTGAAGACGGGGGCAAGGAGTGTGTAACGGTGTGTGTGCGTGCGTGTGTTTGTGTGTGAACAGGGGCTTTTCCCAGTGGCCGGAGCTTGAGGTTATCATTATGTACCTGTCGGCCGCTGCAATGCTAATGCTAATTGCATTCTCAGTGGCTGCAGTTTAGGTCCCAGCGCTGTGCTAGCTCGGTTGCTACTCCTCACCAATTAGATGCCAGGGGATGACTGTTTGGGGTGGGGGGGGGGGGGGGGGGGACAGGCCTGGGCTAACCAAGGCCCTGCGGAGAACCGGCTTACATTAGTCAAAGAAAACAGACTCTGAGTACAAATTGTGCATACATTGGAAAATCCCACTCTTGATTTGAATGATTTGATTAGAGAGCATCTCATCCCTTGCAGTGATTTCACGTGATCTATTATGTTCAGTGGACTTTTTTGAAGAGGCACTGAGCACTTAAACTGGTTTTTGAAATGCAAATGATGAGACTACACTGGGATGGAAAACATCAACGCTGATGTTAATGGTGCTGAAATCAACATTTCAAATCCACATTTCAAGGGCCGATTGGGCTCCATATACAGCGTTTTAAATCGGACCCTTCCAAAGCCAATAATAACATGAAGTCCACCGGTTGGAACGTATCTACGTCATTCAATTTAGGAAAAGAAGGAATGTCCGCCCTAATCAGAGGCCCACAGAAGTCCCAGATAAGCTCCTGCCCCATATAGACACCGGGAGGACTGTTTGGCTATGGGTGTAAGCTGCAACGATCATGCATCATAGTGATCAGACCACCTGCCTCGCCCCTACCTAAACATTACATACCAGCGACCCTGCACAGCTCCACTACCGGAAATATATGGAGTTACATTATTTGTGATGAATGAAAATACTAATTTAGGAATAAATACTCAGAAAAGCAGAAATACACAAACTTAAGACGTTTTTGATGGAAAAAAAGAAAGTGTATTTTGTTATTTTAACCCCTGTATATATAAAAGCGTATTACAGGTCGAATGTTCAAAAATAAATATGCAATCAGATGTTCCTCCACCTTTACAACCCCACTGTCAATCATTTGTTAAGTTGTAAATGTGAATGGCTTCACTCCGTCAATCAGTAGAAGCAACAGTATTAGTGCTGTGACGGTTGTTTCCAGCCACAGAGAACGATCTTTATGACAAGGCTTTTATGGGCAGTAAAGCCCACGTCGTGTCATTAGTGTTACTCATTGGACAATCATTACTACAGTAATGTACACTATTTGAAGCATACTGGTTAGGCAAGATGAAATGGAAGACATACAAACTCACGCAAAGTCTTATTACACATTCAGAATATTACTGCAAATTTCACCCCTTCTAGTCTAATAACCTAATCATTTTTCACAGATATACTGATCACTGACTGATCACTTACAGATCTGGTTGCAAAACTACTTTTACACATTACTCATTAAAGAGAACACTGATAATTACAGTCAAAGTAAGAATAAACCTCTACATTTACCTACCGCCCGGATACCACAAATGCAGCTCACTGGCATCACATAAATGTCATGGCATTTGTCAGGCATTGTGTTGCAGTTTGAATGTGTACATTGCAGCGGCATGTGTTCCAACTGGTGGGCGGTAAGCTATACAGGCGGTCAGGTGGCTGCGATAAGATTATACACCCTCTTCCCTTTGCTCTTTGAGCTTCTGTGTGTGCGTGCTTGTCTTTGGACAATGTGGTTACAAGATACTTCTGGCAGGGCAGAGAACAGCGGCGCTTTAAGGTGATGTGTGTGTGTGTGTGTGTGCATGCTGCGGCATGCGTGCACACGTAACCAGAGACAGTGATTAAACGTTTTGAAGCACAGATGATCCAACAGGTGCTCGCTGTCTCTTGTCCTCTCTCTCTCTCTCTCTCTCTCTCTCTCTCTCTTTCTTTTTCTACTTTGAGCCCCCACCCTCAACGTGACCACCACTCCTGAACCATCACAGCTCCTTTCTTGTCTCTTTGTTCTTGTGCTGTGGGATATTTTAAGCAGCAAAGCCCCGTGAGTTTATTTTCTTACACACAACGAGACGTACACGTTGACCATAGCTATTGTTTGTATCGCCTTATGAAAGAAGGCAAAAACAACATGGTGGTATCAAACTTGCAGCTGCTTGTGTTTATTAGAAACAACGGTGAGGTAGCCAACATATGCTGAAACAAAAGCTATTATTTGCATACTATCGCACACACACACACACAAATCATCAGAATAAAAGTTGTGTAATGAAAAAGAATATTGGGGCACTGCAAGTCATTTGTCATGCCAGCTCCTGGCCTGTGCACACTGCTGCAGATGATAAAGTTGTACTTTAGTGCCACCTGGCACTGATATCCTACTGTCGGCATGACATTGTACGCCTGTCAATTCTTTTAGCGATCGATGGTGGCTGAAATTCATAAAACCTTTTGAAAACTACTGCCCACAAAGATGAAAAACAATTTCCTACCAAGGTAAAGGGCAAATCGAGGGAACTTTTTTAGTTATTAGTTGGTATGTTTTTTTCAGCATTTTCAGTGTTGTTCACAATTACATTACAACATAACACATATGTTTTTATTTTAACATTAATGACTAATTTCCTATAACTTCTTTGTAATATGCATTTTAAAAGTCCTTACATGTTTTTTTCAAATGTAAAGAAACATCTGCTGAAACTCCAGTTCTCCAATTCAACTCCAACTTTGAGAGGCAGTATGCACACATGCCACCCTACATTAGCCAGATGGACAGAGAGGACACCGCCATCCAAATCATTAGAACAAATTGGCGCCCACTTTGCACCTAAGATGACTCTACTTGTCACACGAGAGGGGACGAAAGTCACACGGAGACCAAAGAAGTCAAAAGAAGGTGTGTAAAACCCACTGCACTCTCTTTAGTCCACATCTACCTGCTGGCTTCCATCATCAGACTAGAACGAAAGCAAAAGAGGAGGGAGAGACTGGGGTAGTTTTAAAAACCAGAGAGTGCAGGAGAGGAGAGGAAGGAGGGAGAGGGGTAGAGGGGGGAAATGACGCTATGGATTAACTGTCCTTCATGCTGAAAATATACATCCCAAGGCGCTTGGCACTGAATTATTAATTCAAATTTGTCAGAGAAAGAATGAGAGAAATCTATTGACGGAGAGACGGGCCCTTTAATGGTCTCATTAAAGGGGAGGCTTCCCACACCAGGCACCTTCTGTACTGCTGCAGGAGTTTTCGGGGCGATGGAGAGTTGGAGGGGGGGGGGGTACTTGACCCCCCAATGATTTTCTGTCACTTTATCATAAACAAGAAAGGTTGACGTGCCCCTCCGCTCCCCGACGCTTCCCCTCCACCACCAAACAAACCCTGTGTGTAATTAGCCGAGGGGTGCAAAAGTGCACTGAATGTAAACGAGGTTCACACGCATGGATTGATAGAAAGAGACAGCATCTACACACTTATACATAGCGTCTGCCTCGTCTGCTGCTCACAGGTACAAAAGAGGAGAGGGAAGGGGGGGTGTCGGACCCCGGAGAATCCCCCCACATGCACCGCTGTATCGATTTCTAATTCATTCAAATTTGAGTTTGTTTAGTTGTACTGCTCCATTACCTCAGATTACACCAAACAGTGACTCTTTCTTCTGGGTCATTTTCCAATTGGATTTGAGTCGCTCATCCAAGCCGCATAGAGCTGCATAGAGCTTTGTGACCGGGGGCTGTTTTGGTGGAGGGACGGTTAACTGTCTGTAAAATCCAGATGGCATTAGCAAGGTGAAAGAGCATGGACCTGTGGGTGCACTGCCCCGTCCAAGGTCCGCCCATTGAAGGGCGTTTGGTTCAGCCTCGGGGGGGGACTAATGAAAGGGGCAACGAGGAAACAAAGGGGGTGGGGGTCGACTGGAGGGACCACAGATTCATTGCTGATTCAAATCTCTTACTATCCCTCTGGCGAATGGATTTTCATAATGCTGAGACAATGAGATGTTTTTCTCCCCAGCAATATTAGCATCATCCCAATGAGTCTGCAAAGGTCCAGTAGATACTCAATGTTTTAACCCACAAAAGAGAAAATTCATTGAACTGCTGAGATGAGAAGCTTTAACCAGAAAATAGTGGCATTCTGCTTCGTAAAGGATCAACCAATTGATGATTAGACTAATTGATGGAACTTTTTTATCGATATGACAGTAAATAATTACCTCCATTAATATGGAGTAACGCGTACCATCCTATGTTAAAAAGTCTGAACTATCACTTTAATACTTTCACTCACCTACATCACCCACCCTCATTGTGCCTTTAAGTCCATAATACCACAGATAAACTGAGGACCAACTGATAGAGGATGTACATTTGTTTTTCCCTTCACCTCTGGGTAAACCCTCAGCACCTTCTAGCCAGCATAGTCAATGAGGTGAGAGCTCGTCTCCTCCCTGCTCGGAGCGCCTTTTCTCTTTATTTATGGGACCTAAGGCACTTTTCCTTTCCTCTCAACCTCTCTCCATTGCCCCGCTGAACCCCCAAACCCGTCCTTGGGGCGACGGGACTGAACCGGCAAAAAATGGCGGATGTTGTCGGAGTCGGTATTAATATTTGACTTAATACATCCCTGACTGGGCCGCGCAGGCAATATTATGCATTGTCAGCGCAGAGGATATTTGACACACTCTGGGCACACGGCTCTATGTTAGCCTGTCGCCATAGCTACAATTTATTACTGTTGGGGAAACAAAGGGTCACTTTTCAAGATGAAGAGTCACAATTTGTGGATTAATGAGGCCTTTGGTAAATCCTTAAACAGCTGATGAGTGTGAAGGAAAGACTTTTCCTAATTCGCTATGAACATAACGCTAAGATAAAACATATCGATTGGTCAGGTAGGCAGAGGTGAAAACTTTTCTCTCTACTGCTCTTTTGTTCATTATTTGTCACTTTTGTATACGTACAAAAGGAGAGCAACACCATGAAGGTCTGTAGAGAGAGACTGTTACAACATTATCACACATATTTAAATGATTACATTGTTTGACCTCCCTTCTACAAACATGCATGTTTTGCAGCATTTGACTGTGCTCAAATTTATTGTTATTAGAGAGCAACATTCAGCTTAAACGTCCTTCCCTTGCCTCCTCTGATTGGATAATCTCAGGGTGATGCTAGTTATCTTTATAGCCTTTGGTCTATTACGTATCAAAGAACAACCATTTAATGTTAAGGAGAAATGAACATCAGTTTACACCCCCCCTGTATTTTTGCTCGCCTGTAACGTGGAAGAGTTGTATCTAAGAAAGGGAATTCCCCAAATGGGACATGCAGGAAAACAAGGAAGCTGAGATCTCCCGGGAGAAGGGAAACTTGTTTGCTGGCAAGCTCGGATAGATGAGGGAAGCAGAGTCTCCTGTAGAGGCAAAAAACAGACACACACTTCCACGTGAAATGCTGTCAGTGGAGAATTAATCCGTGCTGCTGTGTGTGTGTGTGTGTGTGTGTGTGTGTGTGTGTGTGCGTGTGCGTGTGTGCATAGCATTGCGTGTTTGTGTACTTGATGACCGTATTGTAGTTTGAGGGTAAAATGCCGGTTGCTCTTGTCCAATACAAAGCCCAGTGGTGCACCGCGACTCTGATTATAGCCTAAGGGATGCGCTTTAACCATGCGGCCATTGCCCCTTGCCCCGTGAACGTTATCTGCGTTGATTGCCCTCGCTGCCCTTTTTTTCTTAACACCACGCTCGTGCACAGCCAAATCCTCCAAGTGAACACACTGCTCCACCTGCAGCTCATTGTCGGCTGTCCTTCGTCCTCGCCGTGTCTCGTCAGCGCACCCAGTCAAAGGTTGCCTCCGAGATTGGAGCAGAGCTGTGAGGCATTTTAATAATGAATGAAGTAGCAGTTGACAATGTTGACTTCATAATAATCCAGCGGGGTGCAATAAAGAGGACTTGGCCAGGACATGGGTTGAACTTGTTCTTTAAAGCACCGCTGGAGCAGTAAAAGGTGCCTCAGCTTTGATCGTTTCTGCTTGTACAAACGCCTGTGAAAGTCCTTATCGGAAGAGGTGGAGCCCTCAATTTCCACTCACGTTTAATTGACCAAGTTTAATGACAGTAGTTGCCACAATAACTGTTCATGACCCGAGAGTTTGGCAAGAAACATACGTTGTGAAGTTCTAAAGGTACACTGACTTGGCAGCATGTGACTGAGGTTTATTGATTGGGGCACTAAAGGTGGACTGTGAAAGACCAGGGTGTTATTTTGCCGTACCTAACATGAAGGAAAGACAACATGACGGGAAACGGGTGATAGTGTGATGGTGAAATAGAGGGCAGAGGTTGTAAAAGGTATGTCTGACAGCGGTCCCCGGTCAGGCTGATTACCATAAGAGTGATTCATGTTTTCATAAAACGCTTTTTGGGCTTCACAAAAGGTTTAATTGAATAAATAAAAGAGTTTACCCTGTAAATCTATTAAATTATCCTTATTTGCACACAGCACACAATCAGCCATTCATGATCTTTTTCAACATTCTTATAATTTTAATTTGCACAAATTCCAGGTCTTACTCGTCTAGGATATGGGCCTCACTGCACAGTGAGGTTTGCTTTAGCTTCCTACAGCCATAAACAAAGTGGCGTATGTTTGCTTGAACTTTGACACCAAGTGATGTTTTTAGGTCTATATATTCAGATCTGAAGTTCTTCAAACAGTGTCCAGTCTGTGAGGCAAAAGCGAGATCAGAGTGTAGTAATGCAGCGAGTATTTGCATGAGCGAATGTGCGGTGTGTCTAAATGCTGTATGTGTCCCTGGAGCAGGTGGATTGTTGTGAAAGAGTGTAAAAGCACATGCGGACACACACACACACACACACTCGCAGCACAGAGCAAATCTTGTCTAATTAAAAAGCACAGCAGTGATTTCAGGGGCTTTGTGAAAGAGAGAATGTGTGTGTGTGTGTGTGTGTGTAGGTCGTTGGCTTCAGCATGATCGCCCGTCAAAAGAAACAATGTATTCTGTGGGACCTCAGGGTTTCCAGTTGAGTGTTCAGACGCGGCGCTGCAACGAGCTGTGGCTGTTTTATGTGAGAAAAAAAAAAAAGTTGATAATTAGTCCCACAGTGACTGTACAATGAGACGGAGAGCAAAAGATAGAGGGGGAGGTTGGAGGGGGGCGTGGGGGGAGAGCGCTTAGCACACTTAATGCTCCGACCTGACACTGTCTGGGAATCATTGATCAATTGTTTTTTGCCCCTAACCCTTTTCTCCCTTTCATCACCCCCACCCGCTCCCTTTGAATGATCAGTACATTTAAATCAAAATCATTTTTTGATGTTAATAGTAACAAATTAAGTAAAGATTGGTTGTCAAGTGTTTTGTTTGTTTTTTTGTTCAATTCTTTAAAACAGCAGTTGGTATCAAACTATTGTCACTTTTTTCGAGGGGCCAAAGGATCAAATGCTGCTCTGGTAATAATTAGCAATTAAAATGTTCTCTTTTTCTCACTTTCCACTAATGAGTTTGACATTGGGTACTAATTCTCCCCCCATCAAACTCTCCTCCACACGCAAACACTCTTTCGCCACACACAGTCAACATATGAGAAACCATGGCAACACCTCCTATTTTTTTTGCTGTGATGTGGGCTCACTAATATTGCCGAAGTGATCATTTTGCAGCATGCTATTTGTTATGGAAACACACATAACCTCTGCCTGGACTGCAGAGGAAACAGCCTTTCTTTTATCACGTAGCATTACACCATTTTAAGATGAAAAAATGAACAAGCTACAAAAGACATACTATTAAAATAGTCTTTTTTAGGGGGGGTTGGCATTGCATTTGGAGGTTTTTCCCTCAAATCTTTGTCTATTGATCAGTGGTTAGACAGCATGGCTGTCAACAAGAATTCATCCCTCAGACCAAGATGTGCCTATAACACAAACTTCCAGGGTTGACACTGATGTCGTCGGTTGTTTTTGTTTTTTTTTCTGGGAATTTTGGGTCTAGACATGTTTTTGTTTTTTTTCTGGGAATTTTGGGTCTAGACATCTAATCTGGAATAGCTTGTTCTACAATTAAATACTTAAAACATGATGAGCATTTGGTTTATCGATTCCAGATCAAATGACTTTGCTTTGAGAGAATATTTAGGGAAAGTTGAAGGTACAAAAAAAAGGCTGAAAAATAAGGGCTGATTAGAGGTGTGGTGGGGGATTGAGGATTGTGTTCTTTAATATTATATTATAAATATCCATGAGCACTTTTTGAGCAATACTCAATTCCATGTATTTGCCAGAATGTGTTTACTGTGCAAACAAGACCGAGTCCATTATTTCTCCTGCTGACCTGCGTAGGACGTGTGTGTGTTAAGGCCTGAAGCCCTCACTCTACAGGCGTATGTGAGGCCATATCAACGCTTGTTGGATGTGTTGGTGGCGTGGAAGCCGGTTCAGCGGTCCGATAGGGGGTCAGGCAGCTGAGTGGCAGCAGGAAAGAGCACATGCCGTGGATGTTGGAGAATTCATTGTCACCGGCCACATCACCTCCTCCTTTTCCTGCCCTCAGCTTGGCCTTATTTAGCCCCTTCCGTGTCACCCAGAGGTCACAGTGATCGCGCACATGGTACACTTCAGCTCACACATACACAGACAACACAGGAACAACAGACACACACACACACACACACACACATTCATATTGTAATCGCATGGTAGAGTGCATCATAGATGGAAGTGCCTTCAAGGACCTGCTTCTCATTCTCTAGACCTCATTAGCTGCTGATTTATCTCCCCCTCCTTCCTCTTAATGCTCTGGGTGGGTGGATGGAGTGTGTGTGTGTGTGTGAGTGTGGGAAGGGGGTACCGTGTGAGAAACATTACGTGTATTTCCATGGATTAGTGTCTGTATAGGTGTGTGTGACTGAGAAAAAGGCCACCTTTAGCGTTAAAGATGGTGTGTTTTAGTGAGGGTTGGTGTGTACGTGTTGGTCTGCAGGTGTCAAATAGACTGTCGTTCCACATTAGCCCACTGTGAGAACATTCAACCTGGGGTCAAACAGATTAATAAAAGATCACATGCGCATACACACACACACACACGCACACACACACAGGACCACTATCTGATGAAATATTCTGCCGCTGTGCGCTTCATAATGACGACAAGTACACACAGCGCTCTTGTTCACCATTATCCATTTAGCACATTTTTGTCTTGTCTTGCAATAATCTTTTTAAACCCCCAGTGAGCTTATTATTGTCAAGGAAAAGTGCTCATAGCGGCGCGTAAAGGTAGGATTTTGGAAAAAATGCTGTATTTTGGACAAGGAATTAAAAGTGGAAAAAAAGACATTGCATCAAAATATGGAGTTTACAGTACTACTATTACCACTGTTTCTCACAAGATACTTTTACACTGATTAAAAATATATATGTTACACATTTTTACTTATAATCAAACTTACTTGTTGTAACAAGGTGATGCCATTAGGTTAAGGAGCAGCTCTGGTACTAATATCACTGTAACTGCCCTACATAATTCAGTGGCTCCTGGGGAATCAAATCCCTTGGGTAAAGAGCCATTATTTTTGCCTTTACCTGATTCCCTCTACATTCTCGTCTCTAGAGATGATTCACAGGAAGAAAAAAAGTAAATGGAGCAATATTTCATCATGTGGTTCATTTTGAAGTCCTTTCCAAAGTAAGAAAAAAAATAGCCAAACAGGTCACGTTGTACCCCTGAGAATACAAATGATTCCAACCTTTTTGTCTTGAAATAGGAACCATTGTGATCCATGTATTTGTCTCTATAACGACACTATGAAACAAAACAACTTGCCTAATCATAGTATATGTATATGAACAAAACAACATTGATTCTATTGATTCAATCAGCTTCTCTGTGAGACTCGATGGCTCGTAATTATTGATCATTATGTCCACGTCCAAGATCCTTTGCATTATTGTTCATTTCATTGTCCTCATAGTTCTCAACACCAGAGATTGTTCGTATGTCATCTCATCTAACCTTGATTTCTCTGCTCCCGTAGATGTGAAGAACCTGGAGAACTTCCACCTGGTAGAAAGTGTCCAGGAGCAGGTCAACGCGGCGCTGTTGGACTACGTCATGTGCAACTACCCGCAGCAAACAGACAAGTTTGGCCAGCTGCTCCTCCGGCTGCCGGAGATCCGAGCCATCAGCCTGCAGGCCGAAGAATACCTTTACTACAAACACCTGAATGGCGACGTGCCCTGCAACAATCTGCTCATTGAAATGCTTCACGCCAAGAGAGCTTAGGAGGGGACAGCGCTGCTGCCCACGACGCAGCTGTGCACACATCCTGAGTTTTACCGCAGCCCCAAAAAACTCCAAACAACTGAACCTCCGGCTCAGACTTGACTGAGTGATGAGCTGGCGGATGGAGAGCAGAGATCAACTCGTGTCCACGTTAAGGTCGTTTTGAGTTTTTCAAGTTACACTTTGGATTACGGATTTGGACAAACGCACATGCGCAGGGACAGATCCTGCGCGTACACACAGACGGACAATGGATCCCTCAATTCACACAAAAAAAAGAAAAGAAAAGAAAAAGGTCTGAAAGAACAGCCACATCTTCTCAACCACACACAAAAAGACAATACTGGAAGAAAAGGAAAAAAAAAAACACTTGAAGGGAAGACTGCATTTGGCACAAGAAGGGATCTAATCGTCTGTACGACCATCAGGACTGGCCCGCGGCAACTTAAAGAATTAACAACCCTTGACTGTTTTAGAGCTCCTGACATATTGCACGGCTTTTTTGTGCTGAGAAGGGAAAGTGAGCAGCAACGGGCCATCTTTTAGTGAGCTTTGAGACGAGAGCGGTGGCTGATTCTGCTTGACGATCCTCCCGTGTGCTCTGTCACTGGAAGCGGCTCGTAGCCGCCGTCGGTACTGTGGAGACAGACCAGGCCAGGGATCTGTTCTCTGAACTCACACAAGACGCCTGCACACAGCAGTTTGATCCGAACCTAGAAGGGTGAAATGACGGGTTTTAAAATAAACGTCTAAGAGTCAAATTCCTTGATGAACAAAATAATAAACAGGCCAATAAGAAGAAAATACGGAGATGTTTGTTTTTTTTCACATGAAATGGTAGTCATTTGCTCCTCATGGTCACCGTGTGGTTCCCCTTTCTTATTCCAACACCCTGAAACATTTTGAACTATGTACCTCAGAAAGACCAGTGTTAAATAAATCCAATTAATAATGTTAGCTCAATAAATTGTATTTATTGCCCTTTACCTGCAAGAAAAAACAAAAAAAAGCTTCTGTTTTATTATTTCATTACAACTGGAACAAACAACGTGCTTTTCTCGAGACGGAGGAGGATTGACCCTGCGTTTGTCCGGAAAGACCAAAGCTTGCTGCAGAACAGAGGGAGGAAATTACAAAAAACTTAATAATCAGTATTATAAGAGAAAAAAAAAAGATTTTTGATGTCACAGTTATGTGAGTCTTGCCTTATTTCATTAACATGCTAGATAACCGTGCAGATGTGAATGAACATATGTACAAATATATATATAAAGTATTAATGTTGTAAAAAATAAAAAAAGGATAATTCAACAGGTGTTTACATTAATATGGTCAAATGGGAGAGAACTGTGATGAAGCATAAATTGCAAAGCAATGATTTCCTAAAAAATGAAATGAAAAAAAAATCCCTCTGGTTTGCTTTCTTCGGTGTGTGTACAGTGTTTTATTTTCTATTTGGTTTTGAGCAGTACTTAATTATTGTCGTGAGACACTAAAATCAAAACGGAATCACACTTAAAATATTAATTTATATCTGTCATCTGGCATTCAAACATCTGTTTCTTAAGCGTTGATGTATAAGGATTCCGTTTCACTCTCAACCTTTTTGTAGACTTTTCTGTCTTTTTTATTTACAGTGCTTTGGACTTTATTTTATGTATAGTATGTCACTGGTTACGCTTAATAATGAAGATAATTTATTGCTTCTCTGGGTTTCCATCTTTGTGTTACATGACGTGAGGTGTCGGCGCCAGAATAAATTTGTTTACTGTCGCATGTTCCTGTTTTGTTTCCACAAGTAGTTCAGTGATGCAGGTCTGGAGCAAAATGATGGGCTTTATAGAAGAGAAGAAAAAAAAAGCAGAAGAAAAAATATCCACGCCATTTTTTTGTCTTTTAAATGTTTAAGCAAGTCAGTGTATTGACAAGAGTATTGTATTAAGGCAAGTATGTGGGAAGAATGTTTGTGCCACATTAGTTATTATTTTCCACCTGATCCTCATCATCATTCTTTACTGTTTGCTCATATACCAAAGACTGCATCTTTTCCCCTGTGAGCTGAGGCTTCTAGTACTACGTCGAAAACGAACAAAACTTACTTTTTACATTTCAATTTTTGAGTGGCACCATAAATTATTTTCATGTGGAGTTTTTCCATGTGTACTCTAGTTGTTGTTACTGTTCTTTTTGTTTTCAACACTTGGCCCCCACAACTGCCTGTGGTGTTTATTTGTTTAACTGTTAGCGTTTGTCGATTACTGTAAGTCATAGAACGATCAAAACTCTTTCAATGGCATGTTCAATGTACAGAGAATATCCGTTAAAAACCCCATTTCAAGAAGCCGCTCGTGGTCCCTGGGCTCCACTTTCTGACGCTCTCATTGACTTCGTCCTACGACGATCAGACAATCTTTCATCACCCACTTGTGGAAATTGTGTGTGTTCCGATTTGCACCGGCCTCGGACTTGGTTTAACATACACGTTATCGCTGTACCACATGCAGGCCATACAGCCACGCACATTAATATAGCGCACAACTTAGTGCAGGATTCCCATTCTTCCCGACCGCTGCAGTGCCGATCAGGAGCTCGTCTTCCGATGAAGTCGAGCTTTTAAGTTTTGGAGAAACAGCTGTCAGAAGTTAAAGGGAGTGGCGTTTGTTTGCTCTTCAGTCTGAAGCTGAAGTCACTTTCTACACAGACCTGCATACAGATAAATACTTCACCAAGGACTTAATCGATGACTTCCTTTGCGGATTGGCGTGCTCGTCTTTGCTCTCAGACGTCCGCAAGCACAGAACAACGGATCAAAATGCTGTTTTTTTTTCTTCTCCCGCTTGTCATAACTTCCTGCGTACATTCTGGTTGCCGTCATCACTGCTCCTGTCATGGGGAGTGTCTCTCTGAGGCCCAATCCATTTCTCCTCATATTTCAATAAATAATGATTATGCTTATAACGTCGGAATCTCGCTTCCTGCACACACCAACGCTGTCCAGTTCTATTATATGTGTTTTTCTCCTGTTCCAAAATTCATGGAATAACATTTTAGTAAAACATGCAGGATCACGATCAGATGAGAAATCAGTTGTTCTGCTTCATCTTTTTTTCCCATGCCATTCCGACCTTTATTTGATAGTTTGAGAGTAGGGAGACAAGCATCCAGAGGAGGAAAGGGGGGTTGGCATGTGATTAAAGTGTCCACCTGAATCCAAAATCACTCCAATGGGTTTTTTAAATGGACAATTTACAGTAATGCTTTCACAGCAAATGTGAATCAATGAAAAAGGAAATCCAATGAAAAAACTTGCAAACACATAAAAGACAAATAATTCATTTGTAATGAAACCTTGGAAATCGAGTTAACCATATTTGAGTATTTTAGTTTTCACTTTCCTGCACTGTAACTTTAAACAAAGGCAACTTTGAATGCAGAAATAGTCCCTTCCTTCACATCTGAAAGTAAGCTATGCATCACAACGACTCCACATTGATCATAGCTAAACAATTGTAAAGAAAATTAAGCTACAACTTAGCTAAAACATTTCACTAACTGTGATTAAAAGAAGGGAGAAAAAAAGAAATCACGATAGGAAACTATGATCACAATCACCCTCCAGGTGAGTCAACGTGGACGAGGCCTTAGCTTTGGTGAGGCGCCGAGCTGCGAGGGAAACAGGAAGCTGTGAACTCCAGCTCCATGGGGACGTGAAGACTACAACCAGGCGGCAAGGCATCCGCCTCTGAGGGAGGGGGCTCCTGGATGGGAGAAGGGGGAATGGTAAGTGGGGGAGTGTCAATTCAAATTAGGAGAACAAGATCTGTTTAAACTGCAAATGTGACATCCGTACAGAGAAATACTTTTTCTTCTGTCAATAATAACAGTAAAGCCATACAATTCACTGGTGGATTGAGGAGGCCACGGGGAGATTTAAAATACATAGCATAGTGTTCTAAATTCTAGTAGGAATTATAATAAAGTCTTTAGACATAGTTTCTCATTTTTTTACTTTAAGCTTTTTAAAATTTCCTTAGTCTGTCACTAAAGCCTCTTACTTTGAAAGACAACGATATTTTACGTGTTGCCAATTGTTTAAATCTTTTGTTTGCCTCTAAGTATGCAACGTATTTTTAAATTGAGGAAATGGCTAAATACTTTAGAACTTATCAACCTTAGTTATGGCCTTCAATTGAAGTTTGTTTCTATACCAGTTACTAACAAGCTCAAGTTCAATTTAAAGAGCAGCTCGGTTATACTATATTTTAACCTTCAACAGCACAAATGTTGCTGTTAATACAAATTAGACCTAAATTGTTTTTTTGAAACATCCATCTGCTAATCTTTTTTTTTATTTTGTGAAAACTGTATAGAATCCGGTGAGAAATGAAGAATAGTTTTAATATTTTTTTGTATTTTATATTTGCAAAATCCAACTCAATTTTCTGATCAAATACCAAACATATTTCTTTAAATGATCCAACCCTCTGCTTCCTTGCTCTCAGTCATATTGTCAAAAAAAGTGACATGCTTTTCTTCTGAAATATAAATGTTTGCTTCTTCACCGGGATTGTAAGACACGATGTGAACGAGTCACAGTGCGGCAGAAATGGTTTAATGTCTCTTGTATTTGTTATAAAAATAAAAAATAAACTTAATATTCTATGCTTTTTCATTCTTTATTCATAAAGCAAATTATTAAGGGTGAGTATTTGATTTCTGAGGTGTTGACGAGAGTGTTCTCGTGCAGCATAAAGGGTGCAGGTCACAAGCAGGCAAGAGGCCAGCTTGATCCCGGCACAGTGTGTAGCAAACCTCTCTTGGAGCTTGGCTTCCAGTGCCTGGCCTCCTGTCTGTAAATGTGTAAAACCTGCTTTCACTCGCCCTGAATTTGTATAAATAATGTATATACATTTATCCGCGGACTCTAACAAGTGCAGCCTCGGGTGAAAATACTCAGAAATGCATGCTCTGCGCATCCCTGAAGGTGGACATCAGCTCCAAAAGACATCCACACAGAGATCAGGAAAAAAAGAAAAGAAAACACAAATGAATAACTTGCCAAAAGCAACATGAACACACACACAGTTGTTTTTGTTCACACACACACACACACACACATACAGATACCGCGCTCAGATTCGTAGCAAGTTCTCCTTTCCGTCACACAAACAGCCCCAAGTTGTGTCTGCCAGTGTTATGTGTGAAGCTTTTAAACTCTGGAACCACATCACTCGTGTTTACCGAGATGTGCTTGTATGTTTCCCTGCATTTTCAAAGCACAGTCAAAGAGAAAGAGATTGAGGGCACAAGCAAAAAAAAAAAAAAAAAAAGCAAGCATTTGGAAGTGTTCCAAGATCGGAGAAAAAGGTGCAACTGAAGACTGGAATGGGCTGAGTGGTATCCAGTGCAGTGGGAAGCAGCACTGGGGGCTCGCTAGGCCGGAGAAAAGCAGAAACAAACACCTACCCAGCGCCACATGGTGGCAAAATCAATAAGGATCACGTTGAACAGTGACTTTGTAATAAATGAACACAGCAAAGCACCTACTGTTTATGCAATCTGAAGTCGGCCTTTTTCAGAACTTCGTACAAGTGACGACCTTTAGTGTGAACAAAAAGTTTCAGATTCTGTGTTTGCTGTGCTCCATTTGATTTGCAGTTACTCAATAAACACTGAACGTCTTCCTATTGTTCCTTACACAGTGACCTGCAGTTATTACTGGTTCTGGGAAGTTGAGAAGCAATTTTTAGTAATTCATCGTAAATCATAATACAAAAACTAACAAATATGAGAGCCAGACGTCAGTTACTTATATGACTCTCCATGTTAATGCTTTTCTGAAATGAAATAATCTCTAAAACCAATGAAATAAAACATTTATATATGGATAAAATGTTTTATTCATCAATTTTTGAGGACGTGAACCAGAAGAGACTTACAGGTGAAGAACAAGCGAGTTAGAGAGAAGAAGCACACATCTTCAGGGAGGCAATTAGTAAACTTTCTCAATCAATTATAGCAAGCATCAACTTGGGGACCCATTGTTTGGCGGCTTGATGGACAAACTTTAAAAAGGTAAAGATCAAATTAATAGGCCGTTATTGTTAATGGGAACACTCACTATTATAATGCAAAAGCCTCACCGTAGCATGCAAAGCAAATACACTAAGGTTTGAAGATGGAACGGTTCGAAGGCCGCTGCCGTTTCATTTCAAAGCATGCATTATACATCATTGTGCCTAAAGAGAAAGCCTACAGCATTATGATGGTTTTTTTTCCACAATGATTATCCTTTATTAGTCATTAAAAAGAGAGAGAGAGAGAGAGAGAAAGAATACAACTTTTAAGCACCTGAACCTCGCTGCCAGCATTCCATTAATTGCCTGCACAATGGGGAGAGCCTTTGGAGATTTTTCAATTTCAAAAAATGAGGAGCGTTCATTCAGTCGTGCTCACGTTATACCAGCACTTAAATCCTACACAGCTCACATAAAAAAGAACTCAAGGTTGCATCCGATTGAAAGCCTCCAACTACAGCCACTTCAGAAATCAATTTAGCGAGCGGGGGGTTAGAGCATCTAATTCAAACAGAGTCGCCTGTTAAAACGGTTGCGCCAATGTCTTTTAAAAACACATACAAACACACACACACACACACACACACTTAGGCACATACTCCTCTCCTGTTTGTTTGGCTGCATTGTAGAAAAAAACGAACCTGGCAAACACCGTAGAGAGATGACACAAAGAAATCATCTTGCCAGACCTCGGCCAAGTGGCGAGGGTGAAATCTTGACCTTTGCTTCGAACAGTGTCGAAAGCAGAGAGCTCCACGGAGACGCCAAAAGGGGGAGGGGCGCCTGTGGTAACATGACAACCTGAATGTCACCATGCTGTTCATCACGCGGTAAACAGCGTGATGAAATGAATTATATTTTTGGAAGTATAGATAGTATAAACATTACAGGTCATTTAGCAGACGCTTTTACCCAAAACAACTAACATTGCATATTTAACCCATGTCTTTTTGCATTTTTTAAGAGGGAGCAATTGGGGGTTGGGGGTCTTGCTCAGGGACACTTCAACATGGCACATGGGGCAGTCAGGATTCAAACCAACAACCTTGTGGTTCCCAGCACACCCTCTCTACTCTGCGTGCTACCATCAGCCATAATAAATGAACAAAGACACAGTTTGAGCTATTCAATACATATGATGATCAAGTTGTCCCTATTCAATATCTCTCAAAATATTATAATTACCAGGGGTATTTTATGATATTATAATTTTGCCATAGCATAAATGGACACTTTGCATAATACATCAGATCAAAAATAACTGTGATGCAGTCAAAATAAGCTGATGTACTTAATTTATTCCATTTTTTATATATAATATATTTATATATAATATGTATAATTTAATTGAATATTTATAAAACATTATCAAGATTCTCAGGTGTATTGGTTATTTGTCCAATCTGATGTTTTTAATTCGTTGAGGAGCCGATGACAGATCATCGCAGTGTAAATGCTTTCCACTGAGTGCAATCATTGCAAAGAATGATTTGTTTTTGTGGCCAGCAAAACATTCACAAACAAATTACCAATGTAAGCGACTGCTTTCTGCTGGTTTTGAGCTGGTAGTTTTGTTCATACTCATAATAATTACACAGTTCTGCTTCTGAAACTGCTGCCATTACTGAGACATCACGTTTCTGATCACACTTTTCCAGAACAGACTGTAGGATTTCATACAACAACACACTGTGGCGCGCAAAAAAACAATACAATAAAGGTGTAGTCACAGAAAGGAGGAAGCTGAAAAGAAATGTTATAGACCACAAAAACTGCAATTAGTTCTGCAACCTAACATCTTGTTTTTCGAACAACAGAAGTAAAATAAGTTCAGGTCAAGGGAAAAGACTGAATCAGGTTTATTTGACAACATTGTATTGATTTTTTATGACTGAAGGTTTCTAAATCCCCAGATACAACATTACCCCGTACCATTAAACTAAGCATAAACTCCAAATAAATACTTTATGTGGTGGAGACTAGATTTCTGACCTCAGATCTTGTGGTCAGCAAATCTGTGTCTCGACAATTGTAATAATACAGAGGATACATACACCCCCCCCCACACACACACACACACACACACACACACGCTGGTTTATGAATGTATTCAGACCCATTCAATTTCTGTTGTGATCACTTAAACTAAAACTGAAATGTGCTTCACAGAGCATGAATTAGAGGGGGAAAAAAGAACATTTCTAATCTCACTTGACCAACTGCTCACAAATGAGGTACCAACATAGAGCAGAACCATCAACAAGTGCGTGCACGCACACACACACACACTCACACACACACACACACACACGTATACCAGTGTACTACTGTACCTCAGACATGTTGTACACTGGACTGAGTCATTTTCTTTGTCTATGTTTTGCGGCTGTTTTTTTTATTCTCCTGGGCTTCAGTATTGTTTTTTGCAGCCACTCAGCTCGCTGCCCGTTGCACTGACCGTTGAGTCTAATCACCTCCTTCCTCTTACCTGAGCGTCGCCACTCGAGTCTTAGCTGCACTTCAAACACTCCCCGATGTCTGCCTCACCTGCACTGAACTAAAGTTTGTTTTTTAAGGTACTATTTCCCTTTTGTCTCAGTAGATTGGGTCCTCCTGCTCCACTTCTTTACAACTTTGCACATTTACGGCTCCATTTAGCTATTCATCTCCAGAAATGAATCAAACTGAGAGTACAAATACACATTCAATGAGGCCTTTTGTGCCCATCTTTAATGAGCTGAAAGGCTCGCCCGTGCCAAACAAAGGAGGAACATTTTTGGCCAACACTACTTTTACTTAAGACGGAATCAAGGACCTGCACAATTTCAACTAGATCCTTGAAGAGATGATGCAAAGAATTTGAAAACCCACCAGACTGGCTTTAATACAAGAGTTTTCAGGATACTGTTTGCAATCATACACTTTTTTTTAAAGTGTTAGTGTTAGTATCGCATAAATGCTGCAAAACAAAAGAAAGAAGCACAGTGCATCGCCGTCGTAAAATCAGATATTGCATTTTCTTGAATGTACTGCATTTCATACCTCTGAGAGAAGCGAATGTTTTAGCCTCAATTAAGTGTGTGTCGATGTGCGTCTCTGCTCATGTGTACACGCGTGTGTCCGCAGATGGTATTTGTGCATCTGCCTCTACACATACTGTACATCTGCCGGTCTGTCGGTGAGATCAATATCAAAACCCTTTGGAGGATTGAATCAAGCTGCAGGAAACTTTCCTTTCATCTTTCGCTTCCTCCATACCTCCATTCTTTCCCCTCTCTTTTTTTTCCCGAGCGGCGCAGACGATCGCTGGCAGGCCTTCACATGCAAACAGCTGTTCTCAGATTGTCACCATGATGGGAAAGTGATTATTTAGTCTGCTGTCCCTCCTTTGGGACAGCAACCGTTTCTGTGAGCTACCGAGGGCTCTTGAGAAGCTGGGGCCTTTGCCAGAGGCGGCGATAACACTGTAAAAGGAGGTTCCTGTGAATGAACATCTCAACAAACACAAGCCGTGTAAAAAACGAGAGAGTGAGCCCTAGGAAAGACCTTTTTTGGAAAATAACCTCTGCATCTGTTTGGAGCTGTGGCTCTGCCTCAGAGAGGCCAGAAGTTAAGTATAACAGAGAGGGGGGGGGGGGTGTGAGACTGCCTCTCATCACTTGGAGTTTGTCGAGCGTTGATCAAGCTGGACCTGACACGCCTGCATTTGCTCAACTATCACTAATCACTAATTTCCACCTCTATTAAATGGAAGGTATTAACGTTACATTTTCTTTCTGGTTGGGTGACGCAACAGGAACAATAAGCATGTGTATGTATGTCTTCCCACAGGCTTCGTTTTGGCCAGACCTCTGTCGAATACCATTAACAGGCCTGGTCCCGGTTGCTGAGGCTGCTGCGACCCACACCACATGGTCTTGTGTCAGTCCAATATACATACATGTCTATATTTGTAATCTGTGGATACGACATTACTACTATATAGTGAGATACAAGCTGGAACGGTAAGAGGGAGAGACAAAAACAATGTGCTAGCTTAATCCTTAAAAAACCCACCTCATAAAATGTGTGTGTGGGTGTAAAAAAAAAAGAAAAAAAAACACATTCTAATAATCTCCAGACAAGTAAAGGTTAATCAATATGCATTATCTATTTTGCAATTTTGCCACCAAATCTGATTGGTGAAAAGATTACGGAATAAGAGAAAACCAAGTTGTTTTGTGTCTATCCAAAGTTCTACTGTCAAAAACAACAAGACATTTTCAAATAACACTGTTGGAAACCAAAACACATAATAGATGGAACCGCATTGTTCAATTGACCTCCAGCCCCCCAACGCAAGACTGACAGCGAGGAGAGCAGTCTTCTGATAGAGCCCCTGCTAACTGGCATTTTGGCGAGTCCTCTCTCTGGGAGTGTGCTAGAGCCTAACAGTGCATACCACGCTCAGAGTCTAATGTAAGGTGAGGGATGTGAGGTGAGCAGAGGCTGCGTGCAGCCGGAGGCCGAACACCAAAGCACAGGGCAGCGATCGGATCAATACCGGCTCGGCCTCGGTGGAGCGGGTTGGAGTGGGATCTGTTTCGCCTCCATCATGCATTTTGTTTGGGTGTTTTGAAAGATTTATGATTATTTACTAAGTAATTATTAAGTATAAATGAACCAAATGGTAGCTGCAGAGCAAAAAAGAGCACCACTGTGCTTGCTGTGTGTGTGTGTGTGTGTGTGTGTGTGTGTGTGAGTGAGAGAGAGACAGGAAGTAGAAGAGATGTTGGACTGATGAACTGACCTCACATCACTAGTCACCACATAATAAGTACATTCCATTTCCTATCCTCAATGGAACCAGTTTCAATGAAGCAAAATAAGTAAGCAGAAGAAAAGTACTAAAGCACCTGCACCCAACCGTAGAAATGTTGCCATGAAATACCAAGCGGTTGAATTGGACCAATATTTCCATCTTGTCGGCGGGAGGACAGACACACCCAGTGCAGCCAAATCAGAAACAGACATCCACAACTGATATAAATGTCAGTTGGAATTTGTAAAAACTCATAAATAATGGATGCACCACGCAGGCAGGGGAGCATCTTCAAATGAGCCCGAGCACGCTTTCTCATCTCCAAACCGAGGAGCCATCTTAATGACTGTGCCCGGAGACCTGGGGTCCCCCCCCCCCCCCCCGTTTTCCCCAACCGAACCACCGGGCCCCCCCTTGCCCAACCCGTCCGCGCCGCCTACCACTATATCGTTCGGAGGGGAACATGAGCTCTTAAATTAAACATTCCTAGCAGCGGCGGCTGCTGGCTGTTTTTAGGCAAATCAGCAGAAAATGAAACACACAGGGCGACTCGGGAAGATCCACGTGTGTGCAATTGGGAGATTTTTTTAACAGGGAAGGGGTGGGGGGTCTCCTGCGTCATGTGGAGAGAAGCAAACTCAAATAATGTCGTATCTCCTTTTTTTGTGTTTTGTGGATAAAAGGCTGCTTCCATGTGTCATGTATTTTGACATGTTGGAAGAAAGGGTGAAAGAGCAGTTCATCTTTGCCAATATGGGTTGAAAGGGAGGCAAAGGAAGAGGACGATGAGGAGCATTTGTGATCGTTTCTAGGAGCGGCGGAGAGAAGAAGGCTGAAAAGATGAAAAAGCCACAGAGGTAAAAGAATAGCTATTTTCTTTCAAAAAGAAATGTCACTGGGCTGCACGGCATCCTGCTCCCTCGGGTCACCTCTGGGGAAGGATACCAGTGGATGTGCCGGTGACCACTATCCCCCTCTCCTGACCCGAATTCAGACAGGCAAACAGGAAATTGCCTACAGGAAGGAAGTCATATTTTTCACAGCTGTGGCCTGGACGAGGCGACATTGTGCGAGCGCTGCCTTATCAATACACGCAAGCAATTCACTCAAGACGTCTGATGTCTGCCGTGAGCCTTCCAGTATCACACTAAATCGTAAAAAATGACAAGACAGGCGGAGCGAAGCTGGTGTTTGTGTTTTCGAATGGAAACGCTGGTCATTGTCTTCTCCTGTCGCCGTTAAACATGACTTTTCCTGCACAAGCTACAGATAAACTTTTGTGTCTCTTTGTTTTTAGCTCTTGGATGAAGATCAAAGCACCGGGTCCAGACTCCCGGCTTGTGATCTGTCAGCGTGCGAGGATTTATACGCCCGCTGGCATCCGACGATACTCATCACGCCCGCGAGCCGTATCGATAAATCAAATCGGTTGGCTGCACAGCATCGCGTACAGTAACTATGCTGAGGCCGAAAGGGTATAGATTTGACTTTTTTTCTTCTTCTAGAATTTTTCTTTCTTTCTTTTTTACATTATAAAACGTTTGGTTCGTCAGGGCATCACCTTAGGAACCACCCAGGAACGTGCACACTTTTGAGGCTTGATCAATTCCTGAGTCAGCCAAAAAAAGGGTGGTTAAACTGTGTTGAGAGGGGGGGGGGGGGGGGGGGTGCATGGTGGGGGCTGTGGGGCAGGGCCCTACAGGAAGTGATTTAATGTCCAAAAAGACATACACTTGTTTTTGCTCTGTCTCTTTCCTGTTGTGTTCTGATAGCGACTTCCTCTCCCCAGTGGGGATGGATACGGGTGTCATCCGTCCATCCATCCATCCATCCCACTCGGCCCCGCCCCCACGGAAATATCCTTCTGCTGCCACGCCATCCCATTAAAACAGTTCATCAAACTCTCAGCGCAAATAGCCAAAAAAAAAAAGTTTATGTTTAAGCAATCAACGTAGCCGGCCAGGCGGGGTGGACACTTTACACCGTTCAGAGGGTTCAATCTCAAGATCATAAAAAAATGAAATCAACCAGAGAAGGAACAGAGTCCAGAGGTGAGAGGCCAAGAGGAAGGAGACATAACAGCCAGATTTGTGACTGTGTGCAAACTGACGTCTCCAACCATTTGCCTCGTCTTGTGTGTGTGTGTGTGTGTGTGTGTGTGTGTGTGTGTGTGTGTGTGTGTGTGTGTGTGTGTGTGTAAGAGCAATAACCTGCATGCTCACTATGGATGGGCCCAGGGAGCCAGAGGCCTCAACCCCAGTAATGGTAACACCAGGATGATCTCTTCCTGTCTGCCTCAGTATCTGAGGGACCAACTCCCTTCCTTTCCATTAAAATACACATCGCTACAAGCACACACACACACACACACACACATGCACATGCCTGTGTTTCTTCCGTGCAACTCCTCTGTAAGACATTCTTTTTCTAACCCCAGGCCTCCCCCAACTTTGAACAGGTATTATCATTTTTTGGGATGGATAAAAATTCTGCAATCCAATACAATCACTAAACATAAGTTATTGTTGAGCTGATTTGAGTCCTTGATGCTTTAAGGACACATTAGCATCGGCTTTACTAAGATATTGTGGTTCAAGTGGACATTTCCTACAGATACAAATGAAACCATAGATACAAATGAAACCAAGTGATGTTTGACTATGACTATTACTACTATCCTCATATGTTACAGTTTGTCATAGATTTGGTGAAACTAGATACAGTTATGGTATCGGTTAAGAGGTATCAACTAGCCTTTTCCTGGTACAAAAAAGGAATTACCGTGTGGGTATGTGAACCCGTGACCAAAGCTTATTTGCCCTCTTCTCTGTTGAGCGATTTAACACACACACGCACACACACACACACACACACACACGCACACACACACACACACACACACACAGCCCGACAACCTCCTCATTCACCCCATCTACCAACACACTTTTACACTGTCATTATTTCATGTGCGCACACACACACACACACACACCAATGCACAGATGCGTGCGTGCTCAGATATTCACCTACAGATGGAGGAAACCAGCTGAGCGCTGCCTGTGTCTGCTGAGGATGTGAGGTGCGGTGATGGCACATTAACGATAGGACCCATGACAGCAGTACACATCGGCCTCACTCAACAAAGCATGCAGCCAGTTTTTAATTCAATGAGGATTGTTTAACTGAAACAATGGCTCAGGACCCCACTGAGGGTTAAGAAAGGGTGAGAAAGGTGAGTTTGTCAGTGGGCGCCGGCCGACGTGTTTCTGTTTTCGGCTTGGGATGATCCCGTGGGTTTGAGTGGGGCGTGGATGAGAAATGCCGCTGTTGTGCAGGGACATCCGCTGTTGTTCAGGTAACTCACAGAAAGATTGACAATGAGTTGGCTGGAAGGGAAACACCGCTCATTTCGGCAATATGAAGACTATTTTGAGGCAAAATGACTCACTTAACTGCACCTTTATTGTTTAGCACCACCCTTTTTCAGGGGCATTTCGATCCAGTCTCAAGCAGTGTCACTTATCAGATTGGTATGGTATATCAATGTATAAGGCAACATAATTCATGTATTATATTAACACTATAATAATGGTGGATGTGTATTTCTTTCTCATTCATCCATTCATACACACTGGAGAGTGGGGAAAGCTCTGTGTGTTTGTGTGTATACATTTTCACTCTGGTATTTGGAATCCTCGCAGACCCATTTGGTCTATGCTAATGCCGTCTACTCATGCAGAGCAGCGGGTCTTAATGAAAGACCTGTGGCTGGTGATCAGTACTATTGATCAGCCTGAGCCCCAGCTTTAAGCAGGGATAATTGATCAATCACCACTGGTTGCTTTGGATTAATGGGACATGACTGGTGCTCCCTCCCGAGACATGCCCACCTCTCACAAGAGGCATCAGTTGGTGTGTGTGTGTGTGTGTGTGTGTGTGTGAGAGAGAAATTAACACTTGCTTGCACACGTTTATGTGCATAAGTGAGTATGTGAGAGAGGTATAATCGCTATATAATATGTGAAAGACCCAATGTGGCGTTTCATTATGATATAGCAAATCTCTTTGTAACAGAGCTCTTGAGGGGCCATAAAGAAACAAATGTACACTAAAGCCTCAAATGACTGATTTGTACGCATGATAATTGGATTGGTGTGACAGACTACACATCATGCACGTTTCTGATAACTCTTCCAGCGGCGTGACGGGATTGCTGTCAGGTGGGCAGCGCGTCATGGATGAAACTATCTTTTGGGTGTGAAACCTGGCTGGACAGAAGACATTTCTTCACTCATAGATCTTTTCCTTCTTTGTCTGAAGGTCTTTCCTCTCGCGACAGAGTGGACGACACCCGCGTGCACAGCCCAGCGTTGTCGCTGAGAAGGCAACAAATATCGCCAGGCGAGAGCAACATGTTCATGGTCTGCCGATGGTAGAAGATGGTATAGGACAGCGGAACACGACATAGATCGGATGGTTTAAAAAAAAACTGCATTGCAACTGATTCTTCTGCACACTGAGAAAGGAGTCGTTTGAGCGTCTCAGAATTGAGAAATGAACACACGTCTGCTCACTTTGACACGGGGCGGGATCCGAGAGGAGGTGTTTTGAAGGGTGGCTGCATTGGAGGCGGTGATTCCCTTCTTTAATCACAGAGCTCTTTGTGTCACGTTCGCAGCCACACATGTACCTGTAGGCTATTATGAATAAAAATATGAAGCTGCAGCCAGCCAGCCTTGTTTAAAAAAAGATGATATTCAGGCGAAAGACTGTCATAAGGGAGTAATAAGCGAAGGGAGAAGTTTTAAGTGATCCACAATTTTTTGCCAACATGCCTGTTGATGTGCAGAAGAGTCTGTGTAGAATAATAAATCAAATCGACAGTTGGATGTGCACTGGGATTCTGTAACTGTCCAATGCTGGTTTTACAGAATGTAAGCAGCCGATCTGCCGTGCGTCATTTTTCCTGATTTTTCCTGATGCTCCGAACTCCAGTAACTCCAGAGACTATATATTTTACTATTATTTTTAGCGAACAATTTAAATAAAATATTTATTGCATTTGTGTCCCTTTCAAAACAAAAATGTTCTTAATATATCATTCTAAATGACAGTAAAGATCTCAGACGTCCCGTTGCAATATTACAGATAACTGATATTTGCTAATAATATTACTGTATATATCTGTAATTGTTGAGTTGGAACAATAGGAAGTCAATTTTGTCCTCACTAACATGATGGAAATGCTGGTCACATGTTGAGAGCCGTGTTTTATTGTTTGTCCTGAAACCTCTCCAATGTGTTATGAGGGAAATATAACTTGCCCCACATTGGTCTGCTAACCTATCTAGGATCACCCGTCTGGATTACTACGTGGAATTTTTGAGTCAAATGCTCTTGGCAAGAAAATGGTAGAGATTTAATACATTTTCAACATGACATATGATAAAAGGCATGTTTATTTGACGTGTCTTGCTGCTAGTCCCCCAGCTGACAGACATGACACCAGCAGTCCTCCTGCCAGGAAGGACTAAAGCACACGGGCCAAAACAGGAAGCCCTGACAACACTCCCAACGCACATGCATGCACACGTCGACCCGCCCCTTGAATGACTGACAGGCTAGCTGGCCAGTGGTGGCTCCATGGAGAATGTGTATCTGCATGTGTGTCTGGGCTGGGTGGATTGAAGGTTCCAGCTGGCCTGCCATGGGACTCCCAATCGCGTGTGAATAGTCCTCCGTGGGAGCCGTGGCTAACGGCTCCAAAACTGAAACACTCAACAGGCTGGAAAGGTCAACTGAGGTGATTTCAGCAGGGCGAACCCAGGGACATGTCTCATGCAACGGACCACCAGAGCCCACGGACACTTTAGAGAGATTTTGTTCCATTAAAAAAGACGTTGCGTTTCATTTGGACTGGATTAAGTGTAATCATCTAAAAATATTGTGTAATAATTATGATAACATTCAAAAGTAGATGCGATTGAAAGAGTAAAAAAAAACGTATCATAAAGCATTTGGTTTTACTGCAATATCTTCCCACTTGCCTCCTAATTATATTTTGGAAAATTCCCAAGTAAATAATAAGTTAAGCACTGTACATTTGAAACGTACCCTAGAGTCTCTACGAACCACCCTGAGCTGAGGACAAACGTCCCACACACACACACACACACACACACACACACACATTTAGTTAACCTTGACCAACTAACCAGCCACACATAAATACTCACCTCGCTATCCTTTGACTGACTGACTCACTTTTTTTGAAATGAGACCACACTTCTATTCAATAACCTCTGGTGTGAACTTAATTGTGTATACTCTGGTATTGAGTTTCGGACCATGGCGGGGTCCCGTAGCGCTCAAATAGAAACAGGCGTTGTGAACATGACGAGAGAGCGAGAGGCACGGACCACCCAACGGCTGAAAAGAAAAACAAAGCTGGGTGGAGAGCAGAGTCAGCTTCGATCACGTCGGAGGCAGGACAGTTGGACATTGTTGTGTTGGAGCAGTCCTCCAAGGGTGAAAGAGGCCGAGAAACAGACGGGGCAGAACGCTGAAAAAAGTCATCTGATCTTTTAGTCTGTATTTCGCGGCCAAATCTTTTGTTTCGGTTCGGACAAACGGGTCTACTGATTCAAATGGACTTGTAATGATTTACTTATGGAGACACGTTTTCCTAAATGAGGGTTAAATGATTTCCGATCTGTGTGGTAGCTCCAGAGTTATCGGGGAGTGAAGGTAAAAATGAGCGGCGGTCTTGAACAGTGGTGCTTTATATCTCACACAATTACCCCACTTTCACATAGAATTCCAGGAGAGAAAATATGGACACAAACAGCTTTTTTGCTGTTGTAAATTATCTGGACATAGCTCCTCAAACAAGTAACACTACAAACAAGAAAAATAAGCTATTTTTCCAAAATTGTACAAAACCAGATGAACAAAAATTGATTTAACTACCTAATGCGGTAAAAACAACACTGGACTAGAGGTTTCAATCCTTCAATCAAGCCCCTTAACCTCTTTATTTGTAGCTAAACAAAAGCCAAAACAATGAAATGCATAAAGTGCTTGCTGTTATTTCAGAAGAATCCTACAATATGAAGTTCATGCATTATCGGAATGATTTTCTCTGCATAATATGTATGTGTCTAGTATAATAAAAGTTAAAGGAGATTTTCAGGATTGATGTGGTTCCAATGCTGCCCACCAGGGGGACGAGTTATGCAGAGACCCATCTGGGAGTTTGAGGGAGGATTCGTTTTCAGTGGAAAGACAGTCAGTCGAGCATTGGTAGGAGTGTGTGAGGGTGTGTGTGGGTGTCGAGCATTGGTAGGAGTGTGTGTGGGTGTGTGTCGGTGTCGAGCATTGGTAGGAGTGTGTGTGGGTGTCTGCTTGTGAAAAAAAGAAACAAAGGGACATCCTTTAAGCATTGTGAGTAGTTTTGTTTGTTTGTCGTATATATAACGTATAATACATAACTTTTATATATTAGTGTGGGTCTACATTGTTATATTCAATTGCCTTATGATGAATACTTCTAATGTAAATTTCTACAAGGATTTTTGTTCAAATGGTTTACTATTTTGTCATGATTTATTTTACTGAGTTAGTAAAATACACAACTAAATAAAATCACACTGATCGGCACTAAGAGGGTGAGAGGAATTGAATGTGTTAACCCGACACAGTAATCACTCAGCCCATGACATCATTCTGTTTTTGTCATGCGGTCAGAGATCAAATGCTGCCGTTGACCCCCTGAACTGACCTATTACCCAAAGTTCCACAGCCCACTGAAGGGACTGATGCACCTCGCTGTGTCGACGTGTATATCAGGAGTCCGTTACCTTTCTTTGCTGATGAGTGCCTTTGGAAGTTGGACGCAAGGAATTTTCTGGTCTCTCTGGAACACAAGGAATGGACAGCTGACCTGAAGACAGACATGCACACCCACACAAGGACACATGATCAGCTACACTGAAAAAATAACTGAACACACACATATGCACGCATGCAAACTGTAAGTCATGTTTCAACGAATAATAACATACAAAGATGCCATATTTGTAGTCCATTTGACATGTTGGAATAGTGTGCATAGTCTAGACGTGGTCTTACTGGATAATTATTGTACACTTGGTCCAGAGAGCATCAAATAAATGCATTAATTGCTCATATTCTTCTGTAATTTCAGAAGCATCATCTAGAAACAACTAAATATTGAATTTTCTTGAGCAATTTAAATTTTTGTGAGTCATATACTTACAAACATTATGCTTATTAATACCACCAAATATCCACATAGGTGGTATAAAATGGCAGCAATGTTGCAAAACTAAATAAAAAGTAAATAACTGAAAAAATTATAAAGTGAAGCCAATTAAATAAAAAAAGGAGAAAGGTAAGTGTTGCTAATGATATCAAATTCATTCTACACTTCTGACAATCTTTTTATATTCCCGGCACATCAGATGCTCTCATGTAGGTTATCTTACAATGAGTAAGATAACCTACATGAGAGCATCTGTAAAGGGTTCTGTAAAGGTCGTTTAAGGACACCGTGTGGCCAGGCCACTGCTCACGGGCACCAGGGAGTTTCAAGTTTCACCTGTGGGTCGCGACCCAGTTTTGAGCAATGGAATTGTTTACACCAGACCAACACCAAACCAGCATCAATTGGTTTTTGCATGTCAGGGTGAAAAAAAAAAATGTTTTTTACATTATTCATGTCCACAACAGTCCTACAATCTGTATGTTAAACCTGGAAGTTACACAGATAGATATATGGACGCAATCTCAGCAGGTATGTCATTGTCAGAAACCCATCCGCCCCATGTCTCTGTCTACCTGCCTGTCTCTCTCCTCTCATTGAGGGCCTGTCACCACTGCTCTCCTGTGTCCGGATTAATCTCCGTGGTTGACTGCCGATCTGAAGGTGGGTCCACACCAACACCCAAACTAATTTTACTGGGTCACTGCTAGACACCCCACCCCCACGACTCCCTCACACGCACGTTGGAAAATATCTTCATCTGTCTCCGCCTCATCTACATGGAAGAGGGGCAGGAGGGCGGGTGTCAAGTCCGGAGGAGAAAGGTCAGCGCAGCGGAGGAGTTCATCATCCTGAGGTGTCAGAGCCGCTCTTCGGGAGAGCAGATGAAGGGGAGAGCATCAGCGAAAGAGAGGCTGCGGGGGAAGGGGGGGGGGGGGGGCTCTTTATTATTTGTCCGGTTATTGGTTATCATCCAAAAGTTGGTCGTGGCCCACGGAGTCGTCTGGCATCCACTCTGCGCAAATGAATCATTAAGCTGCGTTTTCACTTGTTTGTCTTTGATTGCATTTTAATTATGAGAAACCACACACAGACACACGCATAACATAAACGCGCTCCGAATGGTCATTTGGTGGCTAAAAACACACCAGAGGGTCTATTGAAACAACAAAGGCCAGTCGTCAGACACAAATACACACAGACACACACACACACACACACACACATTTGGTGATTCAGAAATGACACACAATGCATCCACTACATTTGCTGGAGTCTGGCATGAGGTAAACAGCTTTTAATAGCATCAAACCCACTGCAGTTTGTTTGGTACCATCTGTCCAGTCCATTGTGTTTCTCTGTTGCGGCTCTTTGGAAGCCCATCGGGTGACAGCTGATGTATTGGCTCTAAGCCCCCAGCTCGACCCTCGGGATCCTGCAATATTGTTTTCTTCCCGTCCACCATTTATTACTTGTGTTTTGTCTTGTTCTTTTGCTTGTCTTCTCTCTGCTTCAACTGGGTACATTTTAAAATTGTCATATTGTGATTCATCCGCCCGGTGCAGAATGTTTCCTTGTGTATGAAAAAAAAAAAAGTGGTCAAAGTGAGGACCTTATTCAAGAGGTTTGGAGGTACACTGGAGTCGAGGGGTGAGGGAAGGGAAGGGGGGGGGTGAAAGCTGGGCTCAGGAAGTGTTCACTCCTTGTCTTCCAAGGGTGCCCCTGGCCTCTCCAACTTCCAGTCAAAGGCTGAAAGAAGCCAGATCCACGCAGGATAATCACCACCTAATAAGAGGCCGTATTGAAAGCCGGCTGGCGCTCGTACACTAAGCTCGAAAGGCGTGTGCGCACTAAGACACACGGGCCACACGTACACACGTGTAGTGAAATATATGCACACAAATAGTCAGGGCAGGTGTAATTATGACACACCATCAGAAAGACGCAATCACTTGCTTCTTTCTGTTTGCTGTTTCTGTACACATGTGTACAAAATACATCACACTCATTCAAAACACACACACAAAAAACACACACCAGATCCTTTTTCCTTCTTCCGACATCAGTCCTCTACCTCCATCCTGGAAAAATGCTAGCACATGGCAGAAGATATGAATCATTTTGGGATACACCAATTATCAATTTAGAGAAACAGAACAGGACCCCCTCTGGACCCCAAGGAGGAATATGAAGCTTAGCTTAGAAAATGCAGTCCTGCCCACACACTAACAAAAGTGACAGAATGCATCACGCTCTGGGATTCTAAATGTCTGAGGGAGGACTCTTCATGAAAAGGTTAATCCCACATATTAGTTTTGACGGGAGATATGAAAATGTTTTGGCCCTCATCAAGCTGATTTTGCTTCATTAGTATCTGTTGGCAGTGCTAATATCTACTGACCACCCATCTCACATCTCCATCAGAAGAAAATGGCTCAACATGAAGCAGTGCCGGTGGACTTCGGCCCAAACTAAAATCAGCACCATTAAAGGAAAATGTGAGCACCGTTCGATGAGTATTGCAGACATGAACATATGTTTCTTGGACATTAACACTAACGGGCTGATTTTGACTGCAACCTTTTGGTTGTGTTTCGGTTTTGTTAAATGTATCAGTGCATTTAGCAAGCCTGACTATGTAAATGAGCACAGCTGCAGTGTACAACATTTGAGAGTTCTGCTGTTCATACAAAATGTTTTCAATTCAATTCAATTCATTTTATTTTGTATAGCCCAAAATCGCAAATTACAAATTTGCCTCAGAGGGCTTTACAGTCTGTACACATGTGACATCCTCTGTCCCGAAACCCTCACATCGAAAACCCTTCCTTGGGGAAAAAAAGGGAAGAAACCTTAGTGAGAACGTCAGAGGATGGAACCCTCTCCCGGGATGGACAGACTGCGATGGATGTCATGTGTACAGAAGGTAAAATGTAAAAGATGTACAATACATTGAATTCCTATGACAGAAATGATGAAAATAACTGTGAGTAATAAGCCATGTGTACGGCATGACCACTGCACTTAATTGTGGGATGCAGGGACACATGCATGCCAAGATTGTAGCAGACGCAAAAAATATCCCTTGCTACAAACATATATGTGCAATCCGATCCATCCCTTTACACACACACACACACACACACACACACACACACACACACACACACACACACACACACAACACAACCATTACTCCGAACACACGCAGGGCCCCTGCATGTGGAGCAGCACGCCCACAGTCCTGCTCCTACAGCATCAAAAGGGGGAATCTACATCCTCCCCTCGGTCTGTTTTCATCTCAGTGGCTACGAGGAGCAGCAGCAGCAGCAGCAGCTGCCGCTTCTCTCCCTGCTTGTGCTCAGCCGGTGGCAGCAGTAGGTTTAGTAGGCGAGGCAGATTTATGGCGGTGGAGGTGACCTCTGGGACCGTAACACGGTGATGGGTGAGTGGCTCTCAACAGTAAGCTACTGGCACTTGACAAAGTGCCTGAAGCAGAATGAATTTACTTCTCTTTTCCTCAATCATCAAGCAGCCACTGCCCTGACCCCCATCCTGACTGCTATAACAAGATCTCCCATCTCACAAGGGCCTGAAAAATTTACTGTCACATCTACTTTTCAATGAGCTCAAGTGAGCACTTCTTTCACCTTCAACGGAGCAGGTGCCGGCGTGGAGGAGGGCTAACCCGTCCCAGTATAATGTTTGTGTGTGTGTGTGTGTGTTGGATGTGTGGTGGAGTGTAAGAAGAGAGGGAGCGACGGGGATCGCACCTCCCACTATCCTAAACTATTTGTCTCACACCCAGAGACATTCAGAAACACCCAGAGCTTTGAATACACTATTTGCAAAGAAGCTGAATGATTGCATTAAACACAAAAAAATGTCCCCCCCTTCTCTCATACGTTTGCACACACACACACACACACACACGCACATGCACACAGGGAGAAAATGAGGTTGCCAGGCAGGGACATAGGGACACAGAGGGCAATGCTATACTGATGTCAGTAGACACCTCCACCGTTTATATTAGAAGTCAATCTACCTTATCACATCCCTTACACATACACACACACCAGGCTTTATGAAGTCTGTGTGTTTGCCAGCTTTCATCAGCTTGATGGCAGTAGAGTTGGACTTAATGACCCTGATATTTATTTTATATGCAGACCATAAATCGCGGGGCACACACATTCAGATTTCACCTTTCTTGCACTCTTGCTGTTGAGGTGAAATCACAATGTATGTGACAGAGAGCAGAGTAGAGCAAACGCTAGAAAGATAGACTTTCGGTACATTACAAGTTTGTTGCTACGGTGTGCGGGATGAAAAAAAAACTGATTGAATCAAACGATTGAATTTAATTTTTCATTAAAAAAATGAAAAGAAATCTGAAAGCAGAGAGGAGAGGAAAAAGAGAAGTGAAAGAATGACTTGCGGATAAAGAATGTCTAATATTCTAATAGGAAATACTGGCTTAAGTTACCTTAACTTCAGGGCAGTAGATTTATAGACATCCAGATAAATGAGCATTTAAGAGTAGACTGTCCATTAGAAAAAATGACCTGACACGTTAGAAATCACAATAACGCCACGATTTTGGCCTAATCTTTAAACTATAATAACTATTTTTCTTTCTTGGACATCAAACTCTCCTAGTTGACATTAAATATTGTATTGTATCTCTACAAACACACACAATGAAAACTATATGGAGAAGGGTCCCCTCTTTAAATGGTTAACGCATCAAATTGACCATGCGGCCCCAATCAATACCTTGTAAATTAGATACAGTCTAATTTGGATAACTCCACCCTTTACATTGGCAATGACTAATCCAACCTCTTTCCCTTTATGGGCCGCTCTCTTGTCCACCCTCGCCCACTGGGATAATATTATCATCATGAGCCAATCCTGGCTGCCCTGATCTACTGCCTGACACCCCCCCGCCCCCCAGCGCCCCCTTACCCCGTTCCCCCCACTTCGCTCCTCCGTAAGCTGCCAGCTATGTCGTTGCAGTGGGCTTTTGAGATGAGGGCGATGAAAAAATGTTCTATGCAATGCAGTGGGCCTGCTGACATTGGTTTAGAGGTGCTGTTGGCAGCTGCACGGTGTTAGTAGTGGGGAGTGGGTTAGGACTGAGTTAAAGGAACCTAGCCAAGGAAATTGGTATTGGTATGTGTGTGTGTGTGTGTGTGTGTGTGTGTGTGTGTGTGTGTGTGTGTGCGTGTTTAGGAGGGATGATGGACAAAGTTTGCTAAGTCTGTGATCTAGGCGGATGTGCTGTTTTACACAATGTACATTCACTGAGATAGATTGCAGTGTCCTCTCTTTGCTGGAGAAGGGGGGAGGGGGGGGGGTTAAACTATGAGACAGCTCAGCCCCCGGAGAGGTGACCTGGCCCAGGGTGTGACACCCTTGGTAGGCGAGCAGTGACAGGGTTAAACATGAAAGGCACTTTGCTGACATTAGTGTGGGATCAAAGCGTCCACATGCGATTGGTTTCAAGTTGGCTGGCTGGCCGCTACAATTGAATTAATCCAATATTATTCAGATGACTAGGTTATGCAACTTTCAGAGATGTTTTTGTTTATTTACATGTTGTACTGAAACACAACATGCAGAGACACAATGATGGAGATTTCGCTGGGATTGTGTCTTACACCAGAAGGGTTACAAGTGGCTCAAAACAATCATTCAAGAGGCTTGAGCATGTGTCGAAGTGAATGTTTCAACATATCTCTGTGCAATATAATATAATTTCATTGTTGGTTTCTAAGAAGGAGAAAGGAAGCGTCATGCTTTGCTCTCTGGTTTATGGAAGGAAGAAATAGGCCGCTTTACCTTTAACTTCAGTTACACCTTCGAGAGCAACATCAGAACCGATTTCAGTGTACTTGACTCTGATGGCGCCTTAGCCCCTATTTCCATACCGGCCAACACTCGGCCTCTTTTGGGTACTATTGCACTTTTGGCAAATCCTGAGTTTGTGAGGGTCTTTCTGGGTGAAGGAATAAATAAATAAGTAGATAAATAGATGAATAACCCAGAGAAATGGGAGCCCACGCGGCTTGGCCATCCATCATACATCCTATTACCGCGCACTCAGCGGCACCTGCGCTATGTATAATGCAGTCAGCCTTTGTAAGCACATACAAATTTGACTCTTCTCCTCCACAATTTGTTATACCTGACAACGCCGCAGCTCGTGCCTTGTTGTTTCTTTGAATTATGAATAGATTCCCTTCAGCAGACTCTCACCTGCGCGCGGCAGCGTGACGTTGGTATGCAGAACAGCTGCGGGAAACAAATTTGCGTAGCCTGGTACGCTCCGTAGCGGATGGGCGAATATGCATAAACAGTTGCGCTTAAAGCCACTTAAGAACGACCAAATGGGCGCGATATTTCATCTTTGGGTTTGTTTCATTGGATGTGATGAATATCGAATGCCAGGATGTAGTACAAGTGCAGTTAACGCAGTCGTCTAAGTGTTTCAAATGATCGAAGAATGTTGTGGAGATATTTCACGTGACGATAAGAAATGGCGGGTAACCGACAATTTAAATCTTACTTCCTGTCACAAAGTCTTTCTCGTGATTTAGGGATGACAATCGGAAGCAAAAATATCACAAGTGGATGGCAAGACATGTGCGTCAGAGGAAGAAAGGGAGCATATGAAAGAAGAAAGGAAACAAGTGAGTATTTCAAATGAACAAATCAGACACAAATGCGAGAGAGTGAAGGAAACCAAGTGGGGAGGAAGAGGAATGTAAATACATAGAAAACCCGTAGCACATTTTGACTGTTGCCTGTTTGTTTGGGTATTTACACTGAGGCTACAATCAAGTCCTGAAAGCTCCAACCCACATGACAAGAACCCATTTCAGGGCCACGTATCCCCCAAACAGCCAAACCTCCGTCCACACTCACACATACAAAACCACAAAGCCATGTCCAATTATTTGTCCATCACTTCAAAAATGCCAAGAGGATGCAGGCAAAAACGTCAAAATGTTATTTGCGCACAGAGGAAGGGCCGGGGAAGAGCAGTGGTGAGGAAGGGATTTTTCTTTTTTTTTTGGGACTTGGCTGAACTTTCGAGCCCTGTTTGGTTTGAGCAGATGTAGAATTAGTACACATCACTTTGCATCAGCAAGACATTGAACACAAGCTGCTGCTCTGGGCCCAAATACCTCTCTGTCACACAGACACAACTCATCTCAAGTGTCTATGTAATTAGCAATGTGATGGGTGATGTCAATCCACGGAAACAATTCTTCTTCTTCTTCTTCCTAAAGCTCGTTTGGAGTCTCATAACACCAGGTTTTTTTTACAACCAGTCGGAAGAAAACACAATAACTTTTATACCACTTTAGGATTCATTTAATTTTTTTTTTCACTCCAGCTACCTTAAGCGAGAATCACCAGAAAGTTCAAACTGATCAAACTCGCTGTGACTTGTGAAGAGGACGCTGTACTGGAGGTTTTGTTCGATAGGACCTTCAACAGAGTGTACATTGTTAAAATGAAACATCAGGGTCAACAAAAAAAAAATATCATCATTAAATTGATTCTGCTATGTTAAAAAAAAAACCTTCGGACAGACAGTGCATTCATGTGTGAATAGAGCAATCATTTGGTTAGATGAAACAGTACTGTGGGGGAATACAAGTGACTTTCACGTACTTACAAGTGAAAAACATTGTGATTACAAGAAAAGTGTCCGCACTATTTGTATGATAATAATACACTTAACCTTTCATGCTCTTTTCATATATGAGGTGTAGCTCAAGGAGCTTTACAATAATAAAAGGACAGATATTAGTACAGGAATACAAGCACACAGTATCAGGTTAACCTTATCCTTAACAATACGTTCATGTATTTGAATGACAATCCAGGATAACTGAAATCATAATGCATTCTGCCACAATGATTGATTCAGACATCCAAATGAGTAAAAGTCATACAGAAAAATAAACACAAAGGTCAAGCAGCGGTCATCTAACAGATGCTTCCTTCCATGTGTGACTGATACTGTGGTATGAGACTTCTAGTTAATGTAGTGATGTATTATCAGACTGGTAAACGTAGCATGGTTCAGAGGCACATTGTGTTAGCCTTTCACAGCATAGCTGTACATTTAATGCCCTTCAGCAGTGTTAATTCTGTATTTTTATCTTCTGACGCCACCAATGTGTATTCATTAAACATCACTTTCTCTTCCTTATATAAAATTAAAGTTATTGGGGCACTTGACCGCAAGTGATCTTCAGAAATTGACTTGAATAAAAGGAAGCAAGCACCCAAAGTAAATTTCCACAAACATGCTGTCATTACACATGTGAGTACTTCTTTTTCTTTCTTGCATTTATGGAGCTCGGGAACCTGTTGCATGTCAATGGACTTGGCTAAACACGCATGACAAGTGATGTAGTGTGGGTGGAGGGAAGGCAAAAGGGGAGGCAACCCCAGGGTGGTGTCAACGAAGGACCTGTGTGCGTAATCTGCAGAAGATGCATTCACACCACTTTATCTACGAAGGCCCCTAATTGCGAGGGATGCTGAGGAACAAGAGGAAAGGGGAGGAGTGTCAGATGTCAGATGTCAGCAATGTGCAGGCATATGGTTCTCACAAGTTGGGTTACATTAACTGGAAATGACACCAGGAATTAGTTTTGCAATGATGAACTTGTGGGGACTACATTGTAGTGCGCATGCTGTATTTTTTTCTGTGTTAAATTAACAGACTAAATGGGCTGTGTGGATGAAACACCATTTAAATCCCTCACACGACTGTTCCATTTAGAAACGCCAAAATGTAAAGAAGACTCTAAGGGCACGCGCCTTCAAATACTGACACATTTTGACATGAAACAGCACGACGAACAGAAATTTCACTGCAAGTAAAAGAGACCTTACAGGAAATAATTCAGTGACCTTTCTGAACCATGTGAACCATAAAAGAAGGAAACCCGCCCCGACCATCTTTGCTTTTTGAGAAGGAGGCTTAAACAAAACGCAAACATGATGAGAGGTAACAGCAGGGATCCGGCACATTATTCCTGCCTAAAAGGGCTCACAACCTTCAACTCAGGCATTGTGTGGGGCCAGCTCATCACAAATGCAACACTCATACACAAACACCCACAACAGCCGTTTCCCTTTCAAATGAAACCACCCCCCCCCCACACCCCCCCCCAACACTTCACCCCATATTCCTTCATTACGCACTTGTCCTTCTTTTGTGTTTACAGCAAATATGTGTTTTACTTTGTTCACATGTTTTACCATGGGCCCTGAACATAATCCATTGTCTGCCTTGGACATTTGTGCCAACCAGTAAAGAGAAATATGGAAAAGGCATGAGAAGGGTCTGACCTTGGGCATGTAGGCCACTGTTATCACTTAGGAGATGTTGTGGGTATTGTTAAGAAAAAAAGGGCCCATCTGTATATGTTGTTTGTACTTCATGTGTCCCTTTAAGTGTAGAGCCCTGTCAAAATCAATCAATATCTTACAGCCACCACTTCCCAAAATGCAACATTCTGCCGATGCATATTCTGGCATGGTTTGGCTTAATGTATTTTTCTTTTCTGTTCTCATAAATGAGACGAATCAAGTTTGATGGAAAAAGACAGATAGAGCGACCATTTGGATGGATTGCACGCAGAAGACAAAATGAATGTTTGTATTCAGAGGTTTTGTAAGGCAACTTGATCGAATTAACCATAATAAAATGCTCCAGCGTCCCCCCAGAGGAAGTTGGTCCATCTTGTGTATCACCACCCCCCCCCCAAAAAAAGGTCAGTATGAAAACAAATATCTAATAACATCTTAAGTAGAATAACATGAACGAGTTGGGTTTGTGATCATGTTTAGTTACAGCAAGGGGAGAGTGCATGTTTGCCTGTGTCCGCCCTGCGGGATGTTAACACGCATACAGCAGCACTAGTTTGTTGTATCCGAGCACTCGGCCGACAACCAGCACTCAATCACACAGAGACGATGGCGTTATGCAAGTCGTAGCGTTGAGACGGGAGCACATTGGAGCAACGGCAAATGGGCTGAATAATGTCCCCTGGCAATCAATTATTTCTGCAATTGTGTTACGTAAAAAACGTGATTTGTCAGGTTTCATTGGAGATTCAGTCGTTTAAATGTGAGGCACTGATTCAAGTACTGCGTGCCGACTGAGTGAGAGAGACAGCGATAGCGTTGAGGATCATGCAAATCGACTGCAAAGGAAACGCTGTAAATCACAGTCTGAGAGGCGCACACAGCGGCAACAAGGAGCAATAACAGCACATGTACAAGTCAAATGAGAATATCAGTGTCATTAACCATAATCGTGTTGTATTTAAAAACAATATTTTGTTTGTTAGTTATGGAATTATTGCTAAAAAAGTTAAAAAATAAAATTGTTCAATCGTCAGCGATATACTTTGTAATTCATGCACCTCACCTTTGATCGATTATTTCAGTTTGGCTTTTCTCTGTTTTTGTAAACAAATGAATCCTACTTCAAAAATAAAAATGACTCAATGCTGTAAATGCTGCATAAATAAGGGCAACAGAGCAAGTGCCACTGAGAGGGGCTTACAATCACAGAATAAAACCAGGGATTGACCTCTCCCTCTTTCTTTCTCCGATCTGTTCCACAAGCCCATGACTCTTTACTCTGCTGAGTGCAGCGCGGGTCAGGCAGCTAGATTGAAGGCCTGGGTGTCTGGTTAGTGTTTAACGGGAGATTTCTGATGTCTGATTTCACTCAACAGGCCAGACGATACTCTCTGTTTCAGCTGCCTTGCAGTAATGCCTTGCATATATGCCAGTGGGGGAACAGTGGGGGGATTAAAGTACATAGAAAGACTTAAGGCAACTTCATGATCATTTTGAAAGATGCGTTGTTTCAAAAATGTCGGCCACCAATTTATGTAAGTAAAATTAGTCTAAATATTAGAAAACTGTGGAAAGTGGAATCAACCCATATTTAATTATTTTTAACAAAAATGCAAGGCTGAGTAGTAGGACACGGCATTAGATATAAATAGAAGTGCAGAATAAACTAAACTAAGTGCAGAGAAAGTTTACGAAGAGAAAAAATACAGTATTTAAGTGTGTTAATATAAGTAAATAAAAGTTCTTAATGAAAAAGAATACATATAAAAATGTGAGATGGACAATTCACCTCGGAAAGATCTATTTTCTTGGATAAACGTGGTGCAGTTTAATTAGAGACACGCCGCACATTAACTGTCAACACTTGTTAATTCCATCGAACTAAGTACTACTGTAAGGCATTGCTGCATTTGAGGTGGTTCACTATGTAATGAAATGAACATCCTTCACCGGCAAAACTGCCACTTGTGATCTGAAAACGTTCAAAACTGCAAGGCTGCAGGTGCTGCCGTCTTCAAAAGAGAGCGTACATCGAGAAAACAAATATATAGGTGGCCTTCCATGTTCTTTATGGAGGATTGGTTGTGCTTTTTGAGAAGGAAGGCCAGCAGAGTAATCTAATAGAAAGTATTTTTTGTAATTTGCTATATTATGTTTAGTTTAAAAGAGAGAACCTTCACAACACATATGTGTAGAGTATAGTTATCTGTTTCTCTGTGCAGTTTATTTTATTATTATTATTTTATTATTTTATGTTTATGTTGTTTTTTTATGCCATAGATGTAAATTGTAAATTTGTAAACTGAACATTTTTCCTGCACTGTGTTATTTGTCTTGCTGTCCATTGTCTCATCGTCTTACTGTTCAATGTTACGCACCAACCGCCACGTCTAATTCTTTGTAATTCTAAAATACTTTGTCAACATATACGTTGCATCACCATGTGATGGTCAAAGGCAACGCACCCTCAACTTTAACATGCCGATGCCGTTTCTGCGTCGCACTTTAGATGTTTTTCTCATATTTATTATGTTTATCAAAGAGCACAGGTGAATCTACCGACATCAACGATGAGAAAAGGACAATATTGCCACCACAGGGCGGCTAGTGGAGAGTGGGCCGAGCACCAGTGGGTTCTTTTTCACGGCATTGGTGTGACTCACCTCTGGTGGTCTCTTCCTCCTCTGCCAGGTCGGGGCTGTTCCTGCGAGTGTTGGTTGGGGAGGCCTCCTCTTCCTGGCTCGGGGAAGTTCCTAGTGGGAAACTGACCGGACGGGAGCTGGTAACTGAGCTGGATGGTCGGGAGCTGGCGCAGTTCTGTAGTGAAATGAGAAGCATTTGTCAGCCGCAGCGGACCATCGGAAGGATTATAATCCTTAAGGTGCAATGTGTACAATCTGGCCAGACTTCTAACTAACATCCCCAACAGAGAGAATGGCCACTGTTAGCCGCAGACTTATGTGACGAGGGAACTGGGAGTGCAAAATGCTAATTCACTCCAAGGTTTTAGGACTCATTGAGGCACTGACGAACTGATCAGTTAGAATGAATAGTGTATTTTTACATTTAACCCTTTGTTTCGTTGTTCTTCTTAAGCAGACACAATCAGCAACATACAAGTAACAAATCCCAGGACCGAAACAGGAGCAACTGCTTTCAGAATAAACGTCTTGCCTCGCGTGCATCTTCCAGACAAACCCAAATAAACGGAGTGACAGGAAAGCGCCTTGTTTTCACTCGGGGCTTCAACAGGCTCGAAGGCATCTTATATTTCATACTGTACTTCGACAGGGCGGCAATGCCTCGAGCCGCTGGCCGTGCCATTCTAGATGCTTTCATGACACTTACACACAGAAACAAATAGAGATGAAATACATGCACTGCTAAACATCGTTGTAAGTCACTCCAAGCAAGGGTCTTAGCAACAGAAATGAATATAAACTATTTTATTTAACAACACGCAGTATTCCTGAGTTGCCAGACATGCACAGTAACTGTACTGTTCAATTGTAAAGATCAAATTCTAGTTAAATGTTATTTTTCAGCACAATGACTTATTCCAAACAAGTTTCCTTCCTATGTTCTCTAAACTTGAATTAAGATCGGAACAACTAATCCGCCTCCAATTTATTTCTATATTTCAGTGGTGTCAGGGGCGGAGAACAGGGGAGGGGTGTTTTTTATTCTGGTCTTGCAACTGACAGCTTTATTTCACAAAGCAATCTGGCTGTGTGTGTGTGTGTGTGTGTGTGTGTGTGAGAGGAAGGTCAGAGTGTAAGATACTTCGTTTCAAAAAGAGTCTACAGTAGTTATAGTATAGTGTATACGTGTGTGCATAAAACGCTGCCCCTCGCCCATGTAGAGGGCTACCACATGGACAAAAAGCTACGGAGGTGGACAGAAATGTGGAATTTAAGAGGGGATAGTGTGTGATTAGGTTTAGGGGGAATTTATACGTGAGGTCGTCGAGGTCAGAGGTGGGTCAAGTCACTGTGCCGAGAGCAATGTACTTAAACTGTTCCCTCGATATTCCAAAGCTCTTCCTGTTTCCTGTGGGATGAGTTGTATAAAAGGTATTATGTCTGATACCATGTGCACTGACTATACAATGAAGTGTGGTGCCTGACCTTCTTAACGAAAACACATCCAATCATCAGATGACCTTGAAAAGACTCAGTAGTGACTGCTTACGATGAAAACAAAATTCGACAATGATTTGCTATAATTTAAATAACCAATATCAATTCAGCAAATTTGTAGTTGCAGTGAATTATCCCGTCGGGTTAGCTCTTCGGTAGTTGCAAATAATCCAGCGTATAAACCCCTCTATCTCCGACAAGTGCCATTCGTCTTCAAATGACCCCATATGCAGTAATACCGGCAAAGCCTCTTTATCCCTCAGCCGGCAAGGCGCGATACCCAATCCTATGTTTTACAACAAGGGGATATATAGGGCCATGCGCGGTCATCTAGAGCCAAATGTCTCCTATCTAACCAAAGGACAGGTAGATACAATATTTCAAGCAGGATTTATGGCACAAAATAGCATTAGCTAAAAACCGTCAGGCGGCAGTGATGGCTAAAAAACGCATTCTGGTAGCGGAACCCAACAAGATTGGAAAATTGCCACCAACAGAGGGGAGAGGAAGCAGTAAAAATGACGGTGGATGGGGGGTGGGAGGGGGGTCTCACTGATATCACGAGAAGCCAATATATCAGACGGCACCTGGCAACAGGGGACAACACGGGCCCCCAAGACCCTGTTTCCCCCCCCCCCCCCCCCCCCCCCCTCCCCCACTCCCCAAACCGAACCGCCCAACATAGACACACTAAACATTCTATATTATCTATTTATTTATTCCATTTTCTCCCATCCTTACTGTGTCCATCTGCGAGGTGGTGAGGTCAAGAGGAACAATGGGCACCCTGATATTTAAAGAAAAAAAAAAAAACATCTACCGTCAAAAATGATTTCATTCCTTCTTCAATGACCTGAAGCGGGAGGTTGGAGAATATTGGGGGGGGGGGGGGTGCACATGTGTGGGTCAGGGAGCAGAGGGGGGGGGGGGGGGGGGGGGGCAGGACAAAGTGTTGCCGGCCAAAGAGGAGTGGAGTTAATGTGATCACTCACAAGGGACAAGATGCATTGTGTGTGTGTGTGTGTGTGGCAGAGGAGGGTGGAATGATGAGAGTCTGTGTTTGTCAAGGTGCTAGGTTCCATAATTGTCTGTATGTGTCTGTGTGTGATATGTGTGTACGTGTGTGCCTGAGACTATTAAATACTTTTAAAGTGCTTTGTGTAGGCTACAGTAAGAGCTTCCTAGGCGCGCACACACACACACACACACACACGCAGCATCCCACCGCCTCAGCCAAACAGCAGCGTCCAACGAGGTATAAATACTGGCTTGACACTTTAATGTCAGGGGACGGCCTGTCCTGGATTAGAAACTTGTAACCCACCACGGAGCTTGACATTGCTGGGATGAAGGTGCTGCAATAGGCAGAGCGAGGAAGGGGGAGAGCTATTACGGGGGGTCTGTGTTTGATGTATAAGGGCATCTAGCAATGGACTGTCTACTAGCGGATGTACAATGTTGCTTCGTGGCCAGCTTCTATTGGCAAGGAGAATTTAGTCCATTGCACCATCGGGGACAAAAATAAAATAAAACGTGAGAAAACATACAGAGTTAAACATAAGAAAAAGAGGACAACATACTGAAAAATTCAGCGCTTTTCTTCTCTCCTTGATCCTGTTGACCGTGCTCCGAACCTGAAAGGGATAGGGAGAGAGTGAGGGAGAAAGAGATGAGTGCACCTGACACAACGCTCAATAGAACACGCTCACAATCGATCAGACAAAAATAATAATAAATCACAGCAGAAGAAATGCGAGCAACTGAAGAACAAAATGCAGAAAGGAGAAAGGACCAGATTGTAAACAACAGATTTGGAAGGTTGGTCTGCAGGTGCAAGCTGCAGTCGGGGAGGTTTGTGTGTGTGTGCGAGAATGAGCGCATGTACGTGTGTTCCAGTATGTCCCAGTGGCTAATGGGACTTGAAAGTGACACATAGAGCTAGCAAACTAAGGAGACGACTTCCAGCTATCATCTGTCAGCGTAGAGGACGGGACCAACAAATGGAGCTATTGGAGTAGAAGGGACCGCCCTAGCAGAACAGATTACATTTTTACACTCCGGATGAAACTGTGAACGGGACGCCTTCATTTAACACACACAATACCAGACGCCAGTTTCATAGACATTTGAGATATAGTGTTAAAGAATAAAACTATAGCAAAGTATAGAAGTATAGAAATTATACTATTAAACTTGATAAGTAACTAATGCTTAATAGTATATAGTATATAAATATTGTGGATGAAAGAGATAAAAAAGGTAATCTAGCAATTTAATCTTCTGCTACTCTTCATTTGCTCATTGATTAACCTATAAAAAAAACGGTTGATAAACTTTATTGAAAATAAAATAAAAACAGAATCTGTAAAAATAAATATTCGATGAATGAAAGTTCAAAACTTATAAGAAATAATTCCAAGCTTAAACAGCTCCTGCGTTTTGGAGGAATAATAATATGAGAATCAACCCAAAAAAATGCTTTTCACAGAGTTGCAGTTAAGAATGAATGTGTTGTCCTGCTAAAATGTTTCAATTAATAATACATTTATATAGGTCTAACAATTTTAATTTTTAGCAAAAACTTTTGAAAATGATGCTATCCTGAATTTAATATTGCAGCGTCTTCATATAATTTACTTTCTCTGATCAACAGTAAAAATAAAATAAGTAAAAATACGGAAGAGCAGGAATTACTCAGTGTGAGTAAAGTAGGATGAAGTGTTCTATGAACAGCCTCTGGCACTTAAGAGGCGTGTGTGTGTGTGTGTGTGTGTGTGTATATGTGCGTGTGTGTGTATATGTGCGTGTGTGTGTATATGTGCGAGCGCTTTGTCAGCGCTCACTGTAAATTTGTAGCGGACGGGCACTTATCACTACGGCCCGTCCCAGCCCAACCTACCACGTTAGTGAATATGCATTACGGCTTATGGCTTCATTAAGTCACAGCGTGTTGTAAGTTATGACACCACTCTGAACACACACACACACCGTCTCAAAGACGGCGTGTGTGTTCAGCGGGTGTTTTGCATACGTGCCACTGTTGAAGGGCCACATAATAAAGAGAGCCCGAAGCATTGTGACAGGGCAAAAATCAACAAGCACCAGTATTATCTTTCCTCCTGTTGTTTTCTGACAACATCCACAAAAGGCCTTCGACGCGATGCCGATGTTGGAGAGACGACGTCTTAACGCAACCTAGTGGGGAGAGCAAGTCCTGGGGATTTAATGGACATCAAAAGCAGCCGGCGTGCTGAGGCAATTACATGACACAACTTAATTAATCATTTGACAATGAGGGGAAGGGCATTGTTTTAGATGATCGTTATGCGTTTAAGGGGTTTTGCGCACACTCAAGGTTTCGAATGATGCAAAGCGTGGTTCCCCATGTAAATGGGCGCTAAGCGATTACCATATGAAAGCAGCGCGCCCAACAACACCTGCCGACATCCTTGGAGCTGATGGAAATAAAAGGTCATCAAAGCACAGGATTACAAGGTGACCACCAAGGGAAAGCTAATTGCAATAAATAATGGTAAGCTATTGTCAGGTAATTAGCAATTAAAACGGTGCATTTTTTAAAGAAATAGCAGCAGACGCAATCTTCCGTGCAATGTTGGTAATTATCGAGCGCGGAAATCAGCCCTGATGAATGGAGCATTTCCACACTATGAGGCAGTAGGTAGTTCTACACCCTTCTGTGAGCTTATCAAAGTAAAAAGTAAAATGTCTTCACCATACGATGGTAAAATTAAAAAAACAAATTAAAAAATTAACTTTCCAAAGTTTTTCCCCCACTCTATAAAACAATCTGCGTGCAGCAGGTTGGCCTCAATGCAGACGGACGGAGCAGGAACCTTCCTGTCTCACTTTGGCCATACCATAATCATTCTCATTGAGGGTTTGTGTTTTCTCTCAATCAAATATTTCAGGTAACTGTGAAACGTGAAGCCAGCGCCGTGCCACACACGCTTAGACCAGTTAAAGACGCAAAGCAGAAGGTCGAGCAGGTTGAGTAGAACAAAGGGAGCTTCCCCCGCGGAGGTGCCGAGGGTTCAGAGGGAAAACAAAGGGGAAGCGCGTAGCTCTGAATGACGGCAAAATTACAGATTTTCCTTTTTTTTTCCTTCTTCAAATGTTAACAGAGAAGTGTGGTCCTTTTGAAAAACAGAACATGTACATAAGCTGCTCCCATGGTCAAGGGCAATGAAAATGAATTCCCAGGCACTTAAAAAGCAAGAATGCTGTGTGGATTTATTTTACAGTGCAAGAGGTCAACCCTCCTTTGCTCTGCATTGTCGGTGCATCGCATGGGACTCAGGAACTCAGGGACAGCTCTTCATGCTCCGGAGACGCCTTTGGATGATGAAAGGAAAGACAAAATGGGAAATAAGAGAGGACAGGAAATGCAAATGTTGCATGTGAGGTGTCCTCTGCGATAGGATAATTCAATTGACAAAGAGAGGGAAGGAGGGCCGGTAAATGTAATATAATTATTGTAAGACTTTAAAGAGGTCTATGTGATACCACTATGTTACTCAGATCTAAATGTAACATACATGTATATAGATAATGACCTTGAAAATTGAATCAAAGCAACAAGAGGCCAATGAAAAGATGAATTATGTTTGTATTTATAACAGCTGAAGACTTGTCAAGCAAGATTCATTCCATCCACAGAGAAGGCTGTTTGTTAAAGTCATTTCAACATACTGTAATTTGCAGCTTTACATCTTGTATGTTTCTCGAGATAACGAAAATTGTGTGATAGTTTCACAACTTTTTCTTGCATTTGAATGTTAAATGTGCTACAAGGCCAAATTTACTTTTCTCCCAAAGTTTGCCAATGGGAAGTGCCTACACATGAAGAATAGACCACTAAGTTCCAAAAAATATATTCTAAGAAGGCTTGGATGCAATATCACATATGCACATCTTGAGTTAACCCTATTTACATAGACCAAGAGCCACATTTGACCAAGAGTGATTTTCATCACTTGAGTCTCATCCATTAAATCGTACATCTCTGCGTCTCCCCACTCAAGCAGACCCTCCACCCTCCACAGCTGTGGCACATCTAAATGGTAATAAAGCAGCATCTCTATACAATACGTCCTCCTTCGTTGCATATTGTTGGTTGCGTATTGCTTTTATTTTTTTGTCCCACTATGGTTACTGCTTGGGGGCTCCGCCGAAGCCCCGGCCAGCGGCTTTGTCAGGATGCTAAATGGAGGGCCGTGAGTTTAAAAACTTAAAGAGGCAGTGAAATATTAGCCAATGTGGGTGAGGAATGAGTGGCTGAGAACGGCGGCGTGTCAGTGTTTAATGGTCGGACTCGGATGCATATAAGTTAGTCCAAGCATGAAGGGCAGCGGGATGCTCGCGTGGAAACGATGTCGCCTCCCCTCCTTCCCATCCCTCCTCCCACCCACAGACACCCGTTCGCACACACACACACACTTGTACTGTCACCCCCCACCCACACAGCTTTTAAGCAAGGAGCCCATCAGAAACTTGTCATTTCTCTCATTCACTCCGACAGCCTTGAGACACAATGCAGACTTACCTCTGTGTTGTACACCCCATATATCAGGAAGATGAACAGGCCCTGCAAACACAGACAAAGAAAGAGAGTGAGAGAGAGAAAGAAAGGGAGGGAGAGACAGAAAGAGAGAGAGAGAGAGAGAGAAAGAGAGAGGAGGACAAAGTTGTTACAGTTGTTTTCTCCCTTATCGCCAGGTAAAAAAAAGAAGAAAAAAGGTAAATAGTGAAGCAACATGTAGAATTTAGGTTGATTTTCTACTCTTTCATGTCTCTACGAGGCTGAAGTCAATTTTGGTGAATGTAACGAAAGATAAATTAGGTCTTGAAAGATTCCAATGTGTCCACATAGCTTCCTCAAAATTAAAAATACTGTTCTTCTGCACAGAAAAAAACCCATGATACCCTTGAGTTCAATGCTCTAAACATTTCCACAGTCCATGTCTTCACAAACAAATGGAACAGAAACAAATGAATTAGGAGGAACCAAAAGGAGACTATGAGCAGACACATAAATTGAGCAACCCAGGCCAGACGGGGCTATCAAGGAAAACCATTGGAGGAAAGCGTAGAAAGAGAGAGACACAGGGAGCATAATGAAAAATTGACACATAAAAGAAGATATTTCATGTTCACAAAACTCCACGGCTAGTACCCATGGCCCAAGAATGCCATGCCCTTGGATGCATAAAGGCTGCACTTTTGGTTACAGAAAAACATCTATTTTTCATTTCGATCCATTGAATGTACGAGCTGTGCATTCGCCCTCGAGCCATAATGTAATACTGCTGCCTCAATGGCAACAGTGAGAACAACATTCTCGGCGGCACCGATTGAACCGTGCCACAAAAGATGTTCCGGGAAAACTGAAAAGGCAGATAAAATCCTATAAATTTCAAGGCTGCTAAATACAGGAGATTCTTTGACAAAACGTCCACAGTGGGTCTCTCGCAAAAAAAAGAAAAAAAAAAGAAAACACAAAAAAGGAACTTTTAAAAGGACTCCCTCTTTTCGCCGCTCAGCGTGTGCCTGTGTTGCTTCATCTTTAAACGAAGGTAAGGACACGCGGCCCGGGAACAGGCACAAGCCGGTCAATGCATCAATCAAGTCAAGTTTGGAGCATCCAATTTTTGCCGGAGGGATGTGTCGATGCATCACCATTGACAACATGATTTGGGGGCCCATTTGGAGTGACAGGCCGGCGACGGCGACGGTGACGACCTCTAGCCCGAGCCCCTGCCCATCCACCTGCCCCTGTCCTCCGGGGACTGAATTGCCCTGTCTGTCGGGCTGTCAGGTGCCATCTTAGGAAATCCATCCTCTTTAAACTGGACTCTGACAAGCCCGAAGACAACTGGCATAACAAGGGATCCCGCGGTTTTATCCCCGCGCTCCTTACTTTCAGTTGTACGTAACGTTGGTTGTGACCTAATGCGGAGCGGAATGTGATGCATTTAAGACAAGGAGAGATTCCTGTTGCTCAACAGCACAACGTGAACATGAGTGGATGGCCAAGGTTACCATTAATGCTAAAATTGAGATTTCTGGCTTTTAAAAACTCATCTTCTAATTCATACTGGGCAAGTAAAACATTTTACTGTTAAATATATCCAGTAGTGTACATAAAAAACAAGCACCAAAGAACATTTTTTTTAACGTGTTTATGATAAATTTGTATCAGTAATCTGTTTGGTCCTCTCGAGGCTTATGTTCAGAAGCCAAATGGACACTTGCAAAACCTGGTAGGAAATAAACAATATGAAAGTTGGCCCCTTTTGTCACTGTTTGTGTGATAAGGCTTACCGTAATAATAGTAATTTAATAATACAGCGCCATTATTATAAGAATTTGAATGCTTTTACTTGGTTTAAGAAAGTTTAAACAATAAATTAGCTACTTTCTTCTTTTAAGTCAATGCAGTTTAAATTGCATGGCGTTCTTTAAACAGAAACAAAGTGTTACACATAGTTTATCACAACAATACTGTTGGATAATATGTTGTTTTCACCAGCACATACACAAGCACACACATGGTAATAGACGGTGGGTGGTTAATTTGCAACACAGACCCTATTGTATTGCATTAGAATTGCAATTTCCAACTCATTGTTGCCATTTGATTATCATGTTTTTGATCACTCCTCTTTTTTGTAAATCATCTTTTGTTGTGTAGTGAACAAAGTGGGGAGAACATACTGTGCATATTATGAAAAATGATCTATTAGATTATAATTGAGTTAAAAATAAGCGGCAGCACAATAATGATGGATTGTTTAAAATGTTAATTCATTAATATTCTCGCTAAAAACAAACAGACAGAAAATGGGCCGCATTATTTAAATGCATGTGTGCTTTTCTAAACCCAGTCCTGTTTCTTTTGAACTCAGCGGCAAATGCTACAAATTTATGCAAAGAATGGATGCAGTTGCTTTCAAAGTATTGCTATAGTGTACATCAAACAGGGGAGCATAAATTAATTAGTATCCCGCTAATTAGGGAACAATTGTATGTTTAAAAAGTTAAAGCCAACAAACACTGTGTTCAACCAAAAAACATTATCACCCCGGAGAGATGTACTATGCTGCAACACACAACTCAGAAAATAGCATTTCTTTAATCATAGAGCAGAAAGAACGAATCAAAGTCAGCGATCGATTTACTTACACAAACTAAGTAGAATCAATTAAACCAGGATGATGTGGCTCTAACCTTTTTACTTGTTACTACTCTAATGTTGACAATCTCTTCTTGTAAGTGTACCACATCCCATCTTGTCTATCCTTGTAACTCACTCCTCCTAAAAGCATCAACTGAGTGCAATGTTTTTTTAAACAGTCGACGTTTTAAAAGTCAGACGCATATAAATTGTGTTATTGATTTAAGCTCTAATCGCTTATTGACTGACCCTTTATTTCTGCCATAACCTGCAGTATGTACAGAATTGTTTCTATTTCAACATGCTTTATTTAAATATCCCTCTTGTAAAATGTTTTTTTTTTGCTAAATTTTGAAATACTCTACTCAAGGAATGGCAGTACGGGAAAACTGGAAACATTTGAACTAAAAAAGTCCATCTCTGTGTCTAAATGAAACCTTTCATGAATCAGATGGCTACATATTGTACTTATGAAACTTATTGTGAACCACATGTTCCATACAGTTTTAGTAGAACGTCAGGCACTGCAACTGCTCAGTGTCAAATCTGATTTATAACTGTCTTACCCTACATCAAAAATCCAAATAGATATACTTTTCAAAAAAGACATCTTTCATTTGGGCCGACAGCTTTCTCCTAAGTAGCTGAAGACCGCAACCTCCACATCCTTCTAAAGAATTCCAGGCTTCGCTGTTACCCAATGCCCAAAATGAGCGCTATTTGAACAAGTTGAACCCAACGTCAAATACCCCGGCCCTAAATTCAAACACACAGAGACACTTTTCACAAATAGAGCTATCTGCATCCCCACTTGGCATAAAAGGGGAGGAAAATTTCTCCCCTTGCACCTGGTAATCATTACGGAAATGAGAGACAGAAGAGGTTAAAACGCTGGGATGGGGGGAAAAGAAAAGAAATTCACACTTTTTGCTGGGGCTTGCTAATGTCTCTGACCCCTCCACGCATAAACAGTTTAATTAACATGTATACATAACTTTCACTTTAACTGCTCATGGCATGTCAAATCAAAGTGTCTGTCAAAGCTGTGAAACAAGGAGTTGATACTTTGCAGGTCCTCAGTTCCAATCCAGCTCGGCGTAACTGCTCCAGCTGGCCAGAGAAGCTGGCAATAAAGACGCGAGGGCAGACGGACAGGCAGGTAGACGGGCAGCCTGCCACCGTGTCAGTTTGAGGAGGTAAATACCTCCCAATAAAAGCTTTGTAACCTCCAGCTGAGGTTTGCTCCACTCAAGCGGTGGAAAGACGGAATGCAGATCCAACGGGGGGGAACTCGATGACACTTTGTTCTCATGTTCTGAAAAGCCAGGTGGCATCAACATCATCACTGAAGTCTTGATTGAACATATAAACACTAGTGCGCTGAATCTGAAGCCGTGTCATACCGTTGAAGTGAATGTGAACGTGCATAATATTGCCCCAGCTGTTTATAATGTGTAACATTATACATTAATGTACATTAAAACACATGCAAAAAAATTATACGACAAGCGAGGAATGTTTTAAATGTCAACACGAAACTTAAAAGTATCTTTGACTTGACATTTGGAGTATTAGAAACTCAATACTTTAAAGGTTTAAATTGCTGATAGAATTGCAAGTGAATACATACAACCCTGGCAAATTTGATTTGGTTGCCAAAAAAGTAGATCCAGCATCATTAAACCCTGTATTTTGTTCTTTTAACAATGACGCATTATTGTATTGTTGGATGGGGTTCCCTTCCTGTTTCCATCCTGTTGTACAACATCAGGGCGAGCGTATCAGTCACTCTTTGAGAAGAGCTATTAGGACTCTGCCCGTTTCTTTCCCACACGCACACATCCAGTCAGTCGGGCTGTCACTTTGAGGAGGGGACCTCCAAGTCAGCCTGACTCTACCAAGTATAGAGCTGCGAGAGAAAAGCGAGTGTGTACACACACATACACACATACAAACAGGCACACACACTGAGGCCAGCAGCAACACCAGTGCCGGTGTGTGATGGCTCAGGAGAGGAGGGAGAGTTATTAGCTTAGCCCTGAACCACCTACTTAATATAGGGGCCGGCGGTGATTGCTAACAGAGCCTGGCAGAGGTGACAGCTTTTGGCCCTGCTTGAGGAAATCCAATTGAAAAGCAGCCAAGAGGAACAACAACCCCGAAACAGATGTTGCTCGCAGCCACCGGCGCAACTTGGGTACACACAAGCCAGCGGCAACTAACCGGGATGGCAAATCCGACACACAACACACAAATACACTCACGGAGTGGGTCGCACACTCAGGCCACTTGGAACTTTGCAAATAAATCTCATACAAATTTCAATTAAATTGTAAATGCTATCATGGGGGGGGGGGTGGGGGGGGGGCGGGGGGGTTGATGCGCTTGCTCTAACTGTCGTGTAGAAAACATTTGATTAAAATAACAAATCTTCCCAAAAGCGCACAAACACACATACTGTGAATTTCCATGCCGTTTGGATTTGGATATAAGATCCAAAAACTCCATAAATCCGAGGTCAGATTTTTATTTTCATGGTAGAGCACAAAACACTGGCAGCAAATTACCCCCCAAAAAAGAATTGAGTGGACAAATGAAAATAATTAGGAAAGAATTTGCAATTGTTTTTAAAACATATATATATAACATGCCTCAGTCACAATAACATTCTTTTTTTGTTCTTTTAACGCTACTGCAAAAGAGCAAGGAATAAAGTGGAGAGGTGGAAAGGTGGAGAGAGGTGGGTGGGGGGGTTAAATGGGCTAAAATCAATTCTGACATATCTTTAAAGCCAGTCAAAGACAAATGACGGCGTATTTGCCATTGTCACGGCATTGTGTCACTTTTTGTCATATCGATTTTACATCAAACTGACAAATGTTATTGATGAAGCACCGAAGTAACAGATGAGCAATTCATTTGACTTCTTCTAAGGTTTAAATAAACCACCCTGATGGGGGAGTACGGGGGTCATCTTTCTATTTTTTAATACACGCAATTGTTATTTATTTTTTTGTGAACTCAATTCTGAGGCATTTACACAAAAGTCGGGCCTGTCAGGAGCGGGTAAGCACACCCCCGAACCTGATCACACTGCACACATGTGGATATATAATGTTGGGGTGGGGGGGGTGGGAGTGAACTGTAAACAAACTAGCTTTTAAACAAGACAATTTAGGATTGCGTGTCTTAGACGCCAAGCAAAACACTGCCGTGGACAACTGATACAAACTTTTAACACATGGCTCTAAGCAGGAGTCTTTGAAGCGGGGAGGGAAAGCACGCAGCAAGTGCAAAGAACCGTTTAATTAAAAATACTTAGGAATCCAACGGGCATTTCTGTGGCGGCCCACTTGTCAAATTGTTTGTGATCCCACTGTCAATCTCCGAGGGGGTTTTGTAATCGCATCGTTTTCCACTGACAGAGAAGAACAAAATGCTGGAGAAACAGCGGCTGTTGACTGGGTTTGGTCCATAGGAACTGCATTCATGGCCACACGTGTGCCATGTTGTACGCATGCTCATACTGTACATAAGGTGCATCGAAGACCTGACACCAACATAGGTACTGTATTTACACATCCGTATAAATACACACAAGAGGCATTTTGCCAGCTTTCATGTGGATGTCTAATCAGATTCGATGTGTAATGTACTCAAGTGAAGCAATATATTCCAGTGCCATCCTTTGACATAAATAAAGGAGAGGAAGACCTACAGTGTATTGGCCCACTCACCCAGCCAAACGAACGTATGTTGCATTAACCGTGGATGTTGAAAGGCCCTCCAGGGGTCAGAAGCCTTACATTCAATGCAACAGATACACGCCACTGGTGTCCAGAAGTTGGCACACACACACACACATACACACACACGTTTTGTTTGCACACTATCATCCCCCTAAACTTTGATTCGCAGGCCACACAAAATTTTCTTTGTAAAAATGACAATTTAAAACATTTCTGTAGGCCTGAATATAAAAAAAAAGGTTCAACTATTTCTCTGTCTCTTAACCTTCCTGGTGTTTTGTATGAATATTGAATTGGACATTGATTACCATGACAACAGGCAAAGCTTTGAAGCATTCCAGTCAGCAGCAGTCAATGGTTGCATGCTCATACGGGTGGTTAGCGATGGACTATACAAGCAGTGCAAGGTGAAGGTTTAAGGAATGTAAGAGTTCTCTAGTGGCGTGAAATACACTTTCACTTGTTTTTCAACGCAATCGTACCCTTGGAAGCATAAAGAGTGTTTATCCTTGGTCTATTCCTTTAGTGCCGGTGTGCCAGGTGTCCAGTTATTTAAATGCATACATTTGTAGGCATGAAAATCAAATTCAACATCACCTCACACATGCATGTGCACGGACACACACCAACACACACCGTACGCATACACAGGTTTCAACAGAACGTCTAAAATTGCACCGCTGACAAGACTGCGTTGCAGTGCCCTTGACTAACAATGACAAATGGATGCAACATGTAAAGTTGCTTTTGGGGTACAAAACAGGAAAACCATCCAGGTAACATTATGGGATGTGTTTCGTCTCCTGCTTCCCAGCTGGTGAGCCAGTTGATGCAAACGCCATATGTCGAGATCAAAGAGTATGTGGGTGAGTGTGTGTGTGTGTGCGTGTGTGATATGCATCCACGTAGGGGAGAGACAGAGAGAGAGAAGTTCAGGGAATACTACTTTTGAAGATTACAGGTTAATGACATACAACACTTCCCAATATAAGTGAAAAATAGCTCAAAAGATGTCCCCAGCCAAACAAAAATGGCAGAATTATTTTAATTCAACATTGCACATTGAAAATGTGAGAAAAACAAAAAGGTTCCAATTATTAAAATTAATTTAAACATATATGTATATAAAATGTGTATATTTTTTACATATATATATGGTCATAAGCTTAGAAGACTACACTGAAATAGGAATGTCCTAAAATTGATAAAAATGTACGAATTAAAGAAAAAAAACCAACCTTGTCTCTGCATGCGAGTTTGAGTGTGTATTTGGGGGGTGCAGTTCTGTGTTCATCTACACACTCTTAAACCCACATCTGTGTGTCTATGTATACATGTATTTGTGTACGCGTGTGCGTACTGGAGTGTGTGCATGTGCGTACCTGTGTGCTACAGCAGCAGCACGGTGGCAGTGAGGATCCATCATGATAAACCGGCAGACTCGGCGACTGTCACATGCAATCACACTTCACTACGGTTCGCAGGACTTCAAAGTGAAAATGAATGGTAGTTCATCGACATGAAGACTTCATATATCTTCGTTGTTTTTTGTGCTTTTTCTCTTTTATTTTTTGGAGGATACTTCTCCCTGCCCCCCCTTTGTGGTGAGGATCACTTGTGATTTTGTTACCGCCTGAAATGCATGGTGGGACACACGGGTATTGGGAAAAAAAAAGAAAAAGATTCCATCTATCATTTAATATCGGCAAATTTAAAATAGACAACTCAGGTTTTCACTTGAATCTGACAGTTACTATGCAAAGGTTTTTATCGATTGAGCTTTGCTTTCCCAAAAAATCCCAAGTCCACAATGAAGATCACATTTCTATTTGGGATAGAGAATGTATGAGGGACGTTGTGGAGAATTTAAAGCTGCATTAGGCTCGATGTGACGACAGAGAGCACGGAATGAGTTTTTTTGGTTCATCACTTTTACAGAAACAGAGAAACGTCCCTGTTTATTACCACCTGTCCTTTTTTAATTTAATTCAAATTTAAGAAAAGTATGTGGCTCATAGTTAGCTTGATAGTTACGTTTACTACTATGTACAATTGGCTTTTGATAGACAGGCTGCTTACATATATATATATTTTTTGTGGTTGAACATTAATTTTCATTTTTTAACACGACTGAAACAAAATCACACTTTCACATCACAGGACGTCATTTCATTAAACGTTGACATAAGAAATGTATTTTTAAAATAACAAATATTTCCAAAAGAAAAATGGCGTATCAAATGTCATTTAAGTCTCATAAAGTTGACATTATTTTATGTTAAATCAAATCAATGCTTTGATGGAAAAGTGGAAAATCACAGTGGCTGGCCTTTAAAGATTGAAAAGTCATGAAGCTTTAATTGAACATGGCAAGTGTTAAATGTGATAATCATCAAATTTGTAACCACTAGAAAGTCAAATGAGCCATAATAAGCAGCTGCTGCAGCTCTCTCGCACCACGGCCCGGGCTCGCTTTAATCTAGTAATGACTCCAAAATGACACTGTGCTTTAAAAAACTGTGGAGATGAGGCTATAGGTCTCTCTCCCTCTCTCTCTCTCCCTCCGCCCCCCCCTCTCTCGATGCCCTGGCCCAGGCCCTGCTCTCACTCTCCAAGCTGTTTGATTGGCACATGCTTTCACTTAATGAGGGATAATTACTAAGGAAAACAAGTGGGAGACCACATCTGCTCAGTGTAAAAAGACAGCCAGGCCCGGTGCAATCTGTCAGATGGGGGCTTTCAGGTTGTGTGTGTGTGTGTCTGTGTGAATGTTTTACCCACCTACAGCTGCCTCCCCGTCCAACACAAACCCAACGGGACCCTCGCTCTGCCCCGTCCCGACAAGAAGCAGATTAATAGGAATCAGCGTGTGGCTGTAAACACTCACATGGGGGGGAAGAGTGTGTACGCATCTGCGCTGACACGCATGGGAAATGACCCGGGGGTGGGGGGTGGGGGGTGTTATCTGCCGGCGGGGCCGCAGCAGGAAGGGCAAGAGGCCGGTGGAGACGATTGACATCAACATCCCTGTTGTGCCCCCAGCTCCCATCGCCCATGGTTTGGTTTACTTTCACACCATGCTGTAACCGTAGTAGGGTGCACAGGTAGCCCTCCCGGCCCCCAGACACAACCATGCCAATAAATCGCCTCTGCATGGGGTTGACATTGTGCTAAACGGTCTCTTAAGGACCTGCCCGTGTGCAGGAATGTATCTTCATTGTTGTCTAACGGGGGCGCGGAAGATTTAAATGTAGTTACTGTCAATTCTTTGACTTGAAATACAATTTATGGCATTCTCCAATGTTTTAATTATGAAATGTGTTTATTTGTGGGTACTTCAACCAGAGCATCATTATTGAGTTTCTTTGAATTGTTTGGCAAGGAACGGAAAATCTGGATTTATTGTGACTGTTCCAGATGGGAGGACCTTAGCTTAATGTACGCTTAGAGCTCTTCATAGCTGCCTCTCAACAGAGGATGATGTTTCCCATTTTGCCCCACATAACCTCTCCAACGTACCACCTTTTGATTCTTTAATGAATCTAATCGGGGTAGTCATTCACGCAGCACTATCATCTTGCTTTTGCGTTTCATATCAAATCAACCTATAAGGCAGTCTCAGATAATGCAGACAATCGGATACCAAGCTTAAGTAAAGTCATTTTTTTGGTTTAAATTAAGTGTTTACATTCATTTAATGAGGTTAATCTGATGTATTTTAAATATATATATTATATATTATAAATTTAATCACTGGTAGTTTTGATGATTAACAAATAATAATAAAATGGTAAAAATGAGGATACTAGAACAGCAGACTTTCACTAAATGGGGATCAATTCAGCTGCCTCATGTGTCTGGCTAAACTATATCTCCATCCTCTTATAAAGCTGCCTGAAAGACAATCAACCCATTTGTAATCTATACAGGAAAAACACTTCTTTGTATTAAAATAATTTTGAGAAAAGAGGGAATGGGAAAAAAAAGCAAATGACTCTTGTGTAAACTTGAACTGATCCATGACAGCCTTTTAACCTCCCGACACCCTCGACTCCCCCCCCCCCCTGCAGCCCGTCCCACCACCTCCCTGCCACCCACCCACCAGAAGAACAACAGGGGTTGTTGCTTTCTTGCCCCGTGCTGACCCAGTTCTCACTAATTACCCACAAAGTAGACATCAAAGCCGGGCAAATCTACAGATCTGCTGCAACGTGGCAGGGTAAGGGAAACCAGGACCATCCCCGATGTGTGTGTGTGTGTGTGTGCACATGTGAAGTGGTGTCAGCCGATACGAGGGGCGAGGCGGTGAACTTATAAATAGAACGGTCATTGTTTCGACGTGGGTAATTTCGGGGGGACGGAGCCGTTGGGACAAGCGAGAGGAGCGGATGGTGAGAAGTGAGGTCATGAAGTGGGGAGTCGGCTTACATGTATTTACGCACACACACACACACACACACAGACATGGAATGTGACTGAAACAAACACGCATCAGTGACTAAATCAAAGCACGGATGGAGGTACAAACAGAAGAGTGCAATAAGTAGGAAAATGGCCATATACTCTCTCTCGCTCCTTTTTCTCTCTGGTCCACCCACACCCACACCCTGGGGGGTGCCGGCCTGAGCAATGACAGGAATTCTTTCGCCTCTTTTGACAGGAAGCCTATTATTCTCACCGCTTTATTTTCCCAGGCAAGTTTTTTTTTTTTACAACTGATCTCTCTGATCCACCCCGAAGAAATCTGCCCTTTCTCTCCTGAATTACAGGCTGTACTTGCTCACCTTTGCTCGTCAGCCTCTTCACTCCGGGACTTATTGTTTACAGTAGAATAGAATATAGTTTGATATTTTTCCTTTCACCTACTTCTATTTGGTCAGTTCTAAGGGTTCCCGTATGACCATTGTTAGCGGCGCTTTTCCGTAGATAAATCTTGGTTCTATTATCTTGGATGTTTGGACAAAAGTCGGTAAACATGAAATGTTCCAACAGAGGGGTAATGTTAATGCTGCTGAAACTTTAAGAAAAAATAAAACACATACACAGACACAGAAAAAGATGAAAAGAGACAAAAAGGAAAAACACAAGTACAAATTGAGACAAAACACACTATAAATACATTACTTAAAAAAGCCGTGCTACATCCTCATTATAAGTGCCATCTCAGGGAAGCGTGGTGGGAGTCAGTTCTGACCTTGGTATCCCGTTTGAATATTGTTTTAATGCCACGGCTGGTAATTGAAGATGCAACGCAAACAGTGGACTCTTTTTCAAAGGCAAAGTTATTTTCCCAGGCAACGGGAATGCAAACAATCCTGTCGTGCATTTATTTGTTTGTTTTCCAACCCCACCTCATAATTATCCAAGACACTAATTAAAATGTGGATTTATAAATAAATCTCCATGATTTTACCTATGACTACATTAACTTAAAAGTTTTCATCATCTTCGTGCAGTTTGGGTTTTGTTTATTATTTTTTGAATAATTCCGTAAGAAAACATCTCATCAATTTGTATACTTTAAGTACTAAAATGCGGTATAATACTAAGTAATATTTGTTGATTATGAGAAGCATAAATTAAAAGTTAATTTAGTGCTTTACGTTTTCAATTCAGAACAACTAATCACAAGCAATTGAAGAGCACATTTCTGAAAATTAATAAATCCAATTTTCCCAAAAATCAATTTCCGATTGAAATATTTACTATTAATAAGTTGACATTAAAACATAAAAATAATTCATGTTAATTTTGTTGTTTCATTATATTTTTGTTCACTAGCAATAAGCACTGTCCTGAAATAGTGGTGATGGGTTGTGTGGGTCCAGATGAAAGGCCATGAGATTACTGACTGGGAGACTGGATCAGAGTTACTTTGTTTTTGTTTCTTCTGTCAAATGAGAAATTCAAATAACTTCTAACTTCAGGAGCATGTGGGTAGTGTTGACAGGTGGTTGCACATATTATTGACATGTACGCAAAGCTGCAATACTTGCAGAAAATTTAAGCTGGTCTTTATGAGATAAAAATACAGGATCACACACGGACCGATGCAAACCCAACCATCCAACCTTCTGGATGATGCTCAGCACGAGTGGGCCAAAACCTTGTTTAGTCTTCCTACGTTTGCACTATGCATTTGATTTATTACCTACCTTGCTTATATATCAGAGAATTCTATCTACTTCTATTTCTTACAGTATGGGGTTTCTGAAATCATAATTTGTATTTTTTTTGTGTGTTTTCGATGAGCCTGCTTTTTAAGACACTGCTAGGAAAAAAAAACAACAACAAATTTAAATCAAACCTGGTTAATATGTGCCAATATGAGTTAGACCAGACACCGCACTATGGATCCACTTGCATTCGATTTATTTAGTTTTTTAGATCAACAACATGGAAGGTGATGGCTTTTCTCTGCAGGTTGACTGTAGGTAATATTAAGGAAACACTTTCTCCCACTTACAGTAAATAGGAAAGTTTTCACTCCTGTCTACCACCAGTTAAGGCCTAAACAGGAGCTCCCTATATGTTGTTTTTACTGCGATTGCAAAAAACGCATAATGACAGATCAACGACTGGTTCTCACACATGACAAGTGGACTAAAAATCATAAAAACAGACAGGTTTCTTTAGAACAGATATTATTTATTATTGCTATTTATGACTGCTCTAATGTCAAGTGTACTACTAGGCTGCACTCTATATTACACTGACAAAACAAGCTTTTTAATATCTGGCTTGAGCTAACCCTGGAATAGAACCACTGACTACAGTAGTAGAAAACAATTTTGCAGGAACTGAGCAACAGGACTGAGAAAAAAGAAAAATCCCCCCGTTCTCAAACAATAACTTGTGATGCCGTAAAAGCATTGCTTACTCACACAACAAATCTCCCATATGGCAAAAATCAATAAGAAGAGCAACACTGTATTGATCACATCTATATCGTGGATTCACTCTGATGTCATGCTCCACTAACCGAGTGTGTGAGTGTGTGTTCATGGAAGACCGAGGCTTCTGCATTTGTTTCAATGGAAACGTTGAAATGAAGAAAAAAATAAGATGTAGGTATGTTTCAAAAGAGTGATTCTCGCATGAAGTGTTAAATAATTATGCTAATTGACTAAATGTCCTCGCTTGTTGAAAACCTGAAAGAGAGCAATCCTTATGAAAACAGTGTCACAGATTCAGGCCGGTGACACCAGAAAGGGAAGTCAGGTCAGCACTGTGTACCATTCCTCTTTGAATTACTACACTAATATAATAATTACTGCATTCTTCAGAGATTTCTACAGTTTGTTTTATTAAGTCAGTTTAGCTCTGAGTGAAATGATAAACAGTAAATGTCACTTATAAAGCTTAACTGAATGACTGAAAAATTCCCTTTGCCACTCGCCAGCCTGTTCATTTCATGACAAATAAGAAAACATCATTCTCATCAGTTCCTGCGATATAAAAGACCTTAATGCGATGTGAATGAGACGGCCAAGCTAAGCTCTCTCATTGATTCCTCTGTATAGCTACGCTGTAATGAGAAGGCACAGGGTTGCCCTCCACAGGTAGAAAACGGACATAACAGGAATTAAAAGGTTACATTCTTGACAAATACTCTGCCTGAGAAGTTTCCAAAACCAACCACGGGGACTCACGTGCACTCTCGACAACTTGTGGAGGACGAACGTTACCCTAACATTTTCTTTTCGCCTCTGTTACTTCCCTCACCTCTCTACTTTGGATTTCTTCTTCCCCCCCCCCCGCACCGCAGCTCAAAGTTATTGATAGTTTAAAGTTATGGACTAATAATAAGATGGACACTGCATGGCCAAGAGCCTATTATACCCAGGTAATGGATAGTGCGGGGCTTTTGAATGACATTGCCCAGAGATTGGATGACAAAGGGTGGAGCGATTTATGGCCCACCCTAAGAGACCCCCCCCCCCTCCCCCCCGTCCCTCTTCCCTCGCACACAGCGCCCCGTGCTATTAATCTCTGGCTTGATAAAGAACCAGATGAGGCATGCCTGTATTTATGGTCGAAGATGTTCATAAAAACTATCGGCTCAGTTTAAAAAGTTACTCGAAACTTTCTGTGCGCCTTTTTCACGCGGTCTAAAGGAAGGAAAACTAAATGAATACAGTTGGGTTTTTTTTTTTTATCTTGGTTGACATGATATTACTGCATGATGCATGATCAACCCTTGGGCATGTTAAGTATTTTGGAAACCCACTAATGTCAATGATGTATGGATGTTGTTGTTTTTTTTACCTCTTCCTGATAAAAAGTCTCTTGATTTGTTAATGTCAACATGGCGTCGTCTGACCTGGCAGCTGGAAGACATTAGTGCACTATTTTGCAAATAGTTGTTTTATCTTTATTTTGTGAATATCATATTTCCTCAATTCCAAACATTTAAGAGCTTAAAAAACGTCTGTGCTTAAGTGATGGAGTGGTGATGAGGTTTAACAGATACACGTACTTCCTCGATAGTTACGGCACAGAGACGGAGCATCATGTGCCATTGGTTAATGGAAAACAAGGAACAATCAAAAGCCCTGGTTGCTGAGGCCAGCGCAGCAGAGACGTCTAAAGTACATTTGCTCAAAACAGCCTGCTCAGGTCTCTATTTAGAGAAGTAACAAACAAAAGCAGAGGCCCTTCAGACAGTGCTGTCAGGACGGAGGGCAAAGAGGAGAGGGATGGGCATGAGGGAGTGCAATGAAAAAGGCATGTCAACATTATCTGTTTTATTGATTTAACAGTAAAAAGGCTTGCCACTTAGGCTTTATGTTGCTTCGGCTGGCCCCGTTGAAAATACAACAGCTCGCAAATAAAAGAATTCCGAAAAACGTATTATAATTAATAATTTTTATTTTCGTTTTCGTTTTGAGCCTAACAGCTCAGGTTTTGGCACGCATTGTTGTTACGGTATCACACATTTCCTCATGTTTATGAGCAGCCATTAAGAGTGGACCGCGTTCAGCTCTGCTCTCTAAAAGAGATCGATAGCATTAAAGAGGGAAAGACTGTCGTCTGTACGACAACGGATGGGTATTTTAATGAGACGTCTAATTCACATAACATAAGAACATTGATAATGCTCGCTTGTTGATGTCGAGTTGCTACAATTTTTTTCACATACATGTGTTACCATGCTAACATTTGCTAAGTAATGGGACCAGATGGACTAAATGGAAGGGTACATCATCAAGATATGTATAATTCATCTTCTGGGAACCATGAATGTCGGTGTTAAATATCAGAGCAATCCATCTCATAGTTGTGAATTCATTTAAAAAAACGTCATTGTGGAATCACCACATCCAGTACAATCCTGTGAGGGAATTAATCTCTGTACCAGATTTCAAAGTCTTTGATCAATGCAAAATATTGAAAACCAAACATCAGCAACACAGATGTTTGGGCCTTTTTAGGTGTAAAACCTGTGAAACAAAATTACCTGAAAAAGGAATTTGTGTAACTAGAAGCCATTCTATCACCATCAATGCTGAACAGGGCAAAGAAAAGCCCAAAATGTCAGGGCTGAATCAAATCAACGGGGAAATTGGGGGGGGGGTTCCCCCTTTTTTCTCCCCATCAAAGGACTTTTTCATTTCTTTTTCTATTTTCTTTTTCCTGTGCTGATATGAGGGTTTTCGACACACAAGATATTCCACGTGTACAGACTGTAAAGCCCTCTGAGGCAAATTTGTTAATTGCAGTATTGGGCCATAAAGAATAAAAATAATTGAATATCTCTGTCCTGCCCATTTTACAGAAACAAATCTAGAGCAAAGAGCACGTAACCTAAAAATGTATAGAAGCTCCCCGAGAGCACAGAGGGTCTTGTGGATTGCCACTGCACCCCCATGTGGACCAGAGAGCAGTGGGGTCAACAGAATGTGTCACTGGAGCAGCTTGGGGCCTTTGTGCTCTGACCTGTTGAGGCGTAAAGAAACATTACGTAGCTCTTTGTACCAAAGCAGCTGCTTCAGGGCCTCCTACAGCTACCCAAAAGCCCAGTCAACACACTCAAGAAACACATTAGAGGATCGGCGTTCTCTTTGTTGTGGAATTAATCGGATATTTCATTGTGTTCTGCGCAGCATGTATGAACAAAGGATCAAATACGCTATGTGCAAATATGTGCAAAAGAGGAAGCGCGAGGCGAGATGAACTGAAACCTGTTGAAGGCTCACAGAAAGGCGGACTAGCAGACAGGTAACAGACCAGGGCAGGTAATGCATTCGGCGGACCGGTGGACAGCTGAACAAACAGGGAACGACAGACAAGTGAAACAGAATAGGAATCCATTATGACGCGTGAACATGTGAAGTCGTATAATAAGTACCCAGAAAAATCTTTGGGTATTAATTACTGTCGGAATTGGATAAAAAATATAATTAGATATGAGGGGGAAACAGAAACTAATTATGGCAAGCAAGGGGCCATGCTTAGTGATCGAACCGCAGCTAAAACCTCTATTGATTTTCTCGTTAAATATACAGCTCAATTAAAGATACAGCTGATTAAAAGACGAGTACAGATCGCAGCGGCGGATTTGGACTTCCCGCCGCAGTCAGAGAATTGCATGATTTCCTCCTCGCCTGCTCCTTCTCAAAGGTTTTATTCTTTTTCTATGTGAAAACCAAAATGTCACAACTCTTAAATGAAGATGTGATGCCCAAAGATATATTACTCTCGGCAAAATGTTAGAATTTTAATATGTGTACTGTATCTACGGAGTGGCTGAAAATATTCCATTCTCAAAACTTTTGACAAAACAAACCATTGAATTTCAGCACTAAAAGCATAAAATCAACGCTGATGAGGCATAAACAACAACAATAATGCTGACCTCTAAACACATAAAGCAGAAATAATCAAACAAACAATACAAATCAACTTGCCTTGTTAAAAACGAAGCACCTGCTTAACACAAGCCAGACCAAGGCTCCCTTTTTCCCCTCTCTGCTTCAGCCTTGTCACTGACAAATAAAAGCCTTGACAGTTTGTGTGCCCTCACCACCAGAGAAGGGAAGAATGTATAATGGAAAACCTTTCTGTTCCTCATTGAGGGAAAAATACCGCAGTTTACAGTAAAGTGTTTGAGTTTATTTGATGTTGCTCACAAATTTTAGATGTGGCATTATTTAGTCCGATACTTTTCCACTGTATTACAACGGATGAAGGGCTGATGAATTCAAGTTGTCCTTTTGGTGCCAATAGTACTCCGTCTGAGAGGGAGCAATGCGTGGTTCAATTCAGGTATTTTAAAAGACCTGACCACATTTTTTTTTACAGTGATGAAGTATATTCACATTTACAGAAATATGTTCTCTTGCGGTTCTAGTTTCCTTACTGTAAGCACATGTATTCAAATACATAAAAAATGATGCTCCAATCCTGCATTTAATGAACTTCAGTATTGATGCAAGCCTATTGTTAACATTTGGATCACAGATTAGCAGCCGACAATTGGCCGCCCGCGCAACACATGCGGCCTGCCCGAGCTTCCCATCCGGCTCGCCGAGTAATAATGACATCACCGCAACCGCTGCAGGTGCAGCCTTTGAGCCCTGTGGAGAGCCTGTCTGTGCCTACAACTTGCACATGTGGAACAGGGATTCTTCAGGGCGAGTCAAAGCAGGAAATCGTTCGCAGCAGACCAGTTGTTGTCAGCTGCAGCGTGCCGATTGGCAGCCGGGTCGAGCTCAGCCGACAACAATTCGGACACTTCTCAACCGAAGTCGGGTATATCTGCGGATGCACTTTAAACTTTTAATTTAAGATGGCATCGTCTATAAGCGAAAGAAAAAATAAGCAACGCGCCCTTTTTACAGCCTCCCACTGCAGTGGTGCCAAAGCTATAACTAATGCTATAAAACAGTTTATTGCTGCATATTTGCTATTACACTGGATCATTGACAATACCAAATGGAAGAGCTATGCTCAAAGTGTCTCGCTACAATGTGAATTCAAGTGTTTATTCTAGTCAGTCTGTTGTGCCTGCCCTCTAAAAACTACTGCCAGCTTCAGTTCAGGGATTACAGGACTGCATCCAGCTATTAGGTTTCCAAAAATACATATTCTACGCTCAGAGAATTGCCTCCTTGGCAGAGGTCTGAGAACATTTTCTATTCATAATCATGGACATCCCTTTTAGGAATCTGTTCAAACTGATAACAGGCAAAAGAAAAAGCACAATATTTTTCATGAGACGATCAATTCATTTTGCCTTAATATGACTATTAAAGGGTGTTGTCTGTGAAGAGGTTTTAAACCTTTTTTGCAAAACCTCACTTCCTAAATGATGGACATCTTTATTTAATAATGCTTATTAATTGTGTGTGAGTGTGTGTGTGTGTGTGTACCTGCAGGGAGTTGAGAAGGATGAAGATGTACGCCATGACAATGGAGAAAGGCACCAAGACACCACACAGCCATGTCAGCCCGAGGATGGGCAACAACACCAGCACTGCTTTCACCGCTGCCCTGTGAAGTGGTCACATGATCACACACACAACACGTTAACATACGCAAAGACATGGGGCTAACACACAAAAGCACAGATGTAAACATATCATGGAGCACACACTGAACCGCTTGTCTGAGCTGAATTTACTGCACACCAGATGAAATTCATTTAAATATTCCTTCAAAATGTGACTTGCTCCCTAAGCTTCCTAAACTCACTTCTGTGTTTTTAACTTTTTCAGGACAAAACCGAGGGGCTTTGGCAGGCGGGTTGTTCCATATACAACGCCGTGCGGCTGGAAAAGCTCATGGGGTGACAACTTCCCACCTTAAATCCACCTTAATTCTGTTTAGAGTTTAATTATCTTCCCGCTCGGGTGGCCGCCAAACCGCACCAGCTGTGTGTGTGTGTTTGTGTGCGTGTGACACGGCAGGCTGCGAGCCCTAGTTTATTCAGCGGAGGAATGTGTTTGAGTTTCCGAGAGGGCTGCCACCCAGGGGTGCCAATGGTTCAAGGGCTGCTTTGAGAACATTCATAAAGCACCTAGTGTGAGCCCTGGTGGGCTGAGGTTAGTGAAAAAAAAAGACACACTTCGACACTATTTTCACTGATCTTAAACCAGCCTGCTGGGGGAAATCTACTGGATCACTGCGATGAGCTAACACCAGTGTAAAAAAAAAAAAAGAAACACACTAGCAAATTAGGTTTTAGGGCTCAACTAGATCTTGTTTAATAACATTGCAATGCAAAGCACATAATGTAACATGGGGTGTTGAAGGTAGAAGTCCTTTTCTTAATATTAAAAAGAAATATAGATACTATACTGGCCCAACACATCAGATAATTCTTATCTGAATTATTTCTGTATCTATTGAACATTATAGAAATTATACAAAAACACTAAATTCTGATGTATTTAAAACTTTTAAAAGTCTTTTATATAAATATCACTGATGCTTCCCATTCCAAACGTATTCCTATACAGTTGGATGAAGGATGTTTTCTGTTTTAAAATGACTTATCCTCTATAAAATCTTCCGGCTGCATTTTCATTTGACGGCCGGTGACTAAAGCTCGTCTGCTCCGAGGCCTTTGGCCCGGACAGAGGACGAGTAGTGCCACCTTGTGGTCGCTACCTGATCCGCTCATAGGCTTGATCCACAGGACTGGTTCCCATAGCCAACATGATGGACCTTCTCTTGGCTGTGGATATGGTGATGATCACCACCCTGCTCAGTACCATGATGTTCACCTGGAAAAAGAAAGACAAAATGACAGCTATGGCCGATGAGAGACCAAAATTAAAGAGCAAAGAACATTAACTACAGGTTCTGAGATTATGGTAGAGAAAAGATCAAAGAAACTAACAAACTACCACTGTAAACTACAACGTTGTGCAACATTGATTGAAATATCATTCTGTTTTTTGTTGGCTTCCGGTCAAAAAATAAAGTGAAGCACTACAAGAAACAATGACAAGTTCACAATGGCTGAATGTAACTTGTATTTCATATTGAACAGACTCCATGGTATTGAGGTTTGGGAGATATGGTTAAAATACTGTCAAGCTACAGAACATGAATCATCTCAATAAGGATATATGTGAAGGTTTAGCATGTTAACTGGTTATTCATAATGAATTAATTTCCACATCAAATATTCACATGGAATTGGATACATTGTAGATATTTTGAGAATTTGCTTACAATAACAATTGTGTACCACAATATCTCGATATATTGATTCATCGACCAGCCCAACGTGGTCCGATTAGGCTTGAATTCTCTCACCATGATGATGAAGATGACGGGCCCAGTAAAGCCCCAGATGACCCCATTTTGGACACTGAGCCAACAGTGGCTGTCGGCTGAGTATTTGCCGGAGGCTGATGCCAACGTGATGGTGACTATCAGCACTGGCAGACCTGGAGGGGGGGGGGGGCGTAAAAGACAAAAAGAGAGGAGTGCAAAAGAGAAAATGAAAGTACCAGGACATGAATAATCAGGAGGAGGATACGAGCAAAATATAGTCAAATATCTATAATAGTTTATCAAGTGATTTTTTGTACCTCCCTCTAATACGGTGTGTACAATTCAATAACACCTTCGATCAATCAATATGACTGTTGTTTCTAAGTTAATGATTTGATGAAATGGTATCCCTGAATCACAACATCCTGAGCGATGACAGCACACGTGAAAAGCGACTCGGCTTGGTATTGATCCAGCCGCCTTACCCCAGCCGATGAGATAGTAATACTTCATGTGACGGTCTTCGCTTAGGTTGACTGCCACCACCTTGCTCCAGAGCAGCAGACCCTCCACCAGCATCCAGCTAAATGCTGCCATGAAGAAGAGATGGAGCAGCGCCGCCACCAGTGTACAAGCCACCTACAAACAGATACATATCATTATTATTATTTATATTATTATTTCAAGCATTCACATTAAGCTGCCGAGTGATGCGCCTTAAGAGTAAAAGTGAATCAAGTTTGATTTCCATGGCCCAAAAACAAACTAATAGAAAACTAATGTAATTTGTAGTAGTGCATATGTGGAAGGATTGGTTTATGGCACATGACGCTGAGTGTTGAATTTTTTTTAAATAAAAAAATGCATGGGCAAAGCGACTATTACGGAAACATAGATCTAAATGACTGACCAAATGTTTTCTAAATGAATGTGCATCAAATTGTGTATGTTTCTATAGACCTATATATAATGAAATCAATATTTTGTCACAAAAGTTATATTTCTAATAGATTTGTACTAATGGTAAAAACAACAACATAATATTGATTCAATCCATAAAGCTATTCTTATCCATTGAAGCATTTGTTGCAAAAAGACTAACTCCATCCAGACTAATTAATCATAAATAGGTTAGTCTATATAGGTATTTCACTGTTAATTTACTGTCTTACTTCATTTCTCTCTCTAGTCTGCCAACATTAAAAGTCACATGTATTGGTAGTTAAGAAGAGATGCCTGTACCTTGTTGTGAATGGCTGAGCCACTGCAGAGCAGAATCACCTGGGCGCAGATCAGAGCAATGAAAAGGTTCTTATGGATCGACGTTCTGTCAGATTTGGGGATACTATGGACAGAAAAAAAGGGAAGACTTCAGATCTGGTCTTGAAATGAGATATGGTTAAAATTGAGAGTATCACATCAGAGTGATGACAAAAATGTTATCAAATAAATGGTCCACGTAAAGGACAGTAGATCAAATACAACAATATGCAAACAGCCAATTGAGTTAGCATGTCAACATGTATGCAGGTGCTTTGCATGCTGTATTTAGCATGTTAATAACACTGGCATGTTAGGAAGCATTATCTTCAAAGCAAAGCGGAGGGTGACAATAATTAGTTCACCCTGTCACAAACTGGAGTAATAGTTTCAATTTTCCTTAGTTCCAATTGCTAGTTCTTAACATGAGCTTTGTCTGAGAGATTTTATTCCGCTGAATCTTGCAATTGGCCCCAATTCTTTCATATACTTTCCCAGCATGTTCAATTTTTTTCCTGATATATAATCAATATTATGCCAGAGGGCAGTGAATATACGGCTCATCTCCCACATCACACCCCCTCTGGAAATACATATTGCCTGTAGATGGCATTAATCGGTAGCACATTTCCATGGACGCTAACATAAATTAAACGGACGGCTGCATCTAGTTCAGAGGTTAATGAACCGGAGAGCTTCGCATTACCTCCTGATTGGTTCAGCCTATTTAGACTAATTTAATATCTGCATCAATGCTTGTGATAACCATCATTTGATGGTGCGATTACGCATCCGTTGATGGACAAACGCACCCCTGCGTTGTTTTGTCTGTACACAAATTTACGTGCATAATAGACCAGCAAGTGTGTGAAACGCATGGTTGCATGCTCTGATTTCAGGACGGTCATAAATCGTCGGGGCAGCTCCACTCCAGCTGATTGTGATCCCTCAATGACCCTTATGTTAATTAACATCTGCAGAATGCCGCCATAAACCTTCCGAGTGGACTCACATGCGGCCGCAGTAATTACTGGATTAGCACGAGTCAATACTCACAGCAGCCTCAGGCACACAGCACGAGGAATACAGCGCCAATGAGTTATCTCTCTGTGCTAAGTGTGTGGGAAAGAGCGGCACCTCAAACGAGGAGGTATGAAAGTCTAGAGGGGAATGCGGACCTTTGCTGGAAAGTGTTGATTGTTCATTCATGCAAACAAACAAACAAAACATCGTGTAGTCACATCACGGGTGGAAGCAAGAACTTATTTCTGTGAGCGTCACGAAATGAGTTATAAGTACGCCGATTTCTGTTATTGATTTCTAGCGCTTCTTTACTGTGACAAACAAAAATTGGGAGAAAATGCTCAATTGTGATGTTAATCGCAAAAAAATAGACCAATAAAAACACTGACTGTGGATCTAATTTATGAGTTAATAGTATCAAAAATGATTGTGTACCTAATTCAACTTGTTGTTTTTTTTAACGTTATTATATATACATTCGAAACGTAATCAACAGCTCCTAAAGGGGTTTGAGGCTGAGCCGTGTGCCTCGACTCAAACAGACGGATGGCAGGCAGGTGTATTTGGCATCACAGGAACATGGGGTACTCACTCCAGCACAGTGAACAGCATCAGGGTCACCACCAGAGCACACAGAGACGCACCAGAGCCGATGAACGTCAGCTTGCTCAAAATAAGCTCTTCCTCGGGACTCCACTGCGGCGGGAGGGAGAGCGAGGGGAGAGTGTTAATAACACATTTTGGTCAGTCCACTGCCTACTCAAAGAAAGTGAAGTTCTACATCGGTGCTTAATTTGTGTAAGTACTACATGCTAAAAGAAAGGTCCCATTACAAATAGTGAATAGGCTTTTGGTGTTTGTTTGTACTCATCACCATTCATGTACTGTGTATAGAGTATACTGGGCTACCAATGCATTTTTCCCGAAGGAAAGGCACACTGGGAGTGACCCCTACTGGTAAATCTAGTGTACTACCAACACATTTTAAAGATCACAGACCATGGACTTGATCAGCAACATATACTGTGTGTTCTATTAACCACAATGAAATACTATTTAGTATGCCAGACTAAGATTTTGCATGTCCTAATGTCTTTTAAAGTAATTATGTAATATTAATTATGTGATTCATGATTTTTATGTAAACTGCGTTCCAAATTGCATACCTTTTCCTTGGATTGGGACATAACACTACACCATTTTACTACACAAGTTTAATCTTCTTACTCATGTATCTGCTGCGCAGAGTCATTTGCCCACAGTTTGAATTCAAGGTCTAACTGTTTCCATCATGCGATGACAATTTTTTAGCACGTGTGGTTTGATTCACTGCATCAGACACATTTAAGGAGGTACCTTTGACTCCAGGTAATTCATCAGCACTGCAAAGTTGGTGGTGTGGTTACAGAGGCAGGAAGTGACACCAGAGCCAGCAAAGGTCAGCCTGCAACCGTCACTTGACCAGCTGCTGCTTTGATTATGCCTTAAAACAGCCCCAAAAACAACCGACACACACAAACACACCCGCATCAATCAAAAGTCTCAGAGAGATTATATATTTTGTATTAAACGTTAATAAGGATTTCAAAACCTAAAAATCTAACTTTGGAATGACATAATACATTCATAATATTTGATTATTGTGTTCGAAAGTATTAGTAGTATCAAACGAGTAAAATGCATTCTAAAATTGTATGGTACACAATAAGAGAACACATTTTGTTTCACTGTTTATCTATCAACTTCAATCAATGATGCAATTACACACATTTACTAGGGCTGTTTATGCTGTTGGTCAAACTTACATCAAGCTGAAGTTCCAAAAGGCACAAACAGGAGTAACTCGCTGCCAATACTCCACCTAGAAACAGAAACACGTGTTTGAATTTGTTGGCGTTCTCCTTTAATACATTATTTTGGATTGTAATCAGTCAAAAGCCCAATGGAAGAAGATGAAAAATAAAGAAATAAACGCCCTTCTCACTGTACTGAGATTTTGCATTTGGTGAGTTTATCAAAGGGCAACAAGTTAAAGAACAGTTTCAGCTTTTCACAAAACATTTGCCATAAACATGGATTCTGATTCAATCCAGAACTCAATGTTTCCCTGGGCCTATGAATCAAACTGCGTGACGGACCTTACCACGTGTGGGGAGGAAAGGGTGTATTTGATGGCCACGGGCATAGTTTGGGCCTTGGAGGCATCACGGACGGTGGCTGATATGACGGCAGAAGCGAGGCGTCCGGGAAGACTCCTGGGAAGAGACAACATGGTTACAACTTACATCTGCTCTTTATCCCATATACGGAAAACAAAAGTTTAATCCAAACTACTGGTAATCACTCTTAGTATTATTCTTACTAAAAAAATGGATCTAAAATTAGTGCTGAATCCGACACATGAAAAGTAAATTAGTAAAGCCTTTACCTGATTACACTTGAATTTAACATTTATTCATGTAGAAATGACTTAAACTCTGTCTGGTTCCAACCACTGATTTCCGGAACCGATGAGCAAATATTAAATATAGCAAACCTATACAAAGTGGAATAAAGCAAGGCTGAGTTGTGTTATTAAAGAGTGTTATTGACACACTGTCGATGTCGGACAGTCCTTCACAATGGTCAACAACGTTTAAAGTAGGACTTTAAAACAGGCAAATGTTCACCGACATTTTTCCTTTCTCTTGGTGACTCAGCGGAGGCCCCTGTGCTCCCGACAAAATCTCACTCAGGTGGCTGTAGTGGGTGTGAATAAGCATCAGCTCCTCATGTCCTAGGGAAACAAGAGGAGCAATTCTGATTTAATACAAACTACTTCGCAGAGCGTCACTTTCAGCCACATTCACAGATGATAACAAAATGCCTGTCAGTTATTGTTGGATCTGGAAGTCACAACTATGGATCCGTGTTCTGGAGTCATTTGGAGAAAACTCTCTGCATCAAAGAATGTAACATGATGATTTCATGTCTTGTGTTGTAACACATGCATCGCTCATTGTCAGTTGGGTTAACCTCTATGACAACTAGGAGCTTTTATCATGTGTGTGTGTGTGTGTTTCCTACCCAGAGTGTGTATCCTCTGCAGCGCCGTGTCAGGGATGAGCAACTCATCTTGAGCGCTGCTGCCGGCAGAGTGAGAGCCGACTGCAGAAGGCTTGAACACTTGACTACAGGTCCCTTCAGTCAGCTTCTGCCACTTCATATACACATCTGGGAGTCAAGGCACCAGAGGACACACAGGACAACAGACATGCATTGACAAGTAAATAAGAAATTCATTGAAAAACTATCCTTTAATTGTCTGCGTTACAAAGCAAGTACCAAGTATTTGTCACTTGCATTATACTCTCTTCTGAACATTTAGTGTTGAGTTTTGCCTCAACGTGAACAAAAAAAAAAGTCTGCTAAAAAATAGTTACAAGATAACTGGGTTGTTTCCTTCAGTACACGACCACTGGATCCCCACTGAAACTGTGGCTATGGTTTGAACGAGGCACAAACAGATCATCTGTATTCTAGTTGATGTGCATCAACGTGTTTTAATTACCTATGTTCTTGGTAGAAAGAGTGAAGCCTTTTCTCTCAACAGACAGCATGTCTGCGAGCGTTTCGGTGAGTTTGTCAATGCTGCGGACAATAGTAAATGGTCCCACGTTGACCTGTACAAGTAAGACAAACCCCCAAAAACAAAAATGTGGATTCCGGAAGGACAGAAATAGAGCATTCCACAGTATGGCAGAAACCAATTAGCACAGGTCACCTGGTCCTCTGTCACGCCCATCCACTGTGAAGCCATGTGAGGCTCCAGCATCAAACTCGCCGCCTTCAGGTAGTTGGTAGCAATGGACACCATGACCTCTGCAGCGCCGGCTCCGGCGGGGCGAGGCCCGGCGGCCTGCGCGGACAAGTCCGTCTCAATCCTCCGGGCGAGGTAGAGGACGTCGCCGGGGATGAGGGGCGGAGGGCCGACAGCCTCCAACCCACGCAGGAGCGACTGGGTCAGCTGCCGCAAAGAGTCCAAGGACGTGTTAACGCTGAGCTCCGCCAGGACCTGAGGAAAGTGAATGGAGACAACAACTTAAGTTTAACTAGGGGGAAAGTTGGGTGCAATAGGATACTGGTAACTCAACGATTTCTCCTACAAATGTCTAAAGCACAAAGATTTTTAATGTGCCTTTTTAACTTTACGGCAAGCCAATACTGACACGCCTAGCATGGGACAAATGAGTCATTTCTACCTTAAACATGGCAAACATTTAATCCGCTGCACAGCTTTAATTAAACTTCACAAAGCTGGGTGTTGCTGCCAAGTTGTGAGGTCCTTCCTCCAGAGGGGGGTGGGGTGGGGGGGGCGTCTTTGCTGTATTCTCGGTTACTGAGCCGTAATTAATGTATGGTATGTACCGCTTTAACTAACGATGTGTAACAGGCGGCTATACTTTTCGACTCACAGCTTTAGTGAGATGCTCCTCACTTATGCTCCTGAAGAACGCTGTCTTTGGTAAACTCAGAACATGGAGCACTTCTGCAGAGACAGAGAACAAATAGAATGACGTCAATTACAGCATGAGCACATGTAGGTGTTTCCTGAAGATTCAACGATCTTTGCTACGCTGACACAGTGTCAACACCGGTTAAACACGCCACATTATGCACATTACATGAATACAAGCGTCATTTGACGCTTTTGTCCAAAGGGACTCACATTGAATTGTAACCCATGGCCTACATTTTGCCAGGGGAGCAATCAGGGGTTGGGTGTCTAACTCAGGGACACTTCGACATGACACATGGAACAGCCGGGATTCGCACCGCCAACCTTGCGGCTCCCAGCGCATCACGCCACTCCATGCGCCACCATCACTAGGCTAATTCGACCCGTCAATGTCAACGCTCTTTTTTCAGTATCTTAAGCGATCACACGCAAGGGAGCAAATCATCAAATAGCATCAAGAATGAAAAGGCCAACAATTCTTTAGCATTTATTATTTTTGTACCTGTCTTGAACTGGCAGACGGCCCCCATTAACGAGTCGCACCTGGCTTGGCCCCAGCTCCCAATAACGGGGTCGAAGACGTCACAATCCCCATCGGACAAGTGGCTGTGGAACAACTTGAAGGACAATGTTTGATTCTGCGAAGCATTTCCATCCAGGAGGGAATCCAAGAACAAATTTGCTGTGACGTTCGCTAGTTAAAAAAAGATGGTGAAAGGTTTCCTTAATGTTCAATTCTTCCAAATTAAAGAGGGACACATACGAATTGAATTACATTCACAGTGGTGTTGACAATCCTACACTCAAATTTAAATCCAAAAGTCAAATTCACATCTGATGTGCTGTTGTTTATGTGTAACAAACTAAGTACCTTAATCATATAATACCCCAACCATGAATATTCAGCATTTTATTTTGAGTGTTCGATTTTAAATAGATGTTTCTGGACTTTTCTTTATGTGGTTTTCATTGTTTGTTCCTACTGCAACAAAAACGCCAAAGCCCAGTCCTTGCATGTAAAAGCCCACATGGACTCAGCAGCAAATCTGACTCCAGTGTTTCCACTAGCTTTACAACTCCAGGGGGGGGGATATGAGGGGGTGGGGGTGGGGGGGTGTCTAAAAGTTACAAGGTCTGTAAGTGGATCATTGAAAACACCAAATGAAACAAATGAACATTACACTACAATCGAGTGCAACATTTTTTGTTCAGTTTCTGTAGGCACTCATCGGGGAGCATGATGTCACAGGGGGAAAAGTTTATTGTGAAGGGAGGGATTCAGAGTGACGTGATTCACATAACATTTACGAGAACCATAAGGGGCCAATTACAACATGATCGACATCCATCCTATTACTTGAGGGAGGGAGGTTTGCAACAGACAGATTTCCTCTTTCCTTAGTTAATAAATTATTTAATGGTGTGTGTGTGCGCGTTTGTGTGCATGTGAGTCGGTTTGTTTACTGTGTGTGTGTTGCCAAAGCATGCTGTAAATTTATATAATTTAATAACAGCTTCACAGAGCACAATATCTATGGAGGTATGACTTAAAGGTATCACTGAAATAGCATATCATCCGCTGCTTTTTATTTATTATAGTCATGTAGAACCAGGTGCACATAAAAGGAATGTATATGATCTAATTAAAGTCTTTTTCTTGTTTTGTGACAAAGTTTAAACCAGAGTCTGCAATGACAAGCTGCCAGTTCCTCTTAAGTCTGGAACAGATCTGGAAAAAGGTTTTGGAATAGATCCAAGACTGCACTGGCCAAGAGCATATTGGATCTAGTTGTATCAGCAATGAATTCACAGCATCTATTTCGCTTGGACTCTCTGCATCTCAGACGGGTGGGGCTAACGGGATCAGGCCAGCTCAAATCTTGGAATGTTACTGAAAATGACTTTCCAATGGATTCCATGTGACTGTTTTTCTTCTGCTTAGCAACCCCACCCAGCCCCAGTGCCAAACTACCTAATCTACTAATACCAGTATTAAAAAGCAATGCTTGACCACACCACCGGACCACGCAGATAGATATGAACTATTCCTGTATTTGACGATGAAATCAGCTGATTACTCCTCAGCTTGTTCCCATCCACATACCGCTAACAAACGTACCTTGACATGGGATGTCTTTCCACAGCTTTGTGAGGGAGGGCTCTATTTCCATGGCTGATACATTCCATTTGAACACCAGCCCAGAAGAAATGGGTGAACACTCCTTTTCCATGGAGTACATTTCACTGACGTTCAGCACCCGGTCCCATATGTACAGCTCCGTGATACTCCCAGAGAATGACTCGTCCTTCTTAAATGAACCGCCGAAAGTGTCCTGCTCCTGTCCAATAATGAAAAGGCCTTGAGGGCCAATGCTGTTAGAACTTAGGCCCTCACCCCGATCAACCAACAGGCCATTGGTAAATAACGCCCAGCGCCCGCCGCTCTGGTTCCAGGAAACGCACACAGAGTGCCAGGAGTCGTCCTGGTCGAAGGCTTCTCGGTACGGTCCGTGAACGCCGTGGACCAGTAGAGACAGCTGCACAGGTTTCCCCTTGACCAAGTTCCCCCGGAGCTGGAACTCGTTGATATAGGACTGGATGGAATAAGAGAAGATGGTGGAGATTCCAAAGCAATTTGGATCAAAGCGAACGCGGGTGCAAACGGTCACGGCGTCCATGGAGGGGAACGTGTGCCGGAGGCGGGCATTCTTCCGGTCCGTGCGTCCGGCGAACTCCAGAATCAGCGTCTCCGAGGAGCTTTCTGTTTCACACCACACAGAAAGAAGGAAGAGGCATTGCTATGAAGGGAGAAAAAAAAACCTGTCACAGCTTTTGGAAAAGATGTAGGCTAATCATACAATTCAACACTGTGGTCCTAGTCCTAACGTAGACACGTGGGAAACATTTAGACCTTTTGTTAAGCCTTTGAGTAGGAAGAAAGGTGTCAGGGACAAGAACAACAATGCTCCTGCTGTTTTAAAAGAAATGGTGCTCAGAAGTTCATATAAATTGTCAAAACCAGCACAGTGAACCTACTTCTCGGAGGTGGCTCGACCTTCTGGGCGATCCACACAGGCTGAGAGATCTTCAAGGACTTTAAAAAGTTGGTTAGCTCTTGCTTGTCCTCAGCGTTGGAGACCATTGCTAAGGCTCCAGAGCGCTGGTTACACAGGTCCCCTGCGTTGTTCCATTGGAGGCGATCAGGAACGTACTCATAGTAGGACTCGTCATTTGTCAGGTTTCTAGTTTCCACACTAAAGGCTGTTCAAAACAGAGGAAATAAGATTGGAATAATTCTGCTATGGCAGACATGCTGTTGATCATCGGTGTGTTCTAGAGTTTGAGAAGATACTGGTGAACCTGTTTGTGTTTTAATTGTTTCACCTGAGTGGGCACGGAATCAGACACAGTAACGGGAAAAGTAGCCTGAATAAAAATGGTTTTCTTATACTACTTGATGCTTAATACTCGTCTTGCTTATTTAGATCAAAACCAGTCGAAAGTTCCTGCGGAAGTACCATTTGATGCAATATTAAAATGTTATTTTGAAATACAAAAAAGAGGTTAAACAGAGGGACTCACCCAATATACAGCTGTGGAAACAAACCTGAAACATAAGTACATGTTTAGCTCATTGCCAGGTATGATGGAGAGAACCGAGGGGTTAGCTCTTTAATAATAAGATAAAGCATAATACCAAAGTACAGTACACATCTTAATATCTTTGGGCATGCAATAAATACATTCATGCCTGCAACGTCAAGTTTATTGACTGCAATTACTTCGCTTAGAACGCAGACTGCCCAGAATAATCATTTTAATTGACTTTATAGCCAATCAAAAGCCAGTATTTAGCCAGCATGCTTTTCAATGGAGAAATGTTAGCCCACGATTTAAACAGTGCAGATACAACTCTACGACGGGGATAATTTACACATTCATAAATATAATACAAATATGGAAGAAACCGTAACGATTGAAATTGATAGAAACGTAAGATGACAGTGGTTTTGTCAGTCGGTAAAATAGGTTATCAATTCCTGTTCGGCTAAAATGTCCAAAGCGGGCGAAACCGGGAAACAAATACATTAACATGAAGTGCTTACCAGCAAGCCTATGATGGGCAAAAATAACCAGAGCATCCTGAGAAGGAAAAAAACGTGAATTATCCAAAAAAGGAACGTTATTTGTACGTGCTACGCACATTGGTCACACGCAAAATATATATTTTTTTCACGTCAGTAAAAACTTTTTCTTTGCGCGTCTTTTCATCCCAACCCCGTCGAGTAAGTGAACGCACCATGCAACCACTAAAGCAACGTCTACTTATCTTGTTTTGTTTCACAAACTTTATTCGTAAAAGGTTATCAACGTGTATTGTTCTCCTCCGGTGTGATCCATCAGTCCGCTCTCAAAGTCGGGAGTCCTCCACAGAGCAAGAAGGGAGGACGCAGAACAAGCTGCAGCGAGGAGGGGCAGTACAGCAGTGGGTTAACCAAAGTAAGGTTCAGGGACCCCTAGGGGGCCCCGGGGTGTTTTTAGTTAAACGAGGGACTTTCCCAATGCGTTGCAGCCTATTGAGGGGAATACTACAGCAATATACACTCACCGGCCACTTTATTAGGTACCCCATGCTAGTAACGGGTTGGACCCCCTTTTGCCTTCAGAACTGCCTCAATTCTTGGTGGCATAGATTCAACAAGGTGCTGGAAGCATTCCTCAGGGAGTTTGGTCCATATTGACATGATGGCATCACACAGTTGCCGCAGATTTGTCGGCTGCACATCCATGATGCGAATCTCCCGTTCCACCACATCCCAAAGATGCTCTATTGGATTGAGATCTGGTGATTGTGGAGGCCATTTGAGTACAGCGAACTCATTGTCATGTTCAAGAAACCAGTCTGAGATGATTCCAGCTTTATGACATGGTGCATTATCGTGCTAAAAGTAGTAGAGTCAGTGTATATATATATATATATATATATATATATACACAGTATATCCCTATGAATAAATGAAAACAGTAAATGTACATTTAAGGTTCGATACAGACAGACGCTCATCTTTTCAGCTGTGAATTCAAAATGTAAAATGTATTATAGATTAGGTGTACCTGTGGACAGTTGGCGCTTCATTTACTACAAGGTAACCTGGTTAAGGAATGCGTTTCCCAGTGCCCCCGACCAATAGAAATTCTTGTCATTATTCGGGAAAGTCTTTAACAGGATTCCACTGTTTATTGAATAGCATACAATATGAAAGACATTTTCCCACATGAAGCTATTGCATTAGCACACGTTAACATATAAAATAGTTTACAAAGTGATACAAGGAAATAAAACACTACTTTGTTGAAGTACCTACATAAAATTCTCTCCTGAGTGCAAAATAGCTGCAATGTGTAATAAAAGACATAAGTGCAAGTCTTTATGTAAATACAGGGAAAAAATAAAAGGTCTCCATACAAGAGTTAAATCATTAAGCACATTGCATGGGGTGAAAACCTGCCAATATTCATTTTAAAAACACTACCTGAGCTGCTGGAGATTGAAATCTTAAAGGTTTGAATAACACAGTACAAGGCCTGGTGAAGTACAATTAAAACAGTTATTTATTATAGGAACGATTGCTACAGCTTCAAGCCCCCAAATTAATTAATTTGATTGCTTGGTCAAATTCTCTTTATAATTGGAAAAACTGCCCATAAAAATAAGCAGATTGCTCACATTTGGAAAGCCGCGTTATTGTTTATTTTGTTACTGGATGGCGACGCCGAATAAGCCCGCAGTCTTTGTTGCTTCAGACTCCATGTTGGCGCTACAGGAGTGTATAAAAAAATATACCCAGGCCATATTGTTTGTTACAAGCAGAAGTTTTCTCCGTATCAGAATTTCATTGATACAGTAAATCGTACATGATGGGAGCACACATCGTAAAGAGTAACACATAAATCACACCCAGTGCATGTTGCCTTTTAACGTGGCACCGGGAGGCAGACAGTACACTATCTTACTCACAACTCGATTTCCTACAGCACTGTGAGTTTCTTTTCTTAATAATTTATCTTCAGTGCCATTGTCAGAATCAGCAGGACTCTCGCTCTCCCCTGCAACCTGTTGGCTCCAGGAGGACAGGGACAGGAGGGCAAAATGAAGCTCGTCGCGAGCAGCCATGACACTCTGAAGAAAGGAAAGCTGCAGGGTCATCGCTTTTTCCTTGGACAGACCGGTGATTAGCTCATCAACAGCTTTGGCCGAGGAGGAGATCGCCTCTCTGCAGCTGCTGGGGTTGGAGTCTGTGACTTTTCCTGGAAGTAAGACGACAGTCAGATTGGGGGATGGGGGGGGCTCCCCAGATAACCAAAGCTCTTAATTATTATTATTGCATGGATAATAAGGACAAGGAACAGAATGTGGTTTAAAGACAAGAATCAGAATGTGTCATAATACAAATCTAAATCAAGTTTGATCGTCTGAGACACAGACCCAGCTGTTCTAAAAACACAATGAACCAAGCCCATGTGTGTGTGTGTGTGTGTGTCAGAAGCTTCACCTCGTAGGGCAGTAGATAGACAGGAATGCAGCTGTCTGATGGCCTGCTTCAGTTGGAACAGCTCAGTCACCGTAGTCTTCAGTCTCTGCAAATGGGTTGAGGCCCCCTCTTCCTCCTCCTCCCCCCCCTCTTCCCCTGTGTCTCTCTCCTGTTTGAAAACATGAACACACCCTAATAATGAATACAAGACGGAGCAAATAAACAGAACAAACTGTGACGCAACCAACTATTACATCACCAGAAACTCACACAGAAACATACACGTACAAGAATAGCAAACCATGGGCAAACGCAGTGGACAGATATTAAATGTACTCACTCAATTATTGAGCTCAAATCAAAAGCTCATAGCCATTCTAAGAAAGCAGAATCATTTCAGAGATTAACATGTTCCAACCTAGTCTTGATATTTTTACCAGGGATCTTGCAGTTGACAGTTTCAATTCAGTTCAACACACACACACAGTTGCAAATGATGTCACTGACTAATGCCATAGCAGATTAAATGGGGCTTTCACTGTAATGTGTTCAATTACCCAAATGGCTTCATCCCCAGTTCACCAAAGTACAGAAGAAAACAGAAAAACAGCTACCGCAAATATAATTAATGTGTAGTTATCAAAAGGTTTATCTCATTTTTCCCTTTAAATGAATAACTTACGGTATGCATTCATATAATTACATATTACTACTCTTTGAAAAGGTTTCTTTTCCACCATTTATACCTGCACTAGCGTTGCCCCTTTCTGAAGAGCTGCAGACCATAACGTCATTTCCAGATGCATTTACTTACACGATTATGCACATGTGCAGTCCTGTGTTAAAAGGCTTGCTCAAAAACTATTACTCAGCTTTATTTGACTACAATAACATTGTGGGCAGCAAAATACCCCGGTGCCTATATGTGTCAATGATCAGTTTTAACAAAAAAAACTGCTACTTTGTGTGGCTAAGATAACGGCAAACAAGCCCGTTAGCTGTGACTGATGCCACTTCATTCAACACATTCATTACCTGAACGAGCGTCAACGGGCAACTGCAGAGAGATAAGCCTACAGAGCATTGAGCTTTACAGGAGCAATAAAGGCTGAGTGGCATCTTTAACAGGGCTGCTGTGTGTGAGTGTGAGTGTGTGTGTGGGTGTTAATCTGTAACATTTAAGCCTGTGTCAGGATGGAAGATTGTTTTACACCTTCATATATCCAGGGAACCTTTGCCAAGAATGAATTCTGTCTTTCAGGTAGTTTACCCGGACAAATATCAGAACCTTATATGACGCGAATGCAGAGAGCCCAGAGCTGATGCAACGTATTGAATTCTTATATTTTGACGACTATTAATGCCAAAGTTCCCCCTATTCTCATCACAAAGACGGCTGAGCTGCTGAAACTCACCGTGATGTGGCAATGCATGTAGTTCTGTAGAGCACGGGCTAAATCAACCACTTTAGACTTCAGGCCCTGCAGCACCTGTAAGTAGAGATGGATTATCAAGGACAACTCTTCATTTTAAGAAAACCTACCATAAACCTTTATGCAATTTGAATTATCAACACAAAATCATATGGTATGACTACTTAAAAAAAAAAAAGAAGAAGTGACACGGTAGAGTTCTGTTCTCTTACTGGGTTCCTTGGGTAGGCCAGTTGAGCCTCTCTCAGCATTTCCCTGCTGATGGAGAGGCTTTCCTCCAAGAGAGAGCTGACGCCCATGCTGGTCCCCCTCACCAGACACATGACAAATGACTGCTGAAAAGAGGATTCATATAAAAACATAATTCAAATTTCAATTATTAGCTATTTTTAACAACACTCTCCTTGTCCTTCAACGTAATAACTATTCTCAAAGGATTATAAGAAGTATAGCCTGACTGATATTGGATGCCAACATTAAAAATGAATGAATAAGAGCAACACTATATAGCTAAATGTTTTCCAATATGAAGAATATACACAGATATATATGAATCAGTACGGTTAGTTAGTTAGCTTTGACCGAGGTAGAAGCTGCTGCGGCGTTAATGGTGAGGTTACCTCGCCTGTGTCCTGGGCCCCCGGCTCCGTAGCATTCAGCGGCGTGCCTGTCACCGCCGCCAGGTGGCTCAGTGCAAGCAACGCTGCGTCCAGACACTTGCTGCTCTTCCTCCGGGCCTCCGTCACCATCGACGTGATCTCAGATTCACAACCCTGGGGGTGGGGGGGGTAAAAGATTCCCACTATCAGTCTACATGAGTTCAGCATAAATACTAGAAACCTAACTCAGTGGTTTATATTGTGTGTTTACTTGAATGAGTAGCTGGAAGAACCCTCCCATCTTCTTGACTTGGCTCTTGAGCTCCTCAGTGATGTTGTGGAGTTGGCCGGAGGAGGGTTTAACGCTGGCCAACCACTGCGTGGTAACACACACCGTACTCTCCACGCCCGCCGTGGCCTTGAGCAGCTGAGTCAGGGCCACCGAGTTACACAGAAACACTGCAGGAGAAAAGGCACACTTAAGAGCTTAAGCGCACAAAAAAAGAAACCCGTCACCAAAGGGGAGGCTGGAATCTCACCGTTCTCTTGACTGTCATCATCCAGACCATCGTATATGTCCGATATCGTTTGGACCGCCGCGTAAATCAGGTGTAGATCAGAAGCCAGCCTGTCTGCCCTGCTCTCCTCCGTCCCACCGCCGCCCCGCAGACGGGACACTGACTGACCAATCATCTCTTTGCAGATGCCGGGCACGGCAGAGTCTACACTGCGGGAATGGGTGGAGGGAGGCTGGGCCGCACCCATCAAACCTGGGTCGGAGACAAAGAGTTGGGGTGTGCAGACATGTGTCACAAAATCAAGTGTAGCACTCTTGAATTTATGTCCCAAAATTTGAAATTAGACACGCAAGCTTTAATTTAATTAATCAATTGTCTTGCGTGACACCAACGGGACAAATTGTGCCTTTAGATCATAAAACTGAAAAGAAATGTCCGTCATTTGGTTCAGTGCCTTACCAGCAGACTGGGAGGGGCCGGTGTGGAGGCTCTGAATGGGATGGACCCGGATCTCGTAGAGACGGCCGGAGATTCTCCGACTTTTCAACAAGCTCCGGCTCCTGATCGCAGACAAAAGATAAGCAAAACCCTGACTTGCTCGCCGATAGAATTACGAGGCATGTTTATGCTCTCATTTAGAAGGACTCTGAGCTTTAGTGTGTGAGGGAAAAACATCTTTTACACATTGCAGCTGAAGGTTTGTTTGCTAATTCTCTCTTAAATGAACTACTGTTGAAGTTTGTTTCTCTCTGCGCAGCCTGTTGTATATCTTATTCTGTTGGATCTCCTTATAGAAGCTGAGTGCCATATTTTTTCACTGACCTTGTAGTTGGGGGACAGAAGAAATACTTTAAGTATCTTCATTAGTGGAATGTCATTGAAGAAACATCAGATTGTCCTAGTTTTGAGCTACCGACTATTTAATATAACGAGACTTCACCTGTTGTATTCAACAGTAAACTATTTTCAAGCTCTATTCACTAGATGAGTACGTTCCAGTGCAGTGGTTTGCAACCTTCTTTTCAGTGATGTACTCCCCATTATATTTCTTTCAGCCAAGTACCCCCTAACCAGCACAAAGCATTTTTGGTTGATAAGAATATGTAATAGACAGCACTGTGCAACAACTCATGGACACAAGCGTTATGAAAACATAATCTTCTGAATACGTGCAGAACTTTCACATTTTTTTTTGTTTTAACAGCCTTAGGGGTTAAATGTAAACTCTAACCCTAAATCAACAAAACAACGTGGCTTCGGCTGTGGAATTGGCACATTCACGCTGGGGCTTTGCGTTTGCAAAAATGGTGGTTATTTTACGTGTCGTTAAAGGAGTTCAATAGTACGATGGATTTGTATTACTGAACAACCTAAAAAGGAGGTAAGTTCAATAAACAACTATTGCTCTTGCCATTTCGCTTAGGCGTGGGTTTTTAATGGAGCCAGCAGGGCAGCCTGTGCCATTTGGCTGGGTCTGCAGGTAGTTTACGCACCACCAGAAGCCCCATAAACATACTCGACAAGAACAACAACGTGAGGGGAAAATGTTGGGGGCTGTGCCTGCTCCACAGGGGTGAGGGTTTGAGTTGGGATTTTTTATAGAGGGAGAAACACAGGAACCCTCAGTGCACTTTCCTTTTGTGAACCCCTTGGACGGCTTTTCTGGAAATTAAATGAGTAAATAGAGGGGGAAAAACAAAGAAGGGAATATTCTGTGTGCAGAGACTTCACATCAGCTTTTCACGAGAGAAAGAATGATGTGTTCAATGTCGAAACGTCTGCCAGGTTGTAATCCAGTGGTGGAAACTAGGAGGACTTTGTGAAAACAAACAGTAAATCCTTTTTGTCTGACACGTTGTTCATATTAAACGAGTCCACTAGGTTGTAAGTTCAGCTCAGCATGAAGGCTGTGGATTTAAGAGCCACACAATGACAGGCAACCGTCTCCTCTATCCAAAAAGTTCAGCTGTATGCAACAGGAAGGAGGACACTCTTAGAAAGACAGTTGTGCACCTCCCCCAGGTGGTCTGAACATTTTAAGCAATTGGACAAGAACACTAATTGCGTCCGCAAAATGGAATGTAAGTGTACGGGCGATGTGAGGGGAGAGGGAGGGAAAAGGGAGAGAGAGAGAGAGGAAGAGCTGGATAATTACCTGCGGCGGGAGAAGGAGGAGGCAGAAGCAGAGGAGGCCGATATATCTTGCTCCCACTCATCATCGGGGTCATAAAACACATCGTCATCTTTAGAGGTGGAATCCCCCTGCGGAAAGTAAACTGTTGCTGACATGCCCAGTCTCATTTACTACCTCCTAACGAGTAGAGTACAGCAGAATGAGGAAGCATCACTCTGTCAAGCATTAAACTACCCATTGTAGACTGTAAATAAGGCCAAAAGAGCACTATGCAGAATGAGTTGGGCGGGTGAGTACGCTTCACTCAACGGGCATCATACATCAGATTATTAGAGCAAAGCAGCAAGATTCCTCTCAATCTTCAAGCATTCTGCTGCATGTTATCCATTGGAGGGCGCTTGAAAAGGACTGAACAGGCTTCCAGGCGATATATTTACTCACAATTAGCTGTATACTCCAGTTTACATTTGATTCTTTAGACATTCTTTATCTTGCTCAATAACTTGAAAGGCTGAGGTGAGGCGGACCTGATCGAGCTCCCTCATGGCAGCGATGTTGTTTTGGAACTTGTCCAGGCTCCAGAAGGTGGAGATTCCCAGCTTTATGTTTTGGACCCGCACCTGCAGCAGACCATCACGGTCCCGGTTGTCCTTTTCAGAGCTTTCGTGTCTACAACAAAAAAGGGACAAACCATTTGTGCTCAGGTTTATGGCGATCCTACCTGCCTGAGACACGACAATAGGATATTCTAAATGGGTGTGTCTAATAAATCACAGTGTGTAAACGGATGCTCCTTCTTGCAATTTCATACCTGCTGAAAACCGTGGTTTTCTTCAGTTTGGCACTAATCTTATTAGCTTCCTCAATCATCAAGGACAACTTCATGGCATCCCAATGTGGAGAGACTGAAATGCAGAAATGGATCATATCAGCTTCACCGCGACGAACAGCTCTGAGACAAAGTGTCTGAAGTTGTCTGTAATTCAGCCTGATTGAGTAGAGATTCACGCCATAACTAAAGATTCAATACATTGAATCCAATACATGTTAATGATACAATTAAGGGATAGTTTATTTAGCTGAGTTTTCAATCCCTTCCCAATATATTCCTAAATGAGATATGTTCCTATTAAACCAATGATGGTTTGATTCTTTATACTGCGTCCTAGCGAACTCTCTCTGGGTTAAGAGAACAAACCCACCCATCTGGAGCTTAACTCATTTCAACTCATTACTGTCATTGTGGGTCCGAGCTCCAAAAGGTGCGCAGCAGTGACTTGCGTGCTCTCACCATTTTGGAGAGTGTGGTTTTCCCTTAATGCTCTTTTATTCTGCATCTCCTGAAGCTCTTGGCTGATCTTTTTCTTCTCTGCCTCCAGGGCATCGACAATCTTTGCTTGACACACACGGTGTTCCTCCATCGCCTGGAGAGAACAACAGGTCAAGCTTCACCATGACTCAAAACATCCTTAAGAGCCCATCAACTAAACACAACAACTAGTGTCAGCAAATTTCTTTAAGCTTCTGAAGCTTGTTTTGAATGACCACAAATAATAATAATGAGCAAATTAAGGAATTGATTACTATTGGAATAACTGATCTCCTCTGGACAGATTTCCGAAAAGGAGAAAGATGCAGAAAAACAACTGAAATAAGATATGTTTAATATGTCATACTCTATGTCTTATATACTATAGTTCTACCAACCACTACTCTGTATCACTCACCGGAGACCAGGTTGTCTGAATGTACAGTGAAAGGTGAAAAAAAAGTGAAAGTAATAAGTCATGGTTGTGATATTTAAACAATGAATAGGTAGAATATTTCTGTGTGGGAATCATTTTCTTCTTTTTTTTTTTTAACGAAACAAACCCGTACTAGCAAAGGAATAATAAAGATTTCCAGGGAACCTAAAATAGTGAACTTCATTGAAGCAAAAGGGAAATGTAGCATTCCACCAAAATGTTGAGGGTCGTCACCTGGGCCTCCATGTTCAGGCGGACGCGTTTCTTGTGGGTGTCCACTTCCTGCTCCAGCTCCAAATTGGCATTTTTTAGCTCCGCCATCTGGTTGGCCACCCTCTGCTGGTCCAACTCCTGTTGCCGTTTCCGCCCAGTCTCCTCGTTCTGAATAATTAGGTTGTTGGCATCGTTAAGCATTTGTTGCAAAAATTGACGGGGTGTAAGCACAGATCATACGTGACACGGACCACATGCTGCAATAAAGTACACAGGGTTTGAAGAGAATATACTTATTTCAGTCAGTTCCGTAACACCATCATGCAAATTGACTTCCAACGTCAACAGCAGAACAGACACATTTTAAAAGTAGAATATTACATCTGCATACATGAATAGAAAACCTAATTGAAAGTTCTGTGTACCAGTTCTCTCTCCAGTGCTCTGATCCTGTCCTCATAAAGCAGCTTCTGGTCTGACAGCTCTTTCTGGGCCACCTCTTTAGCCACCTGAATCCCCTGCATCATCTCCTCTTTCGCCTTCAAATGGGCTTCTTCAATTTCTGCCTCCAGCCTGGGAGACACAAAGATGTCTTAAAAAGAGCTTGCATATAGATATCATCGGTCTGCACAAATAGACGTTTCCCTGACAACAACATAGCTGCTAGAATGGTATTGTGCTGTTCGTTATCTGGTCCTTTGCACTCACTGAGCTCTTTGAGCCGCAAGTAGCTCATTTTTGGCAAATTCAAAGTCTTTGTGACCGTCCCCGGCGCCTGTCCAGCACGACACCCGCTTCCCAGACTGCACCTCTGCAGGATGGTTGAAGCGGAAGTAATGGTCTCCACCAAGAATCACCCTGTCGCCCTGGAAACCAATAACAAAGACGACAAGATGTATTGAATAAGCAGAAAGAAAACCATTGCGCAAATCTTACGATGAGTTGCCCCATCGTATAATGAGCTACTTACATGGTGTAGGACTGTGGATTCAAATATGAGGTTTCCATTAACAAACGTCTTGGCATTGTCCGTAGGTGTGAGGCTGACAGTCCCCAGGGTGTTCATTATTACACTAAAACAACCCCAAAAAAATACATGTTAAAAATGTTCATGTTGAAGGAATTCAAAAAAAAGAAGCTTGCTTGATGAATATGAAAAGCAAAAACTGTTTTGAGGGGTACCAGTGTTGGTCAGCGATGAGGGCTCCTGTCAGCTGGATGTCATGCTTGGAATCAGACTTGAGCTTGCCCACGGTGGTTCGACCCTCTTTGATCATGTAGAGAAGCATCTCGGAGAGCTGAGGATCCTCGTTCAGATTCACCAAGTTAGGCAGACGATTGTCCACTTTGAACGGCACACCTGCTTTCTGAAATCAATGACAATGTTTCTCGCTGTTAGTACTCGGACACAGGAAAAAAAGTATGTATTTAGAACAAATATGAAATGAATGAATGATGTGTTCAAAAATATCACCTGCAACTCTTTGGTCTCTTCACGTTTGCGGATTTCAGCTTGCTCCAGCTTCTCCCTCCACGCACTGCCAGAAAAGAATACAAAAAATAAAACGAAAATATGAATCGCCTTGGATGGAATTTTGCCATGAGCCGATCAGATGCATCCCCTTTTCAATAACTTATCAACCATCTTACTAACTACAGTTTTTAAAAAGTGAAAAGATTAGAATGTCATTTTTGAATGTTATTGAATGGTAATGTTTTATTTTCACATTTGAATTGGTGTCTAAATATATGCACTGTGCATGATGACAAAAAACAGTATATGAATTTTTTATATATAAAATATATATTTAATATATGAAAAATCACTTCTGCTTCTAGAGATCTCTAAACTGTGGAACTGTTGTTTGGCTTTTACAGGCGACCACTTGTATCTGGCTCTGATGCATCAAATAAATTTAGAAAAGCCATGGTATTTATTCAGTGATACTGACCGGTTGGCCTCAACCATTTCTCTCTCTTGCTGACAGAGTTTGTTCCTCAGGCCGGCGATCTCCTGCTGGAACGACCGGACCCTCTCTGGTTGGACGCCCTGGGAGCTCATCTGGGCTGCTCGCAGCTTCTCTACCTCGGCCTTCAGCTCTGAAAACACACAAGGTTTGTCCAAAAATGTTTTTTTTGTTTTGTTTTTTAACAGATAATAGGTGGCCAACAGTAGAGCAAAAATACACATGAGCTATTACCAGGCAATGTGAAATTATAGTGGCATAAATGTCCTGAAGGTGTTTCTGGATATGACTTTAACAAAGGCAACAGAGACAACCAGACTTTATCAGTGAATATTGAAGACAATGAACTGAGCGGCATTGAGACAATTTGCAACGTTCTTGTCATATTAACACACGCACACTCTGATGGGCCTTGTGACAGAAATAAATCCACAGCAAGAGCTCCCCTTAGTGCTAAAAATGTCAAACAGCAGCACAATCATCTTGTGAAGAATAATACTTGCATGACAGTTAGCTGCCATGTGCAGCTGACAGTGCATAAATAAGGGCTGCGGGCAAGGTTAGGGCCACTGAGGAGTTCGTACACTGGGGATGGATTGATGGGACAGACCGGCGGGTTAGGGTGAGAGAAGGAGATCAAGAGCAAGGCACAAACAAAGAAAGATATACATTTACATATGAAGAAAGGAAAACCTACAGAGGCAGCGGGACCGAAGAAGACATGCGGCGTGACTTTAAAGGACGCGGTACTGCGGGGGTTCTTTTGATGTACAAATACGCTTCACAACTGCGATGCCAGGATGATCACAACACTGCTCGGTATAGAAAGACCAACCTTGGTTTTCCTCATGAATAAGGACTGCCGTTTGCGGCGGGTAGCAGATTCTCGGGTTCGCGAGGAAAATCATAATGTAATACTGTATTTGCAGAGTAAATATATCAATATTTTCTAATAAAGCAAGTGTTTTTTAAATCATGCGGCTTCACATTCCCATCAATTGATTGAGGAAAAATGCAAAAACGTGTCCTTAGATATGGCTAAGGCCCAATAAAGCAATTCATTACTCCTATTCAGGTTTGTATATTTATTTATATATATTTATTTATACATAATAAAAAGCTAGTCCAACAGGGTTTTCTGAATGTGGATATTTCGAGTGGCTGACCTCTGATCAGCTTGGCGCTGGTGTCCTCATTGACTTTAGCCACGTTGATGATGGTGCGGGCCTGCTGGGCGTAGCGCAGAGTGCTTAGGCTTTCCTCCACATTGCTGCCGGCAGGGCTCAGTGTGGCAATCATGGCTGTCTTGGAGTTACCACCAAGGCTCTCTTTCAACAGCCTGCGGAAGAGGAGAATCAATTTCATAAATACTGTGAAAGTGTGCATAGTACACATTTTTTGATTAAAGTCTGTCCTAGATTGTTAAACCACATGAAAGAAAAAACGCACTGTGCTTTCCCTCTGATTGCTCACCATGTCAGGACAGACTCTCTGTACGGAATGAAGACCTTCTTCCTCGTCAGTGCTTGCTCAGACAGGGCAGAGATGACCTTTCCGAGGGTAAGCAAGGATTTGTTGATGCTCGCACCCTCCTAGAATCACACAGTAAAAGTGTCAATTCCTGTTTTGAAGCGCCTGCGGTTGTATGAAAGTCCAAGAGCAATCTTCAGCAATAAGCAAGACCCGCAGAGTGTGTGTGTGTGTGTGTGTGTGTGTGTGTGTGCGTGTACCCGGAGTCTGTCTCCACTCGTCCCGGCTGAATTACAGCGCTCGCTGCCGGCCAGGTCCACCAGGTTGATCCGGCTGGTGATACTGTGGTCATGTTCTTCGCCTTCCACAAACTCAGTCTGCACACACAAACACAGCCGTGATGAATTGGATAACAAGAGAACACATGGCGCGGCCCAAGTCGATTAGTGCATGACTGTAGAATTTTACGGATCAATGAGGCAACATTCATGATGAGAAACAAAGTTATGATGTGATACCTGAGTCTGGGTCATAATCAGGGTGAAGACGGAGTGAGATCTGGAGCTCTTGTCATTCATTCCTGTAGCTGCTGTGGCTCTCTGCTTGTTTCCCAGCTTGAGCCAACCCTAAAAGAAAGGCATTGCCCATGTTGAATGAAATCTCTTAGTGTGAAGTGTGGGGTCTCCGTCCTGCGCTTACAAAACATTTATCCATGGTCAGACCTGGAGTTTTGTATTTCATCGGATTCTCTGCCACAACAAACAAAATTGACCAGGTACCAACACTTGCACGCTCATCCAAAAATGTTGTACATTTACTAAAAAAGAAAGCCACAGGAAAGCAATGTGAACCTACCTGAATGTCATTGTAGGAGCTCACAATATTCCTGTGAAGAAATACCAAAATTATAAACTTAGGAAATAACAGCGGCGAAGAATGCCCTTTTGGCCTTTATGGAAGAGTCATAGAGCAAAGGAAAGTCAAGGTTTCTTACGTGGAGAGGTCAGCCACATAGGGACCATGCACCGGATGTTCCCTCACCCTCAGCTAGAAATCCAAATCAACAGCGTTTTATCTTACACAAGTCTTGAATCAGTCAAGAATTAAGAGTAAACTAGCAAAGTAAAAGAACGTCTCATTCTCTAAAAGGAAATCAGTAGCTGTAAACTACTTACAGGCATCGTCCTTTGGTTTGGCTCATCTCTGGTCACCAGCAAGTCATGAATCTTCTCATTGTACACCTCAAAATAGCTCATCTCTACATGACACGTGACCTGAAAGACAACCTAATGATCAGTTATAAAACAAAACAAAAATGTATACAACAGACTTAATCTGTTTAGAGTTTTCTGAAGGAACTGCTGCCTCTGAAAATGTTCTATAAAAAAAAGGATTCACAAAAAAAGTAAAAGCATCAAGGACGAATCTTTCAAAGTGACATTTTACCTCTTCATTTAACATGGATGCCAATCTAGTAAACAGCTCCTGGCAGAATCGTGGTATCACCCCTTCCTCTTCTCCAAAGCCCATCATCCTAAAACAACAATGATTTCATACAAATCAACTGGATAGTCCGGTAAAGATATACATATACTCACCAGGAGAAGAAAAGGAAGAGCAAAGAAATGCCATCAACTAAAACACTCACGTGTACGACTTCCCAGAGCCGGTTTGGCCGTAAGCAAACAGGCAGGTGTTGAATCCTTCGAAGGCCCTCAACAACAGGGGCCTGGCCAGGGTCTCGTACACCGTCTGCTGGCTGGCGAAGGCGGGGTCGCATTCATCCACCGAGCAGAAGGAGAAGTCATAGTTGAAAGTGTAGCTCTGTTTGGAATCTGGATGCTTGACAGCAGTCTCCTGGCCGTTCATGAAGATGATCTGCAACGCCTTCTCCGCCTTCTCCCTGTCATTTACAAAACAGAATTTCAGAAATGTATTGATTTATTTGTTTTTGAACAGAAAGACTATTTTCTCCCAGGTTGTAAATCTGAGCTTAGATCCATAAGCTTAGAATGCACATAATTCCCCAGCTAAGAAAAGGACCATACAAGGCTGCAACAAATCAATGTTTCTTTGGTCTATATAATGTCACAAAATAGTGAAAAGGCCCACCACACCTTTCCAACGCCAAAGTTAAGGATGTGCACGTTTTTTTTGCACTCTCCTAACCTCAACAGCATGAGGTTTTCATTGCATTGGTCAAAGACAAAGCAGCAAATCGTCACAACAGAGGAGCTGCAACTGCAGAAGATTGGACTTTTCTGCTTGACAAATGACTTTAACCATTGACTAATGATTTAAAAGCGTTGCCAACGATCTATATACTAATGAAATAATAAAGGGACTCATTGTATGCATTCATTGCCTTTGTCACTTCAGTTGTCAAATGATCCCATGTCCTCCCGTGACCAATATACACTTTATTGTCATGTTTCTAGCCAAATTAAAAACATTAGTGTATCGTTACTGGCGGGGACTTTTGGAGAGCCAAACCAGAAGGCATCGTCTCACTCTTCAACGTCAACGTCAAACAGCATGTCACGCACCTGGCGTTGAAAGGGCGCACGCGGACCGCCACCGTCACTGCACTGTTTTCCATCTTGAACGAGTCCCGCGGCTCCGCAGCCTCGCTGGGACGGGACACGAGCTGCTCGCTGGACGCTGGAGGAGCCGCAGCAGGGTGGATGGAGGTCCTTCCTGCTGCTGGGGTCGCGTCTCTCTTCTGACCCGGGGTGGAGGTCTTCCTGGGCTGCACGGCGGCGTGGGGCTTGACCGCGGACGCCTTGCTGGCCCGAGGGGCAGGGACCGGTTTGGGGTCATCGGCGTGCTGGCTTTGGGCCTTGGGCCTCGCTACAGACGCGGATTTGAGCGCTCCTGGTTTGGGGGCGTCTCTCCCCGCCAGTCTCTCGAACACGTCTCTCTTGGAGGCGATTGTCTCAAACGGGGTCTTTTTAGTCGGGGTTTCGAACGTCTGGGCCTGGTTCGCCTCTGGTCGCCTGCTCGTTGAAGAAGACGAGGAGGTGGAAGAAGAAGACTTCGTGTGGCTGTGCGGTAGCCTGCCCGGAGTTTCCGAAGCGACCGCGGCTTCCCTTCCTCTGCTCTTGCATGCCGTTTCTCTCAAACTTACAGACCGGAACACGCTCGCCGTCCTGCCGTTCGGTTCGGTGAGAACTTTCGGCGTCGCCTGCGGTGCAGCGCTGCTCGCCCCGCGCGCGACTTTATCCACCGAGGGCGTCCTGGTTCTGCGCTGCAGACTCGGTCTCTTCTCCGGAGCCGCCGGCGTGCTGTCCAAGCTGCTTCCCACCATAGTTTTGTCCGCTCTCCCGGAGACGCTCTTCCTCCTCGACCTTCTCTGCAGTGTGAGTCGGCTGCGGCAAGACGCCGGAGTCCCGCTGCCGCTTTTGGACAGCGCGGAGATGACATACGTCCTGTTCACCTGTCGGCTTTTGCCAGAGGACCGCCTGCTGGCTTCGCTCGCTGAGTCTTCTGTAGTTGTCTCCGTTTTTGTTCCCGTTGCGTCCGTCGCTTTGCGCTCTCGGCCCGGCGTCCTGGAAGCGGACGTTGCCACCAGATGGTCATAATAAGCCGTGTGCTTCCTTGCCTGCACACTAAATAACGACATGGCAGCCGGTTGTAAAAAATAAAAAACTTCTAAGCTCACTGAAGTATAAGGCAGAGGCTAACGTTAGCTAACTGCTATTTAGCTCCTTTTGCTACCTAACAATATACGCTGTGAAATAATACACGACATGCACGAGGACAGTTCAGCATGTTGGTTAAAATAAAAGTCCAATCGAATAAAATAAAATGTGATCTGTGTTCAGTCAACAGAGCTGCCTCTGTTTGTTATTGTTCCAGCATCTCTTCCGCCTTCGCCCGCCTCAATTTCAAACCGTCTCCGCCGATGACCGCTGATTGGCGGAATTCTAGAAAATGGTGACGTCACATTTAGGTGACGGCATGTAACTGACGCTGGGTGTCCCCATAACCAAGGTTACAACTTTGGATAGATATTGTGTTGCGGTTCCAAAATTGATGTAGTTAACACAATTTACCAAAATCAAAAGGATTGTACCATTATGTGGGGACTAGATTCAGTTGCTGGCTCCAGTCCATACA